>NW_006399929.1:288988-303078 GCF_000299155.1 Elephantulus edwardii | reverse complement strand
AAATTCAAACCTAGAGTTTCTATAATCAAGGATGCTTTAGGCAGGATATTAAATGATCCAGGAAGTATTAAAAGAAGATGGAAAGAATATACTGAGTCATTGTATTGAAAGGAATTGGCAGACACAGAAGAATTTAATGAAACAACACATGAGCAAGAGCCTATGGTGATGAAAGAAGGAGTTCAAGCTGCTTTGAAGGAAATAGCAAAAAATAAGGCTCCAGGAATAGATGGTATACCAGTTGACATATTTCAGCTAACAGATGCCGCCCTGGACGTGCTCATTAAGTTGTGTCAAGAAATCTGGAGAACAACCAGTTGGCCAACTGACTGGAAGAGATCTATATTTGTTCCCATTCCAAAGAAAGGTGAACCCAACAGAGAGTGGAAACTATAGAACAATATCGTTGATTTCACATGCAAGCAAGATTCTGCTGAAGATTATCCAAAAACGACTGGAACAACACATCAGCAGAGAACTGCCAGAAGTCCAGGCTGGGTTTAGAAGGGATCGTGGTGCCTTCAATATGGATTGAGGCTCAGTGTCAAGAAGACAAATGTCACCACTGGACCAATTGGCACCATCAGGATGGATGGTGAAGAGAGTGAGATTTTTAACAACTTTAGTCTGCTTGGCTCCACAATCAACACTCTTGGCACCAGCAGCCAAGAAATTAAAAGTCGTATTATAATGGGAAAGTCTGCTGTTAGGGACCTCTCTAAAGTACTGAAGAGCAATTGTGTCTCTCTGGAGACCAAGGTGCATTTGATATAGGCCATGGTCTTGCAATCACTTGTTATGCATTAGAAAGTTGGACAATGACTAAGGAGGATAGGAGGAGAATTAATGCCTTTGAGCTTTGGTGTTGGATAAGAGTATTGAATGTACCATGGACTGCTAGGAAAACAAACAGATTCACCCTAGACAGGGTTAAACCGGTCTGCTCTTTGGAGGCAAGGATTCTGAGGCTTTGTCTGACATGCTTTGGTCATGTTATAAGAAGAGACAAGTCCTTGGAGAAGGATATCATGCTTGGGAAAGAGAAGGGAAGGCACAGGAGGGGAAGGCCCTCTAGGAGACGGATTGAATTGGTGACTGGGGCAATCGGGATGAGTGTGTTGGAGACAATGAGATTGGCACAGGACAGAGCAGAGTTTAGGGCTGTTGTACATAGGGTTACTATGGGTCGCAGGTGACTCAATGGCACATAACGACAACTCCTAACTTCTCTTCCTGCTCTCATTGTATCCAGCTCTGAAAGTATTTTTTTTTAAATTTTAATAACTTTCTTGCAAACTTCTTAGTAACCTTGATTCTTGGGAATTATTAGGTAACACACTATCCTGGAAACACTCAGCAGTCAGCTTTCTCATGTCTCATCATGTTTTGATACAATTAATAATTATTAGAGAAAATATTTTGAGTTAATTTTTTCTGAACCCTCAACCTGCCAATTCTATAATTTTGTGCTCAAAAAAATCATTTCATACTCAGTACCTTTTCCTGTATTCTCAACATCTATCTTCTTTTACTTTTCACTTTTCTTTTGTCCTTTCAGCTCTTTAGATGATAACACACTGTATAGAAAGAGTTGTTTTTTGTTAGGTGCTATCCTGATAATTTTAACTTACGATAGTCCCGTGTGATAGAGAACATCCTCACAGGTATTCTAGGCTGTAAATTTTATGGAAACATATTAGCATTTCTCCCCACACCCAACAGAGTCATTGAGTGGGTGTAAACTGCCTGTTTTTGGTGTAGCAGCAAGTGCTAACTCATTTTACTACCAGAGTTTCTTTTTTTGTTAATTTAAAATAAAATTTTAACTTTATACTGGTTTACTTACAAAGTTTGTTTGCATTGTTTTTCACACTGGATCAGAGTTTCTTATGATAAAATAGAATCTACTGTCAAATGACTCTAAAAATATTATTTATGACAGAAGGAGAGTTGATGCCTTTGAGCTGTGGTGCTGGAGAAGAGTATTGAATGTACCATGGACTGCCAGGAAAACAAACAGATTCATCTTGGAGAGGATTAAACCAAGCTACTCCTTGGAGGCAAGGATTCTGGGGCTTCGTCTGACATACTTTGGACATGTTGCCAGGAGGGACGGGTCCTTGGAGAGGGACATCATGCTTGGGAGGGTGGAGGGACAGCGCAGGAGGGGAAGACCCTCTATGAGATGGATTGATTCGGTGACTGGGGTAATCGGGATGGGTGTGTCGGAGGCAGTGCGCTTGGCGCAGGATAGAGCAGGGTTTAGAGCTGTTGTGCATAGGGTCGCTATGAGTCGGAAACAACTCGTCGGCACATAACAACAACAACAACTAAATAAAAGGTCCCATCTCCTTTGAAAGATGAGATCTTCCGTGTATGCTCTGAATCTTATTCTCTCTCACTCTGAGACTTTGCTTCAAGATATTTATTTCCCCTCCATGTTAATGTCTCTTGCTTTGCTATGCACCATTGAGTCATCTGTGACTTGTAGTGACCCTATTTATAATTGCTCTGAACCCTGCCCTGTTCTGAGCCAGTCTGACTGTCTCAACACACTTATACCCATTACCCTACTATCTGTGTCAATACATCTCATCTAGGATCTTCCTCTCATACATTGTCACTCCACCCTTTCGAGCATGATGTCCTTGCCAGGGACTGGTTCCTCCTGGCTACTTGCCCAAAGTATGCGAAATGGAGCTTCAAAATCTTTGCCTCCAAGGAGCAGCTTGGTTTTACATTCTCCAAGACAGACTTATTTATTCTCTTGGTGATTCATTCAAGACTCTTCTCCCGCACTACATCAAAAGAATGAATTCTTCTTGTCATCTTTAGTCATTGTCCTGCTTTCTGATGCATAGCAAGTAATTGCAAAGACTAATTGATCCAAGCAAGGTGAAACTGTTAACCACTTCAATCTCCTCTCCATCTCTCATGGTGCTCCCAAATGGCCCAGTCGTAAAAAATCTTTGTCTTCTTGATGTTGCGCTTCAATCCATATTGAAGACTACAGTCCTTGGCCTTCTGCGACAAATGCTTCAGGTCCTCCTTCGTTTCAGCAAGCAAGGTTGTGTTATCTGAATAATAGACTGCTAAAGAGTCTTTTCTAATACTGATTCAATTTTTTTCCTCATAAAATATAACCTTCTGAATGATCTGTTCTGCATATAGATTATAAAGGTATGGAGACAGGACACATCTCTAACACACTCCTTTCCTGATTTTGAACCATGCAGTTTCCTTGCTCTGTTCTGTCAGCTGCTTCCTGGTTCAAGTATAGGTTTCACATAAGCACAATCAAGTGTTCTGAGATTCCCATTCTTCCCAGAGTCAGCCACAGTTTGTTGTGATCCACACAGTCAAATACCTTTGCATAGTCAATGAAACACAGATAGACATTCCTCTGATACTCCTTGTGGCTGACTCTGAGAAAATGGGAATCCCAGAACACTTGATTGTGCTTATGAGAAACCTATACTTGGGCCAGGAAGCAGTAGTCAGAACATAGCAAAGAAACACTGCAGGGTTCAAAATTGGGAAGGGTATATGTCAAGGAAGTGTCCTATCTCCATATCTATTCAATCTATATATGGAACAGATTATCCAGGAGGCTGGGCTTTATGAGGAGAAATGTGGCATCTGGATTGGAGGTAGACTCATCAGCAAACTGTGTTATGCAGATGACACAACCCTGCTTGCTGAAATTGAGAAGGACCTGAAGCACTTGGTGCAGAAGAAGGTCAAGGTCTTCAGCCTTCGGTATGGATAGAAGCTCAATATCAAGAAAACAAAGATTCTCACCAGTAGACCGATTGACAGCATCATGATAGACAGTGAGGAGATTGAGACTGTTAACAGCATCAGTTTTCTTGGTTCTACAATAAACACTCTTGGTACCTGCAGCCAGGAAATAACAAGATTAATTGCATTGGAAAAGTCAGAGGCTTCTCCAAAGTACTGAAGAGCAATGATATCAGTCTGGAGACTAAAGTGCACCTGATACAAATGATGTTCTTTAACATGCTTGCTATGCATCAGAAAGCTGGATGATGACTAAGGATGATAGAAGGAGAATTGATGTTTTTGAGCTATAGTGCAGGAGAAAAGTATTGAATATACCATGAACTGCTAAGAGTACAAACAAGTTTGTCCTGGAGAGGGTAAAATGAGGCTACTTCTTAGAGGCAAGGATTCTGAAGCTTCATCTGACATACTTTGGACATGTTGCAAGGAGGATCAGTCCTTGGAGAAGGGTATCATGTTTGGAAGGGTGAAGGGACAGCACAAGAGAGTAAGACCCTTGATGAAATGGTATAATTAATTGACTGGGGTAGGTGTTTCAGAGACAATGAGATTGGAACAAGGTAGAGCAGAGTTTGGGGCTGTTATACATAGGGTAGCTATTAGTAGCAGTTGACTCAGTGGCACATAACAACAACAACCAAGTCCACAAGTTCTCAGCTCTTCAAATATTGGCTTCCCTCCCTCCCCTCAAAGTCCCATTTCATATTAGTTCTCCAGTTTAACCATGGTTACTGCTACCATCCATAAGCATGTCCTACATTTCCCTTCCTCTTCTTCACTGGGGTGGGGAAGGTCTATTTCTTCTTCTCTAGCTGTGGAGGATTCTATCTCTACAGCAAGAGATATTAAATTTATTGATGAGACTAGCCAATCCTCTTGTAGATTGTTGAGATTGGCCAATCCCCTTGTCAAATAGATCGTCAATCTTTTTGTGGATAAGCCAACATGCACCATTCACATAGTATCACCTTTCTACATGGTTTGTCATATGCATTCAAGGCTAGAAAAGCCATATTGAAGCACAAACCTCATAGATGATGTGTCATTTTTATTCTTTAAAATATTTTGTTGTTGTCATTCTTGTTGTTGTTGTGCTGTTGAGCCACCTGTGACTCATAGTGACTCTATAGCTGCAAACTCTGTTCTATCCTCAGGCAATCTCACTGTCTCTTACATACTTGTCCTGTTACCCCAGTGACTGTGTCAGTCCATCTCATCCAGGGTCCTCCTTTCCTGTGTTGTCACTCTTCCTTTCCTAGCATCGTATCTTTATCCAGGGACTGGTCCCTCCTGGCAACATGCCCTAGAGTATATGAGAGGGAGTTTCAAGAGAGACTCAGGAGAGCAAGTTGATTTAACCCACTCTAGAACAGACCTGTTTGTTCTATTGTCATTCCATGGTATGTTCAAGACTCTTCTCGAGCACCACAACTCAAAGGTAAGGTATCAATTCTTCTCCTGTCATCCTTATTCATTGTCCAGTTCTCTTGTACTATAAGTTTTCTCATTTTTAAAAACAGAATAAATCAAGAGCACATTTCTCATTATTCAACCTATCTTTTTATGTAATGTCTATCACAGCAAAATAATTTGAGTAGCTGGACTTTTTGATGAAGAATGTGACATCAGGGTTGGAGGAAGACTCATCAATAGCCTATTTTATGCAGATGACACAACCTTGCTTGCTGAAAATGAGGAAGACTTGAGTCACTTGCTGCAGAAAATCAAAGACTACAGCCTTCAATACAATTATACATCTTGACATTAAGACAAAAAAAAAAAAATCTCCTACCCTGGGCCAATAAGCAACATCATGACAGATGGAGAAAAGATTGAAATTGTCCATAATTTAATCTTATGTGGATCCACAGTTAATACTTTTGTTACTGTTCTTGTTATTAGGTGCCATAGAGTCAAGTCGGACTCACAGTAACCTGATGAACAAGAGATCTCAATTTTCTTTTACCTTGTGTCATCCTCACTTTCTCTCATTCACTTGAGCCCTTTGTTACAGTTATTGTGCCTTTGGGTTCACACAACTAAGAATTATTAGAGAAAAGCTTTAGACATAATTTTAATTTCATTTGAACCCTCAGCACTGCCAATTCTATTCTGTTCAAAGAAGACCATTTCATTGGAGATCTTCCTCTCTTTCACTGATCCTCTAGTCTTCCAATCATGATATCCCTTTTCAAAGAATACCTTTTCCTAACATGTCCAAAGTATGAGAGATGAAGCTTTGCCATTATTGCCTCCAAGTAGTGCACTGGCTAAACTTCTATGTTTATTCCTCTGGTAATCTGTGGGATATTAAGTGCTTTGCTCCAGCACAACAGTTCAAGTACATCATTTTTTTCTCTTTGCTCTTTAGTATTTTTGAGAAGTCCCTGACAGTTGACTTGCCCAAAGCAATATATCTTCTTGTCTCCTGACTGCTGGTACAAAGGGTGTTGATTGTGGATCCAAGTAAAAATCATTGACGAGTTCAATTGTTTCTCAATATATTGTGATGTTGCCCAATGACCCAGTGGTAAGAATCTTGTTACTGTTGTTGTTAGGCAGGATTCATAGTGACCCTATAAATAACCAATCTGAACACTTGGCAGTGTCATTCTTACAATCTCTGACACACTCAAGCCCATTGCCACAGATTATTAGCAGTCAATAAATCAACAGACTTATTGTACTAGGAATGTCTGCTGTCAAGAACTCTCCAAAATGCTATGAAGCAATGATAATAGTTTAAAGATTAATGCATACCTGATTCCATGGTCTCTTTGACCACCTATTATGCATCTGAGAGCTAGAAAATGAATAGGATTATAGAAGAATAACTGATGTCTTTGTACTGTGGTGTTGCAGAAGAGTACTGAATATCTCATGGACTGAAAAAAGAACAAACAGTATGTCTTGAAGAAAATGCAGCCAGAATGTTCCTTGAAGTCAAAGATGTGATACTTCATCATACATATTTATCTGGGGATGATTTTAGGAGGGGCTATACTTTGGAAAGGGGTGTCATGTGTGAAAAGGTAGAAGAAGGTCAGCAAAAGAGATGAATATCCTTTACCGGGTGAATTGAAACAATGGGTTCAGTTTTGGCTCAGTGATGTCAGAGATGATAAAGATGGTATAGGATAGGATAGGGTCCAGATCTATTGTTCATAGAATCACTATTAGTCCTACTAAACTTGATGGCACTTAAGAACTACAACAACAACCAAACAGATCTGTCCTGGAGAAAATGAAACCAGGGTACTCTTGGATGTGAGAATGGTGAAAATCCATCTCATATACTTTGTGCATATTGTTAGGTGTAGTCTTGGAGAAGACATCATGCTTGGAAAAGTGGAGGATCAGTGCAAGAAAAGAAGATCCTTAACAAAATAAATTTATGCAGTGACTATAACAATGTGTTCAAGTGTGTGGAGATGGTAAAGATGACACAGGGTAGAGCAGGGTTCAGACCCATTGTTCATGGGAGAGCTATGTTGTTAGCTGCCTATGAATTGAGTATAATCTACAGTGACCCTATGAACAATAGATCTGAACCCTGTCCTATCCTATGAGTTGTAGACACTTCAATGGCACATTATGAGCTCTGGTAGCCTAGTGGCGAGAAGCTGTGCTGCAATCCCAAAGGCACGCAGTTCGAGGCCACCAGCTGTTTCATGGAAGAAGGATGGGCAAACTCTTCCCGTGCAATTAACTATTTCTTACAACCTTCAAGAGGATCAGCTATGGGTCCGTTCCAACTTTATGATACAACAATAACCATGGCAACAATTATAGTAAAAATTA
Source organism: Elephantulus edwardii (assembly GCF_000299155.1). Lineage (NCBI taxonomy): Eukaryota > Metazoa > Chordata > Mammalia > Macroscelidea > Macroscelididae > Elephantulus > Elephantulus edwardii. The sequence continues at coordinate 295,473 of NW_006399929.1, read as the reverse complement.
TCAAAAAAGATAACTGTATAGGCTGTCTTCACTATCTCTTTTTCTCATGATCCTCTTTTGTTTAAAATTCGTCCCCATTTTTTCACCCAGATTCTCTTACTGAGGTAATTTATAGATGGTATGTTTTTAAATTCAATGGATAATTTTCATTTATCATCATGTTCTCTTTCAACTCTTGACACATTGGATGATTTCCCACTTTTGAAACAATATATTTCCTTGACAACATATAGCCTCAGTTTTTTAAATTTTTTTTTTAAATCTTCTCTGACCTTTTCTTCCTAAAATTTCTTTGTCGGAAATGTTCTTTCTTTTTCACATCTGAGTTTCTACTGTACTTCTTTCATTACCTTGCATACTTTTCTTAGGATATATTTCATGGGTTCCTAAAGACTTTATTGTTGTTATTGTGTGCTTTTGAGTCAGAATAGGCTCGTAGTAGACCCTCAAGTAGGTTTCTGGGACTGTGAAGAACATGGGAGGAGATTGTTCATCTTTCCCTGGCAGAGCTGTTAGTGGATTTGAACCACCTGCTTTTGGACTGGCAGTGCAACTTCTTACCACTAGGCCACCAGAGCTTCCTCCTGAAGATTTTTGATGGCGTAAATTAGCTAATAACCTCAAAAATCTATTCTACTGATTTTCTTTTCAGACAACCATATTTCTGTGTTAAGCTATCAAATGACAACTTACTTTGATGTCTCAAAACAGTTTGATAAACTTTGTTCCCAGCCAAGCTTTTATTTCTTTCAGAATTGCTCCTCCATGAGTTTCTGGGGGTGGGTTCAAATCAACACTTGAGCCAGAACAACCAGTATACCTGTGGGTTGGGAGCATAAGTCCTCACCATTAAGCCAGTAGAGTGCCCTATGTAGACCCCTTAATTTATTTTTTTTACAGAATTTAAGATTATACTCATGATCTCCAAGATGCTTTAACAGTCCTTGGACCTCTGTCACTGATTGCATGATACAGACTGGTCTCCCTCTCTACTCTCTCTTCTTCTATTGAAGTATTATGCTTGTAACACTCACACTCTTCTATTTCCCAAACACTCCAGAGTTCTTTCTTATTCAGAGAATTGATGTATTTTGTTTCCTTTGCCTATGTCCTCTGTTCTTTCTACCTTACTAACTCCTATTCATCGATCAGGCCTCATTTTAAGTTGTATTTTCCCAGTGATGTCTTTCCTTCCCAGATTAGATCAAGTCTATTATTTGCTTTCATAGAGCCTTGACTATCTCCTTCAAAAATACTTATCAAAGTATTTGTGGAGAATATCATACAGATATAAGTAGCCATTTATTATTTACACATTGAGGGCTTAGCATTTCATTAGAAAGACATTTGTTGTTAGTTGCCATCAAATTGCCTCATATTCATAAAAAGCTCAAAAGCATTGAAATGGAATTCTGTTTGGTCCACCATCATTCCAGGACTGGTTATTTGACCTTTGTGATTGACATTATATCCTTAATATAAATATTTTAAAATTAAGAAGACAATAAGTTATTACATAGTTTTAAATGATTATAATTTTTAATTGAGACTATAATGAAATCACAATATATAGCATGCATAATATGAAAAAGACAAAACACTATTCACACTATGACTCTGATTCTTAAAAATTAGCTTATTTTATATTACAAAGCACCACTGAACTGTTTCCTTTCAAGAGTGAGGAAGAGATTTTTACACCGTGTTAGCTCCTGGGACAAGGTGGGGTCCTGCAGAGAGAACAGCCTACCTTCCTGGGACAAGAAAACACCTTCCCTCCACCTCCTGCTCACCAAAATGGCCTGTTTCCTTTCATAGAGAGAGGTTTACATCCCCCAACCCCTCCAGCTCCAGGAACAGGGCAAGGCCCTCTAGAAATGAGCCTACCTCCTTTGGATGGGGGAACACCCATTGCCACCTCTCTGCCTCACACCTGCCATAATGGCCTGTTTCCTTTCACAAGTTAGTATCCTCAGCCTGCAGCCCTCGGGTGGGGAGGGGGGGAGCAGGGTGTGGGGGTGGATAAAGGAGATCACCAAAATGCAAAATCCTGTGAAGACATGACCTTCAAGTAGTACAAAAATGAAGCCAAGGACCTGCCACTGAACTGTCTCATAAAGTAGAGAAGAGAGGTGTTAGGTTTTGAACACTTCTGCCTAGCTACAGCACTTGAGATTTCTCAAGGTCAAGCAGAAGAGGTTGGGTGGAGCCATAGTTTCTGGAGGTCAATAGTTATCCTGCTTTGGGAAGAAAAGTAGGGAGCACCAATATACAGATTTTTCACCATTGACATATCCTGGGTCATTATATCATTACAACAACCTAGCATCTACTAAGAAAAGATTCACATAACGTCAAGAAAGTATCAGTCTGCTTCAGTCATCATTAAAAAACAAAATAACTCTTCTCCTAAATATGCAAACCCAATGAATAAGCCAGACAGAGAGAACCAGAAGAAATATGTTGATGTGGAGTTATTTGAACAACTACAGAAGAAGATGCAAATGATCGGAGAAACAATGTAAGTTATTAGGAGAACAAATACCCCAGAGACAGCAATCTAGAAAAAAAAAACAACATATTGTTAGGGAGCAACCTGAAAAGCTATGGAAGAAATTGCAAAAGATAGAAGAAAGAATTGATAAAGTATAGATAAAGAGGTACAAGAACTTAAAAAATCATCATAAGACAAAGAAGGTTCAGCCAACACAGTACTGGAAATAACAGAAAAACATGAAAATGCAATCCAGAATATTAAGACCAAAATGTCAGAAGTGTCCAACACACTGATGGGACAAAAAAGTAGAACTGAAGAGATGAAATGAATAGTCAGTGAGCTGGAAGACAAAAGCCTCACTGGAAATATACTAGAAGAAAAATCAGAGATTAAATGTAAAGAAAATGAAGAAAACATGAAACTCATGTGGGATGACATCAAAAGGAACATTATATGACTGGAGATCTAGAACACAGAAGTGACAGGAAAGTCACTGAGAGAATTGTGAAAGAAGTTTTAGAAGAAAACTTCCCAAATATTTTCAGAACAAGGAAATCTACATTCAAGAAGCACAGTGAACCCTAAATAGACTAGACCCTAAAAGAAAAACATCAAGACATATCATAGTCAAATTCTCCAAATTAAAATACATGGATAGAATACTAAAAGCAGCATGAGAAAAACAGAGTCAGGAGAAAGAAGTAGATTAAATTCTGATTTCTCAATGAAAACCTTGCAAGCTAGAAGATAATGGGATAGCATATGTGGAATTTTGAAAGAAAACAATTGCCAGCCAAGGATCCTATACCCAGTAAAGCTCTCCATCAAATATAAAAAGTTATAGCCTTTGCAGAAAAGTAGGAACTTAAGGAATTTTTGAAAACAAGACCCAAACTACAAGAAATTTTAAGTGAAGTCTTTCACACAGGAACACCAAAGGAAAGTGGATGGACCATAGTAACCAGAAGCAATAGAAAAAGAAACACAATGAAATGGACGCAGAAACCTGGCTTGACAATGTTCATATTTAATGTGAATGGACTAATTGTGCCAAGTAAGAGAAAGAGTATCAGAATGGAGAAAAAAACCCCAAAGACTATAAATATGTTGCCTATAAAAGACTCTTCAAAAAGATTAAGAGAAATATTAAAAATCAGAGGCTGGAGAAAAAAAAAATACCAAGCAAATGACGACCACAAAAAAGCAAGAGTGGCAATACTAATCTCTGATAAAATAGACTTCAGAATGAAAACCATCATAAAAAATAAGGAAGGCCATTACATACTGATTGAATGCACAGTAGATTAAGGAGACAGAACCTAGGTCAATATTTATGCACCAAATGACGTTGTTCTTTCTAATGTGGCGTCAAGTTGCCCTTGACTCATAGCAACCCTTTGTACCACTGCTCTGAAGCCTTTTCTGTCCTGAGCCAGTCTCACTTACTCCAACACACCTACCCTCATTACTCGAGGTACTGTATCAATCCATCTCATCCAAGGTCTTCCTCAACCCTTCTAAGCATGATGCCCTTCTCCAAGGTTTGGTCCCTCCTGGCTACACACCCAAAATATAGGATTCAGAGCTTCAAAATCCTAGCCTCCATGGAGAAACTTGGTTTCATTATCTCCAAGACAGATGGACTATCAAAAAAGTAATTCATCATGACCAACTGTGATTTATAAGAGGTATGCAAGGATGTTTCAACATAAAAAAAATCAATATACTTCACCAGATTAACAAAGCAAATAAAAAAAAAATATGATCTTAGCAACTGATGCAGTAAAGGCATTTGACAAAATCCAGCACTCCTTCCTGTTGTTGTTTTTATGTGCCACCAAGTCACTTGCGACTTATAGTGACCCTATGTACAGAGCCCTAATGCCGTTCTATCCTGTGCCAACCTTGCCATCTCAAACACATTCATTCCCACCACTCCACTCACAGAATCGATCCATCTCATCTAGGGTCATCCTCTCCTGCGCCGTCCCTCTACTCTCCCAAACATGATGACCCTCTCCAAGGACCAGTCCCTCCTTGCAACATGCCCAAAGTATGTCCGACAAAGCTTCAGAATCCTTGACTCCAAGGAGCATTCCAGCTTCACCCTCTCCAGGACAAACCTGTTTGTTCTCCTAGTAGTCCATGGTATATTCAACAATCTTCTCTAGCACCACATCTCAAAGGCATTAATTCTCTTTCTATCATCCCTATTCACTGTTCAACTCTCCAATGCATAGCTAGTAATTGCAAAGACTATAGCCTGGATCAGGCGCACCTTAGTCTCCAGCCTGATGTTGTTACTCTTCAGTACTCTTGAGAGGTCCCTCACAGCTGACTTTCCCAATGCTATTCATCTTCTGATATCCTGACTGCTGTCACCAAGAGTGTTGATTGTAGAGCCAAGTAAACGAAAACTGTTAACTATCTCAATCTCTTCACCATCCATACTGATGCTGCCAATTGTCCAAGTGGTGAGAATCTTTGTTTTCTTGATATTGAGCTTCAATCCATATTGAAGGCTGCAGTCCTTGACCTTCTGCAGCAAGTGCTTCAGGTCCTCCTCAGTTTCAGCAAGCAGGGTTGTGTCATCTGCATGACACAGGTTGTTGATGACTCTTCCACCAATCTTGATGTCACATTCCTCCTCGTACAGCCAAGTGTCTCAGATGATCTGTACTGCATACAGACTGAAAAGGTATGGAGACATAATACATCCCTGTGGACCCCTTTCTTGATTTTGAACCATCTAGTGTCAAGATACTAAAGACCTGAACAGAAGATTCTAAAGGGCAGCGTGAGATGACAAAGCAAAATATTACAACAAAATGTGCAAGGAGCTGGAGTCGGAAAATCAAAAGGGCCGAACTCGTTCAGCATTTCTTAAGCTCAAGGAACTGAAGAACAAATTTAAACCTCAAGTTGCTATAATCAAGGATGCTTTAGGCAGAATATTAAATGAAGATGGAAAGAATATACTCAGTCACTGTATCAAAAAGAACTGGCAGACACAAAAGAATTTAATGAAATCACATATGAGCAAGAGCCTATGGTGATGAAGGAAGAAGTTCAAGCTGCTTTGAAGGAAATAGCAAAAAATAAGGCCCCCGGAATAGATGGTATACCAGTTGACAATTTCAGCTAACAGATGCTGCCCTGGATGTGTTCACCAAGCTGTGCCAAGAAATATGGAGAACAACCACTTGGCCAACTGACTGGAAGAGATCTATATTTGTTCCTATTCCAAAGAAGGGTGACCCAAGAGAGTGTGGAAACTATAGGACAATATCATTGATTTCACAAGCAAGCAAAATTCTACTGAATATTGTCCAAACACGACTGGAGCAACACATCAGCAAAGAACTGCCAGAAGTCCAGAATGGGTTTAGAAGGGGTCATGGTACTAGGGATATTATAGTTGATGTTAGATGGATCTTAGTTGAAAGCAGGGAATGCCAGAAGAATGTCTATCTGTGTTTCATTGATTATGCAAAGGCATTTGACTGTGTGGATCATAACAAGCTGTGGCTGACTCTGAGAAGAATGGGAATACCACAACACTTGATCGTGCTAATGTGAAACTTGGACCAAGAGGCAGTCGTCAGAACAGAGCAAGGAAACACTGCATGGTTCAAAATTGGGAAAGGCGTGTGCCAGGGATGTGTCCTGTCTCCATACCTTTTCAACCTATATGCAGAACAGATTATCTGAGAGGCTGGGCTCCATGAGGAGAAGTATGGCATCAGGATTGGTGGAAGATCTATTAACAATCTGTGTTATGCAGATGATACAACCCTGCTTGCTGATACTGAGGAGAACCTGAAATGCTTGCTGCAGAGGGTCAAAGACTGCACCTTTCAGTATGGATTGAAGCTCAATGTTAAGAAGACAAAGATTCTCTCCACTGGACCAATTGGCAGTATCAGGTTGGATGGTGAAGAGATTGAGATTGTTAACAATTTTAGTCTGCTTGGGTCCATGGTCAACA
>NW_006399929.1:280135-288139 GCF_000299155.1 Elephantulus edwardii | reverse complement strand
GCTTGCATGTCATATTAATGATATTGTTCGATAATTTCCACACTCTGTTGGGTCACCTTTCTTTGGAATGGGAACAAATATCGATCTTTTCCAGTCAGTTGGCCAGCTGGCTGTTCTCCAGATTTCTTGCTACAAGTTAGTGAGCACATGCAGGGCCGTGTCTGTTTGTTGAAATAAATCAATTGGTATGCTGTCAACTCCTGGAGCCTTTTGTTTTGCCAATTCCTTCAGAACAGTTTGAACTTCTTCCTTCATCACCATAGGCTCTTGCTTGTATGTTATTTCATGAAATTACTCTGTATCAGCCAATTAGTTCTCATACAGTGACTCTGTGTACTCCTTTCATCTTCTTTTGATACTTTCTGTATCATTTAATATTCTACCGAAACTATCCTTAGGTAGTGCCACCCATGGCTTGAATTTGTTTTCAACTCCTTCAGCTTAAGAAATGCTGAGTTCGACCCTTTTGATTTTCTGACTCCAGCTCTCTGCACATCTCATTATCTATAAAAAGAAAATATTAGTGGGATTCCTTTACAGTAACAAAGATAACTTAGAGAAGGAAACCAAGCAAGCAATACTATTTACAATAACCAACCACAAACTGAGATTCTTGGGAGTGACCCTTATTAGAGACACAAAAGACCTGTACAAAGAAAATGAAAGAATATCTCAATTCTCAGTATCTTGCTTTGTCATCCTGAGCTGCCTTTAGAAATCTTCTGTTCAGCTCTTTGATTTCTTGGTTTTGGTTTCTTCCTTTAGTTTTGGCTTCTTTCCCGATAGACAAACAGAAAATATTGGAATAGAAAGAAAATTCCTCAGCAGTGAATAGAATATATGCAAAACCCAGAGCCAATATCATTCTCAATGCAGCATACTAAAAACATTTTCTTTTTGTCAGGACCAGACAAGGATGCCCAATATCACTACTTCTATTCAATATTGTATTAGAAGTGCTTGCTCGGGCAATATTACAGGAGAAGGAAATAAAAGACATGCAGATCATCAAAGAGGTAGTTAAACTGTCACTATATGCAGGTGATATGATAGTGCTCACAGAAAACCCCAAGGACTCAACAACAAAACTGTTAGAGCTAGTAGCAATTAAGGAGAGTGGCAGGATAAAAGATCAATATAAAAAGAAAATATCAGTGGGATTCCTTTACAGCAACAAAGATAACTTAGAGAAGGAAACCAAGGAAGCAATAATATTTACAATGACCAACCACAAACTGAGATTCTTAGAAGTGACCCTTATTAGAGACACAAAAGACCTGTACAAAGAAAACTAGAGAACATTTCTGGGAGACATAATAAAATACTTAAATAAATGGAAAACTGTTCCGTGTTTGTGTATAAAAAGACTCAATGATTTGAAAATGATAATCCTATCAAAAGCATTCCACATGTCCAACACAATCCCAAAACAGATACCAAATTTATTTTTCAAGGAGATAGAAAAGGAAATTGTCAAGTTTATTTTGGAAAGGAAAGAGATCCCGAATAAGCAATGCACTTCCAAAAAACAAAATTGAAATGGAATGCTTAAAACTCCCTGGCCTCAAAACCAACTACACAGTGGTAGCAACCAAAACAGTATGGTACTGGTACAATGACAGGCACATAGAACAATGGAGCAGAATTGAGAACCCAGAAATGGACCCATCTGTTTTTGGTAACTGATATTCAATAAAGAAATAAAACCTATCAAATGAGGAAACGACAACCTCATCAAGCAGTGGTGCTGGCAAAACTGGCTTGCTACCTGCAGAAAGCTGAAACAGGATCCACATCTCACACCATACACAAAAATCAACTCAAGGTGGATCAGACCCCTGGGAGTAAAGCCCAAGACCATAACGTTCATAAAAGGCAAACTGAGATCCAGCCTAGACGACCTAGTCTATAGTATAAAGAGACTGCCAAATACAGTCAGAAATGCACAATCTGGAGAGATAACATTCATTAATGGAACTTCCTAAAGATTAAATCCTTTTGTACCTCAAAAACATTTTCCAACAGTGAAAAGAAAACCTACTGACTGGGAAAAGAAAACATTTAGCTATACCATTTCAGACAAGAGTCTCATATCAAAAGTTTATGGTATCCTATAGGGCCTCCTACAAGAAAAAGACAAATAACACAACTTAAAAATGGGCAAAAGACATGGAAAGAATTTTCACAGAGGAAGATATTTGGATGATGAACAAACACATGAAGAAATGCTCAAAATCAATAAGAGAGACGCATATCAAAACTACAATGAGATACCGTCTCACTCCAGTAGCAGTGGCAAAATGTAACAGGATGGTAAGTAATAAATTCTGGAGAGGATATGAAGAAATAGGAACTCATATGCTGTTGGTGGGATTGTAAAATGGTACAACCACTCGGGAAGGCAGTTTGGAGTTTCCTCAAAAAGCTGAACATAGAAATTCCATATAACCCGTCTGTTCCATTGCTTTGAATACACCCCGAGATAATGAGAACTGAGACTCAGACATTTGTACACCAATGTTCATAGCAATATTTTCACCATCACAAGAACATGGAAATAACCCAAATGTCCAGCCACAATTGAATGGATTGAGAAATTATGGCACTTTCATGTGATGGAATACTACGTAGCATACAGTAATAATTTTGTAATTCACTACCTAACTTGGGAGGGACTAGAGAGCATTATGCTAAATGAACTAACTCAGTTCTGTAAAGACAAATACTGTATAAGACCATTATTGTAGAAATAGAAAACTAATAAATGTGTATGAGGATCTAAGGGGGGGGAGAGTGGGAGCAGAGCAGTGAGGAGGGAGGAGGTAATCATAGGGTCGCATAATTTGAGGGGTTGAGTGAAGGTTGGGTAAAGGAAATGTGAATGATCTGGTCTGAAAAACAACGTATATGTACTTTGTGACTAGACCATTATAAGATAAAAATTTTATTTTTTAAAAAAAGCACTACAAAATAGCCTGTAAAAACAAACACACTCACCCCTGTAAGTTTTCTTTCTACCTTCAGATTTTAAGATTTTTAAAGTAAACTCTAATATTTTATAATTGTAATATTTTTTGAATGTTAGCATGATTTTTATTCCTCACACTTTTATGTTTCCCTAGAAACTTCGTTACTTTTATCATTATTAAAAAGCAAAAAGTATTTAAAAGAAAAAAGGAATTTATACTGTTTCAAATACATGGTTATTTTAGATCTTCCATACTATTTCCTTCAGCTTCCCTAAGCCTTTGGAAATCTTATAAAAAATTACGAATCATCTTACTTTAATATAAAACATCTTTGTGCTCAATGATCAGCTGCATGAGGAGGATTTATATCCGTTCTGAAATAGGATGTTTGTGAATCACAGGGCACCAAGGTTTGTACACTGATCCAACTAGCAAAAGAATTAGACAGGGTCATTGAACAAAGACAATTTGTTCAAATATATGCAGTACGTTGCTCAGTGGAATATGAAAAAAATCCCTTATCTTTGGGAAATGTATGGCTTATTTATTAGTACAGGTTCTTTGAAAAAGATACAGGTAACAAGCTGTGATAGTCTTCAGCTGTTTCATTCTTTACAGTACAATGCTCAAACACTTAAAAAGAAACCCTAATTTTCAAATTCACATTAACATTGTAATTTTTGCATATTTAATAAACCTTAGCTACTTTAACTGAAAAGTGGAATTTTTCATGGAATGCTACCCTTTTCATTACTGCATACATCTTAGATTTAATTTGGCATGGGATGCATCAACCTTGGCTCTTAGAGACAAGGTTAGACTCTGCAGTGCATGAAAACGAGCTCTTCTAAACACTTTCCCCCCCCATTTGCTGCACATCTTATGCCAGCTTTGGAGAGAACATAAAGAATGAGAATGATTCTTTTTCTTAGTCTAACAGAAAATTATTAAAGTATATACAAATATTTCCCTTTTTAGAATAGAAAGGATAGCATTTCTCCAGATCCTGTTCCCCTTAGCATGCCAACAAAGTAGGACTTGTCATAAAATAAAGCAAACAGCAATTGCAGAGGTCTTAGTTGCCGTTTAATATATTTTGCGAGGTTGTTTTGGTGTTTTTTAGAAATTCAATTTGGCCTGATTTCAGAAAAAAAAAGAGACTTTCTTTGTCTTGCTATCTGAAAAAAATGAATGCAAATTTGGCAATTTTAAAATGTGTATGTAGACATCTTTTGAATTGAATTTAAAATAATGGAAAATTGATTCTAGTGATTACGGCTATGTGCTTGCGCATGGTATGGTGACAGTTCAATAGAGGGGAAACATCACGATGATGGTGAAATATGAGGCAAAGTTTTGATCTGTTATTCCTAGAGTCATTAAAAGCTGTAGTTGACTTGAAAGCACCTAACAATAATAGCAGCTAACTTCATATTACTAATCCATATACCTCCCAGGGGATAAAGATAACTTCTTTACACTTTCAGTGATTTATATCAACCATATCCCTATATGGTATAAAACAAGAAATTAATAAAGTTAGCTTTCTTTTAAAAAGCTAGCATTTATTTTGTTGTGAATATTTTGTGAATTATGACAGATGAAAAGAAGTGAAAGAATATTCTTACTACACCTTACACTTCTCCTAATGTTAATAACATCTTCTTTCTCTAAATATGCAGTTAATTCTAGTGTCTATTGCCAAGACTTATAGCAGTCTTGTGTGCCAAAGAATGAATCACTGTACAGTCCTGCAATAAATTATCCATTAAATTGTATCATGATAAATGGAGAAAAGATTGAAGTTATTAATGATTAATGATTTATTTTTACTTGATTTATAGTCAACACCCATGAAATTAGCAGTGAAGAAATAAAATGTGCATTGTGTAAATAGGATTTTATGTGCTTCTTTCAAGTGCTAAAGAGCAAGGATATCACTTTAAAGACTAAGGTGTATCTTACCTAAGCTATGATATTTCCAGCTGTTTCATATTCATGTTGAATTTTTAATGACTAAAGTGAAATGAAGAAAAATTTATACCTCTGAATTATGGTGTTGGCAAAAAATAGTGAACAACCACAAATTGCTGAAAGATCTAACCAATCTATGTGGGAAGAAATATTGCCAGAATATTCCTTAAAATAAAAGACAGTGAGACTCTTTCTCCCCTACATTAAGTATGCTATCAAGAGGTGCAATCCCTGGAGAAGGGCATCATTCTTGATAAAGTAGAGATAAGCAAAAGAGAAGAAAAAAAACCCTCAGTAAGATTAATTGATATAGTGGCTACAACAATGAGTTTATGGACAGTACAAACTGTGAGGATAAAGAAAAACTATGGAGTGTTTTATTGTGTTGTACATAAGGTTGCAAATAGTTGGAACCTTACAACACAATAATAATAAATATTTAAAAAAGTTTTGAAGCTTAGAAGGACAGTAAATATTAAAAAAGAAAGAGTTTTAAAAGTTAATGAGTTTTAGAAGGACAGTGTTTTGCAGCTTTCATTGATGCTATACTTTCTGATAGTTTACAAAATCTCTTGGAATCCCATGAGGAGTCTAGGATAAGTCTAAGAAATAACCTACACCTAAATTGAGTATTCTTAGGTTTGCTAAATATATATAAATACATAAAGAAGACATCTAAGTAGATGTCTCTTGGTCCTAATTCTTTCCTTGATCCATTCTCTATTTTTTTCAAGTTTCTAGTAAAGAAGAAAGTCCTGGAGTTCTGATTATGTAGTCCTTAAATATATAATCCTTTGATCAGTGTTTTATCTTTGAATCATGCTATGAAGGTCATATGAAGATTCTTTAAAAAAAAAGTAATGATGTTTTAGTACCCAAATCTGGTATTTATCAAGCACTGTAGTATTAGATCTTGAGATGTAATGCATATCCTGGCCTCACCATCTGGAGGACCTGGCTCCACTGCCTGAATTCATCAGCCCCATCACCTGGAGGATGACTCACTTCTGCACCTCTGAGCTGTGCCAGGGGCATCAGTATCACAAGTGAATCCACTTCATTTACTTCCCCCTCCCACAGCTTGATCTGCCTTTAGCCCAGGTTACCTTGGAATAGCCTAGCTGCAGCAATTGTTTGATAGAGGAGACTGTTAATTAACCAGCCATATCTCTCCCAAACTGAAGCAAGTATTCCCTTGGGTCAAAAGTTCAGAAAAAAACTCAGGCAGGGAAGCTGCCCTGCCCTTCTCTGGAGCAATGATTTCAGACCAAGAGGCTGCTATCACCTCAGGTGTGAAAACCTCTACAATAGCAATGTCATGGAAGAAGCAGGCTACCTCACACCCTACACAAAACCAACACAAGATGTCACTCTCCAAAAGTGTGTCAATGGATACACAGTATCAAGGGATTTCCTGAATCCAGAAAGTCTGATGGAACTTTCTGAGCAGAATTCAAAAGGACAAGGATTGAATATTTTTGGTCTGTGAAACACAAACTTGAAGAATTACAGGACACTGCAAACAGAAACTAAGAGAAACTTAAAACAAAACAACAATCAAAACTCCAAAAATTCACCATACTCAAACAAAACCCAATAAAAAAATGTTGATAAAGCAAATGAGGTATTAGAGGCTCTGAAAAAAAACACCCTAAAGGCCCCCCCAAAAAAACCCACCAAACCAAACCAAACCCAAACCAAAAACACAAACAAAACCAAACAGGAAACCACAGTACAAAATGTTAGGACCAATGTTTCAGATGCTGTCAATATGTTGGAGGATCATATGAACAGAGTTGAAGAGATGGGACACAGAACCAGTGAAATAGAAGATAGAATTGTCACCACTGACCTGAGAGAACAAAAAGCAGAATAAAAAAGGAAGGAAAAAGAAAAAAGCCTAAGAATAATGTGGGATACTATCAAGAGGAATAACATGCCCATAATTGGAATTCCTGAACAGGAAGAAGTAAGTAAAGGCACTGAGAAAGTTGTGGAAGTATTACTAGAAGTAAACTTTCCAGGCATAATGAAGAATGAGAGAATATATATTCAAGAAGATGAGCAAACACCATAAAGAATAGACCCTCCCCAAAATCACCAAGGCATATTGTAATCAAATTTGCCAGAACCAAAGATAAGGAGAGAATTCTGAAAGCAGCTAGAGAGAAACAAAGAGTAACCTATAAGGGAGAACAAATAAATTAAGTACCATTTTATTTTTCAGCAGAAATCATGCAAGAAGACAGTGCAATTACATAAATGAAACACTCAAAGAATACTGCTGTCAACCAAGAATACTATATTCAGCAAAAGTGTCCATCAAATATAAAGGAGAGATCAAAATATTCTCAGAAAAGTAGAATCTATAGGAGTTTGTAAAAACAAGACCAGCGTTGTAGGAAACACTGAGAGATGTCCTCCTTACAGAGGTGCCACAGAAGGCAGGATGGGCTGAAGAAACCAGCAATAACACCAAAAATAACTTATTAATGGCAATAAAACCTTGACTCAATAAGCACATTGAATTTGAATGGTTTAAATGCACCTCTGAATAGAAAAAGAGTAGCAGATTGGATAATAAAACAAAACCCATCAATATTCTGTCTATAAGAGACACACCTGAAAAGTGAAGATAAAGAAAGTCTAAAAAAAGACTAAAAATAAAAGAGTGAACAAAATATACCAAGCAAATGGCAACAACAACAACAAAAAAAGCAGAAGTAACAATACTAATCTCTGATAAGTAGATTTCATTGCAAAATCCATCACAAAGGACAAAGAAGAGAACCACATAATGCCTAAAGTGTCAATAGAACAAGAGGACACAACAATAATAAATATCTATGCACCAAATGATATAGCTGCAAAATGTACAAAACAAACATTAACAAAACTGAAAAAGGAAAGAGACAACGCCACTGTAGTAGTTGGAACTCCACTACACCACTCTCAAGAAAAGGTAGAACTACCAGAAAGAAATTCAGCAAAGATGTTGAAGAATTAAAACACACAATAAACCAACTCTCAATCTCATATATATGGATATAAAAATATATAT
>NW_006399929.1:251090-279104 GCF_000299155.1 Elephantulus edwardii | reverse complement strand
GTGACTGGGGTAATCGGGATGGGTGGGTCGGAGGCAGTGCGGTTGGCGCAGGATAGAGCAGGGTTTAGGGCTGTTGTGCATAGGGTCGCTATGAGTCGAAAACGACTCGACGGCACATAACAACAACAACAACAACAACAGTCTATATCTAGATCTATCTCCCCCCCCCCAAAGAAAAAGCACAGTATGCCTTCTTCTCCATTGTGCATGGAAAGTTCTCCAGAATAGATCCCATTTTATGTCACAAGGCAAGTATCAATAAATTTAAAAACATAGAAATAATACAAAGCATCTTCTCATATAACAATGCTATAAAATTAGAAATTAATAACAAGAGGATAAAGGAGGAAAAAAACCCATACATTTCAAATCCGAACAACACCCTGCTTGAACATGAATGAGTTATAGAAGAGATGTAATGATTAAAGGCTGCAATCTTTGATCTCCTTCAGCAAACGCTTTTGGCTTTCTTTAAGTGATCAAGGTTGTGTCATCTGTATGAGGTTTTTAATGAAACTTCCTCGAATTGTGATGCTAAATTCTTCTTAACAATGTCCACCTCTGGAATGATTTATTAAGTATGCCTCAAAAAGGTATGGAGAAAGGACAAAGCCTTGACGCAACACCTCTCTTGATTTCAAACCCTTGCTCTGTTCACACAACAGCTTCTTGATCTAGGTAAAGATTTTACATGAGCACAACCAAGTGTTCTAGTATTCCCATTCTTCTCAACGATGGCCATAATTTGTTGTGATTCACACAGTCAAATGTGTCTGCATAGCAAGATCCATCTGACATAAGCAATGGCATCTTTGGTGCTACAGCCTCTTCTAAATATGAATTGAATTTCTGGCTATTGTCTGTGAATGTACTCTTCTAGCCATTTTCAAAATTCTCTTCAGCAAAATTTTCCTTGCATATGGTATTAATAATATTGTTTGATAATTCCCATATTGTATTGGATCACTTTATGAGGAATGGGAACAAATGTGGATCTCTCCCAATTAGTTTGTTATCTGTCTTCATTTGAGTTACAACTGAACATCAAGGACAATTCTTCACTCCTGGGTCAATATGTAACATCATGATAGATGGATAAAGGTTTGGAATTGTCAATGATTTCATCTTACTTGGATCCACAATCAACACCCTTTGTACTGGCAGCCAAGAAATCAAAAGTCCTATTATATTGGGAAAATCTGCTGGCAAGGACCTCTCCAAAGTTTTAAGGAACTATAATATCAGTTTAAAGATTGTTGTTGTTAGGCACTGTCAAGTTGAGTATGATTTATAAGGATCTGATGAGCAACAGATCTGAACCCTGTCCTGTCCTGTGCCATCCTCACATTTTTGGTAAGATGGAGGGTTATTGAAAGAACGGAAGACCCTTAATGAGATGGTTTGAATACAGTGACTGTAATGATGGTCTTAGGTACATAGGAAATGATGAGGATGGTTCAGGAAAAGGCAGAGTACAGATCTGTTGTTCACAGGTTTGCTATGGAATGTGGTTGACTGAAAAGCACCTAACAACAGCATAATATTAACATATTAATGACAGTATTATTTATGATTATTGGGTTCTGCCTTTTGTCTATGCTAATTTAACAATGAAAAAATGCAGTTTTGCTGTTAAACTATTGCTTGCAACTAAACTAGGAAATTTTTGTATCATTTTGAAAACAAAGTGCTGCATTTATCATTCCCCCCCCCTCTGTTTATAGCATGGGTATTATGGGTATTATGTCTCTTGATTGTTGTGAAAAACTACCATAGTAAAATATTTAAGACCTTTTGTTTCAGATACAACTTTTAGAAAGAAATCTACCTTAGAAAGATTTTTAATGTGACCCCTGCCAGGAAATTATGTTCTCAAAGTGCAAAATGAACATTTCCTCAGCAAATTGGAATGAGGAAAATCAGTCAGGGCTTAGAATCTGGAAAGAAAATAAAGTGTCAACTATAGATATGATAGGTCCTCCCCTCCATCTGGTGGTATCATTGGTGTAAGTAAGAAATTGTTGAACTGGATAATTTAATTGAAAAGCAGATTATGCTGCCTTTCCTACTGACTAGGGTCTATTTCAAGTTCTCATTACCATAAGCACAAAATGTATTGGAGAAAGTAAATAGGTCAACGAACCTCAAGTACAATTAAATTCTCATGTGTAGGGCAATAACTTTAGCCCGTGTCTTCTTAACTTTTAAAATTACCTCCAAGAACCAACAGCAACTTTTAATGAGACATGAGCAAGAAATGCACAGATTCTGTAAAATAGAAAATCAGATAGCTATGGCGAAATCGTTGCTCTGCTACACATAGGTTTACTCCATTTGCTCTTAATGAGGCATGGCCATTCTCTGTGTTCCTGCATTTAATTCCGTTTTCTGTATGTGCTGATTTCACCTTCCCAGGGCTAAAGGAACACACACAATTCTGAAGAGATGAACCAATAAGAGAAGAGAAGCATCCTTCTGCCACAGGATTGAAAATGAATAAAAGCAAAACACATTTACATTTGAAATCCCAGTGAATTAAGAATCAGAAATATGGGCTGATTTAACTATAGTTCAGCTATCCATGAGCTAAATGTCTTTGGATAAATTATTAAACCTTTTTTGTTCTCATTTATATTCTCAATAAAATTCAAGAGGTGATTTAGATAATCTCTTACTTTACTATGGCACACACACAATTATTTTAAATGACTGAATAAGTTTTACAAATGTATTTCAAAGAATCAAGATTGTATACACTACTATTGTCATTTACAATGCACAATATTCATTTTTTGACACATAAGTGGGAAATTTTGAATGTCAGGTATTTGAAAAACCAAGGTATTTGAAATCCAAAAATACCTTGGGTTTTTGGAGTATGGGTAAAGGTTGCAACTCTGGGAACAACAACCTTGAACTTCACTAAATGTTATCCAGTTTGGTCCCCTCCCTCCCATCTTTTACTCTCTTTTTTGATTAAAAACTCTATAAATTTAAGCAACTGCAAAGTTCTTGCCCTTTTCCTTATCCTCTTCAATTTGTTTATTTTAGCTCTCCTTTTTCTTTTTCCTTGAAAGAATCTCTAATAGTAACAGTTGTTACTATGTACTGTCCAGTCACCTGCAACTCCTAGAGACCCCAAATACAACAGCTCTGAACCCCGCCCTATCCTGAGCCAGTCTTCCTGACTCTGATACACCTACCCCAATTGCCCTAGTTATTTAATCAATCCATCTTATCCATGATCTTCCTCTCCTGTGCTGTTCTTCCACATTTCTTAGCATGATGTCTTTCTCCAATGACCAGTTCCTACTGGCCATGTGCCCAAAGTATATGAGATGAAGGTTTAAAATCTTAGTCTCCAAGCAGAAACACCTTCTCCAAGACAGAATTGTTTGTTTTCTTGGCAATCCATGGTATGTTCAAGATTCTTCTCCAGCACCACAACTTAAAGACATCTATTCTTCTGTCATCCTTAGTCATTGTCCAGCTCTCTGATGCATACATAGCAAGTAATTGTGAAGATCATGGCCTGGATCAGGTGCACTTTACTTAGACTCTAGACTTACATTATTATTGCTTCTCAGTACTCTAGAGAGATCCCTGATAGCAGACTTCACCAATGCAATTAATTTTTTATTATTTCCTGACTGCTGGTGCCAAGAATATTGGTTGTGGAGCTAAGCAAGCTAAAATTGTTAGCAACTTCAATCTCTTTTCCATCAGTAGTTAGAAATTTTTGAAGTCTGTACCTTTTCAAAAAACAATGTATATGAAATATATGAGCTTTGTATGTAAACAAGTATAAAATAAAAGTTTTAAAAAACCAACAACAATGAAGGAGCTCTGCTGGTCTAGGACTAAGGAACTTCACTATCAGTCTGAAGGCATGTGGTTTGAATCCACCAATTCCTCTGCAACAGAAAGATGAAGTGTTTCCTCTTGTGAAATTATACCGCCTCTGAAAACCCACTGGTGGGTCAGCTATAAGTTGATTCTGACTGGACAGTAGCCAACGACAATAATCTCCATAAAAATATGAAGTAAGCAGGGGTGAATTACCAAATTAATTTATTTGATAAACTTTAACAAATAGTTTCACATGGTTTTAAAATATCCTGGGCCTGTTTATGAGGCTAGAAGAAATTCCACATGGGGTTCCTCATATACGGTGGCAACATGTGAAACTGTTCATTACAGATATATATGTTCATTACTGATTAGTAGATAAGCATATACAAAATGGAATTTTGGCTATGGAATAACAAGTAAGTTTAAATAAGCAGTGATTACCTTGCTTTCTGGACATTTGGTCCCTTTTAAAGACTGTAAATTTGAAAAAAAGGCTTTGATTCTATAGAAAAATGTTATGGGGCTGGATGACAGACAGACACTACCATATCGAGAAGCAGAATCTTTGCTGCGATGAAGATGTAAAATTGTTCACTCACTATAGTTTAGTCAAGAAGCACAAGACAGTCCATGTTTATGTTATTTATTGGGCAATCTGATACTGATGGTTTTTTGTTATGTATCATCAAATCAGAACTGACTCATAACTGACCTCCCACCAGGTTTTCAGAGGCTGTAAATTACAAGAAAGGAGATTGATCATTTTTCTTCTACGGATTTGAACCGTCCGCCTTTGGATTGATGGCTCAGCTCCTTGCCACTAGTTCATAAGAACTCTAACATTAGAGATAAGAGATCATTGTCATTATGTAATTTTTCCAGAGACCACACAGTTAGTAAGAAGCAGAGTCAGAATTCAGATCTGTTCTTTTTCCAGAGCCTATAACAAAATGCTTGTCAACAACAACAGCTCCTTTTTTGTTATATTCAAAGAACCATGGTTGTGTTGTGTCTTACTGCTGGGATGATAACTTACAGGTTAGTGGTTCGCATCTACCAGCTCTTCCTCAGGACAAAGATGAGGCAGTTTCCTCCCATTACGATGTGTAGTCTCAGAAACTCAGAGAGTATCACAACAAGTGGTAATAGACTCAATGGTAGTAGGTTTTATAGAAAAACAGGACTTTGAGGGATACTTTCCTGTATGCCTCAATAACTGTTTAAAATAAATGTATTTCTGCTGGGAAATAAGGAAAAAGAGTATATACAGTCTGGAAAATAAACTGGAGCTCAGTGACAAAGTCATCTGAAGGGAATAGATCTCAGTGAACACATAACAGCAAAATTTGTCAGAGAAGTGCAAGATGTGAGCCATTATTGAAAGGGTATCCATGACCATGGAGACGTAACTGTATCCCTGAAGTGCATGGAATTCACTGGTACCCTTTATTGTGAAAGTTATGTGATGGGTCAGAATTCAGCAGACACTGGAAAGTCCTTATGTTTCCATGTCTTATTTTTGGTTCATATACTATGTATCTTTATCAAGCTCTGTGCCCTCCAAATTTTGATGTGAACAAGAAGAGTTTTAGTTTCCAGAGTTTAAGATTTTGAATTGGCCAAACTAGGAAGAGAATATTGTCTCCTAGAAAGAATAGCTAGTCCACTACTTGGAATATAGCTTGAGAAAATGAGGCACAGATGGAGATTTGTAAACGAATGTTCATAGTAGGATTACTCACCATCGCAAGAACATGGAAACAGCTCAAATGTCCAACCACAGCAACGATTTTTAAAATTATTACACAACTTGGGAAGAACTGGAGAGCATTATGCTGAGTGAACTAACTGGGTCCCACAAGGACAAATATAGTATAAAACCATTATTGGATCCAAGAGGGATGGGGGAAGGTGAAAGCAGAGGGATGAAGATGAGCAGTGGGAGGGCGAAATTGATTAATCATGAGGCTGTACAATTTGATGGGGGGTGAGGGAAATTAGAAGAATCTGTTCTCAAAATCAATGTATTAAAATTTTGTAAATAAACTAGTATAAAAAAAGAAAGGATAGAAACAGCAAGAGTGACTGCTTATGATCAAAATATATAGAGCCTTGAACTAGATAATATTTGTTAATGGAAATTATTAGTTTGTTTATTTAGGGGAAATTGTACTTCGTGCCTTGGAATAGTTCTAGTGTTCTTCCTGATTCCAGATGAAAATATACTATATCTTTCCTTGGCTTATTAAGTTGACAAACCTTCAGGGTGAACTTTAGGTACCAATGTTGCTGATTTTAAACTGGGCCTTACAAAGTTCCAAGTTCCTTTTGTTGGTGCAGATGACACAACCCTGCTCCCTGAAACTGAGGAGGACCTGAAGTGCTTGCTGCAGAAGGTACAGGACTGCAGTCTTCAATATGGATTGAAGCTCAATACCAAGGAAACAAAGATTCTCACCACTGGGCCAATTGGCAGCATCAGAATGGATGGTGAAGAGATTGAGATAGTAAACAGTTTTAGTTTGCTTGGCTCTACAGTCAACACTCTTGGTAACAGCAGCCAGGAAATCAGGAGATGAATTGCATTGGAAAGACAGCTGTGAGGGATCTCTCAAGAGTACTAAAGTGCAACGATGTCAGGCTGGAGACTAAGGTGCGCCTGATCCAGGCTATAGTCTTTGCAATTACGTGCTATGCATCAGAGAGTTGGACAGTGAATAGGGATGATAGAAAGAAAATCGATGCCTTTGAGTTGTGGTGCTAGAGAAAAGTGTTGAATACCATGGACTGCTAGGAGAACAAACAGGTTTGTCCTGGAGAGGGTGAAGCTGGAATGTTCCCTGGAGTCAAGGATTCTGAAGCTTCGTCTGACATACTTTGGGCATGTTTCAAGGAGGGACTGGTCCTTGGAGAGGGACATTGTGTTTGGGAGAGTGGAGGGACGGCGCAGGAGAGGAAGACCCTCGATGAGATGGATTGATTCTGTGAGTAGAGTGGTGGGAATTAATGTGTTTGAGACAGTGAGGTTGGCACAGGATGGAACGGCGTTTAGGGCTCTTATACATAGGGTTGCTATGAGTTGCAAACGACTCGATGGCACATAACAACAACACCAACAACATGACATCAGTAAAATTATCTATCTATCTATCTATCTATCTATCTATCTATCTATCTATCTATCATCGTTCACCTGATAGTGTTTTGTTTTTTAAATTTTAATTTATTCCACAAGAGGATGATGTACTATTATTTTCCTAAATGCAGAGATTGGTAAACTCCACAGAGATATTAAAGAATTTGCCTAAATTGAATGATACAGTTGTGATTCAAATCCACATTGACTGGTTCCAGAGTTAGTGCTTATAATGAATATATTTTGCTGTTCCTTGTGGGATAATTTTTGAGGCTGCTGAAAACCCTTGTATCCAGGAGAAAATTTGATGCTAATTTTCTGCATCTACTGAGCTGGAAGCTGTGCATGTACTTTGTGGGAGCTGTCAAGTTTTCCCACTAGTGACTCTCTTATGATGTTCTGCACTCCACGTAATATAAAGATATGTCTCTTTCAGACACAGAAGGAAGGTTTTATAATTCCCAGTATGCCTCAACACAATTCTGTTATAGAAAACTAAGATAATAAATATTTTTTTACAACAATAAATACTTTAGAGATGAGCACCCTGATCTAGCAGCAACGGGAGAAACATCGAGCAGCAATTGTTTGCTCATACATATTGTGGACTGTCAATTCCAACTCATAGTCGCCCTACTAAATAAAGCAGAACTGTGCTGTCAGGTTTCCTAGGCTTTAATCTTAATGGAAGCAGATTGACAGAAATAACTAGTTTCAAACTATCAACCTTTCCGGTGTGCTTAACAACTGTGCCACCAAGACTCCTTGGCTCTTATATAATAGTTCTTAATTTCTTCTGCTCTTTATTCATTGGCAGGTTCACAGCATGATATTGTAATATTTCCATTTTTTCAATTATGTTGTCGTCCTTGCCTATAACACTCTGTCATGTTTGACCCCTGCTATTTTGTAACTGGAGTCCTCACATAAAGAGATGGTTTCAGTTGTAGAAGCAGAATCCTGTATTGTGAAGATGACTGTAAAGTTGATCTGATGGATGTGCCTAGTGTCTCTGCTCCGTTCTATAATAGATAACCAATTGATTTCATGCTTGAGACCCTCTAGTCTGTGGAAGCACTGTATCATGTCTTTTTTATTCCATTGTTGTGCTTCTTGTGATCTTTGTACAAATGAAGAAAAACCTCTCCCTTTTCCAGATGAATCAGCATTGATGTGATAGCCAAGATTTCTATTCTGTGTCTTACACCTGCTCATATGTATTCTCCATTCTCTTTACCAATTCTCTTTAGCTATGTATTCTAGGAATCTCTTGGGGGACATATTTTGCTTGAGTCATGTTCATTAAGCCTTACTGAGCCTGCCTTTTTAGTATCTCTGAAATCTAACCACCCTTCATTATTGTGTTCCATTCAATTTTGTTTTGTTTCTCATCTGGGTTACCATAGTAGCCTCCTGACTTGTTTCCATGCCTCTGATCAGAATCCAATTGCTACCATTCTATTTTCAGTACAACTTCAAGCATAGTGATGTCAACAATCTATTTAAAACCCAGAAGGCTCTCTGTAATTTTCAGGATAAAATAAGATGCTATGGTGAAGTAGATATTATCTTTTCGACTTCTTACCTGTCCTGTCAGACCCCTATGCTGTAATGTGAACGATTTTTCAGTCATCCAAACCATTTATAGTCATATCCTGAACTTCTTTTTTATATCTGAGATTATTCACATGATGTCTTTGGAATGATTTTATCACTCTTTTCCCCCTGTTTCTGGATCTTCCTTGTAGATTCAGCCCACATACTGTTAGTTCAACTGTATGTGTTTTTGTTTTTCAAGTTGTTTGCCTTTCCAAACATGCTATTACATTTTTGTAGTTACAGAGGGATGATATTTCATTCATTCATTCTTCAATTCTCAGTACTTGGTATAAAAATTAGAGTATTATTGATAACCATAAATATTTGGTGATGGAGGAGCAATGGAAACTAGAGTAACATCCACATGTCTTAAAAGTGCTGAAGATATTAGTTTTCAGAAGGTATTCAATTTACCTGCAATAGTTGGAGCTGATTTATCTCTGTTGTATCAAATAAGAATTAATTGAGGGGTCACTGAAAGATGAAAAGTATCGCTTGCCTGAAGATTCAACTGTCCTGGTGGAAGCCATGGATTTGACTGTTTATTGATCTACAAACATTAAGAATCAGGACATATATTGAAAAATATTTATAATAGATATAGAGGCTGACATTCTAAGGTGCATCTGATTTAGGACTTGGTATTTATGATCACTTACTATGCATCTGAGAGCTGGACAACGAATAAGAATGACAGAAGAAGAATAGATAGATGCCTTTGAGCTGTGGTGTTGGAGAAGAGCACAAAATATACCGTGGATGAACAAAAGAACAAACATATGTCTTGGAAAAGGCACAGCCAGAGTACTCCGGAGACAAGAAATATGAAGCTTCATCTCAGATACTTTCTTTGGGCATGTTGCTAGGCGGGGCTATTCCTTGGAGAGGAACATGATACTGGGAAGAGTGTAGCGTCCACAAAGGAAAAGAAGACTCTTGACCAGGTGTGTTGAAATGGTGACTGCCACAATGGGCTCCTGTGGTCAGGAAATGTGAGGATGCCACAGGATAAAACGAGGTTCAGATCTATTTTTCATATGGTCTCTATGAGTCTTATTCAACTTGACGGCACCTAACAACAACAACTACTACTACTACTTCTGGATTTAAACTTTAAATTTGCCTATGAGCCCATCTCTTTTGGAAATTAAGAAGCAGCAAAGCTGGAGTTTGGTAGAAACATTTCTTGGAGTTATTATAAGAGTGATAAGAAATTTCTTAAACATGTCTCAAGTTGTGTTAATATGTAGAGTGACAGGGCATCCTGTTTGAAAACTAGATAAAAGCTAAATTGCCAAAAGTCAGAATCTCTAATTTGTTATCAGGAACTGAACCTTTCATGGCCTTTTGATTTAGATTCTGTGTTAATTATCATACAAGTAAATAGCTTCTAGAAGAAAATGTCAAAATATAGTTTTTTTTATTTAATAATCTCGAAACAAATATATAGACACCTCAGGGTGAATAGGGAACTCAACTCCTTAAGATTGTCGATGAACTTTAGTTCCTTCTGTCTTACTGCTTGTTCATTTTCTGGACCAGAGGCCAGCAAACTTTAGAGTGCACCAGACCACCTGGAGGATATGATTGCTTATCTTCATTACCTGTATTTCTGATTCAGTTCTCAGGGGAGGCCTGAGAATTTGCATTTCTAGCACCCTAA
Organism: Elephantulus edwardii; assembly: GCF_000299155.1. Classification (NCBI taxonomy): domain Eukaryota; kingdom Metazoa; phylum Chordata; class Mammalia; order Macroscelidea; family Macroscelididae; genus Elephantulus; species Elephantulus edwardii. Next base: position 268,854 of record NW_006399929.1, on the reverse strand, counting down.
TAGGAGATAGCAATACTGTTACTTTGAGAACCACACACTGGAGCCACTTTTCTTTGTGCTTGAGGCTGGCCTGCTTGTCCCATGCTCCTGCTCCAACCCTGGAGGAAACAGGGAAGATAAAGAGCCAGGAGTAGAGAAGGATTATCCACCAGATTTCAGGGCAAGTCACGGAAGATTCACATATCCCTTCTGTTAACATTTCATTATCAAGAAGGGAGCTGGGAAATGGAGCTTTGAGCTGGCAGATCATGCTGCCAACTAAAACATGGCAAATCTGTAATAATAATGGAGAGTAATAGCAGTTATTATTCAGGTTTGCCTATCAGGGAAAGTACATCATGCTCGATCTTTATGTGCACTGGGATGTGGAGGAAGGACACACTCCCTAGACTGAGTGCCAAGCCAGGTTTCAAGGGAATGTTTGGCTTGTGTGCATGATAGAAGAAGCCCAGAAACAATAACTTTCTCTATTCTTCTGCTCCCCTCCCTGCTTAGCTCTCTCTGCCTAGACTTCGCCACCAAGTGACCCATTTGCTTCACAGTTGATTTGGCAGCAGCTGTTTTCCCATCCTGCTTCCAGTTTTGACAAGGCTTGGCTGCTTGAGTAGGAATAAATTCCCTCTGTTCTTCTCTTAGGTAGTTGAACTCTTAAACCATTGCTCCAACCTGCTGTCTGACCTCCAAAAGCAAGAAATTGTTTTAAGCTACCAGGTATGTTGGCACAAAGAGCAAAATAAATGCAGTATATCTAAAAAAATGATTTCTGGTATGTAACAAAAGTGGTCCCTAATGTGAAATTCACTGACCTATGGCTTACAGCTAATACATTTTCTTTCATTAAGATTCTCAGCAGCAGAGTCTACATATTATCAATAAAAAGCCCATTGGTAAGCCTGAAGGTTCTATTATCTTGGAAACCATTGCCACTGAATTGATTCTGATTCTTAACAGCCCTACAGGAGAGTGTACAGCTGCGCTGTAGGGTTACTGTAAAGGTTGCAATCTTCATGGAGGCTGACAGCCTCAACTTCCTTCCATGGAAATGGTCAATCCCCAAAACTTCATGAAGTACTACATAAAAAAGAGCCAATGGTGATGAAAGGTCAAGTCTGAGCTGCAATGAATACATTGGCAAAAAACAAGCCCCCAGGAATACCAATCATCATGTTTCACCTAACAGATACAGCTCTGGAAGTGTTCACCAGTTTTGCCAGGGAATTTGGAGGACAGCTAACTGATGAGAAGGGTTTCCTATTTGTTGCCATTTTCAAAAAAGATGATCCAGCAGAATGTGGAAATTATTAAATATAATTAATATCACATGCAAGTCAAATATTATTGAGGATTATTAAAAAATGGCTAGAAACGTACATTGACTACGAACAGTTACCAGAAGTTCAAGCTGGTTTTAGAAGAGGCCATGGCACCAGGGATATCATTGCTTATGCCACATAGATACTGGCTAAAAACAGAGAATACCAGAAGAATGCATATTTGTGTTTTATTGACTTTGCCAGGGGATTGACTGTGTGGGTCATAACAAATTATGGCTAACATTTAGGAGAGTTGGACTCCTGGAACACCCAATTGTGCTCATACTTGTGCTTAGCATAAATTTGTGAAGCTAGACTCTGTGAAGAAGAATGTGGCATCAGGATTGGAGGAAAACTTATCAGCAGCTGCATTATGCACATGACACAATTTTGCCTGAAAGTAAAGTGGAGATGAAATGCTTGCTGCATATGATCATGAGCTACAGCCTTCAGTGTGGATTCTATCTTAAAATCAGGAAAACAAAGATCCTCACTACAGGTCTACAGTCAACATTATAGCTGGAGAAAGGATTGAAGCTGACAATGATTTCATCTTGCTTGGATCAACAATCAATACCCTAGGTACTTAAAGTCAAGAAATAAGGAGACACACTTCATTGGGCAAGTCCATGGTTAGAGGCCTCTCTGTCAGAGTGACAGAAGAATAATTGATGTTTTTGAGTTCTGATGTTGGAAAAGAGTGCTGAATATCCCATAGACTTCTAAAGGAAAACAGATTTATCTTTAAAAAAGTGAAGCCAGAGTGCTCCATGGACACAACGATGGTGAAGCTTTGTCTTTCCCACTTTGAGCATTTCACACTTTGGTTATGTGGCCAGGTGAAGCTATTCCTTAGAAAGGAACATCATACTTGGAAAGATGGATGGTCAGTGAAGGATAGGAAGACCCCCAATGATATGGATTGACAGGGTGATTTCAGTAATGGGCTCTAGTGTGTCAGAGATGATGAGGCTGGCACAGATTAGGGTAGGGTTAAGGTCGCTGTTCATAGGGTAGCTATGAGTTATACTCCACTTGATGGAACCTAAAAACCACCACCACCACCACCTTTCAGTTAGCAGGTGAGCTCTTAACCAATGTGCCTGTGGCTTACTAACTCTTTGCGTTGTTGAAGTAGCATTTCTTTCACTTTGTTTTCACTTGGCAAAGCTTTCATGACACTAAATTCTATTTTTCGTTGAAGTTTGTGAAATATCCTTTCCTTTAAAAGAGGTTGTCAATGAATGAATGGAATTCAAAAATCTCTGTAGATGTTCATTGAAATGAAAAATAAAAAAACTAAATTAAAAAAAAATCTGGCTGCAAAAAAAAAAAGAGGTTGTCTGAAAAAAATACTAGTCTGTTTTTCCACTTCTAAGTTACATCTCCATAAGCCACAAAAGTCAAGGTTAACATTACTCAGTGTAACATTGTGGCTGAAACATAATTTTAAGCTAATCAGTGTTTCCATTAAAAAAAAAAAAAATTTACTCTAAAGCTCAGCCTCTGAAGCCACAGTACCTGGTTTCAAATTCTGGCTCTCACTGTTCCTACTCTTGGTTATTTCATTTGTATTCTTTTAGCCTTAGTTTTCGATATCACATAGATTTGTTATGAGGTTTAAATTGTTGTTGTTGATTACTTTTGAGTCAAGCATGACCCATAGTGACCCTATGATCAAAGGCCCTCTACAACTATCAGCATTTATCAAAGTTCATAGAGTTTCCTGAGCATGTTGTTTAGGATGTGGATGCCACTCCTGCTTCCAAATTTAAATGCTTCATATAATGACATTAGATCTGTGCTTAGCACATAGCAAACAAAAACTCAACTCATTACTGTGGAGTCAGAATCAATTAAAAGTTTACCTTCAGAGAGGTTTTCAGAGGCTGCAGTCAGGAAATCAAAAGATTGACTGCATTGGGAAAATCTGCTGTCAGGGACCTCTCCAGAATACGGAAAAGCAAAAATATTAGTCTAGAGAATAAGGTGCGCCTGATCCAGGCCATAGTCTTTGCAATTACTTGCTATTTATCAGAGAGCTTGACGATGACTAAGGATAACAGAAGAAGAATTGGTGCCTTTGAGATGCAGCGTTGGAGAAGAGTTTTGAACATACCATAGTCCATCAAGAAAACAAATAGGTCTGTCTTGGAGAGGGTGAACCCAAGTTTCTCCTTGGAGTCTAGGATTTTGAAGTTCTGTCTCATATACTTTGGGCACGTGTCCTTGGAGAAGGACATCATGTTTAGAAGGATGGAGAGACAGCACAGGAGAGGAAGACCTCTCTCCTGTGAGATGGACTGATACAGTAACTGGGCAGGAGGGGTTGGTTTGTCTAAATTAGTGAGACTGGTTCAGGACAGGCTTCAGAGCTGCTGTACATAGGGTCATTATGGGTTGCAGGTGACTCGACGGCACATAACAATAACAACAACAAATAGCATAGGAGGAGATTGCTCATATTTCTCCCTTGGAGCAAAAAGTGGATTTCAACCACCTGCCTTGAGTTGGTAGTGCAACTCCTTATCCTCTAGGCCGCCTGAGTTACCTATCAGTAGAGAGTGAAGACTGACTAAATGTTGACTATTATTATTAAAGGGAGCTCTGGAAACAAAGCAAGGGGGCTCTGGTAGTGTAGTGGTCTGTAGCATTTTGTGCTGCTAACTCAAAAACTGCACCTCATCACCCATTCTAATCAACCACCACCTCCATGAGAGAAAGCTAGGCAATTTTACAGAAACCTGTGCAATTACAGCCATGGAGACACAATGGAGGGTCAACAATGAATTGGTTCTGACTCAACAACAATGAGAGAAAGAGAATATTATAAACATTTAATACTTTTGCATTTAAAGTTGGAAAACATCTTTGGGAAATGGCAGAGTTATTTCTTCAGTGTGTGTTATTGACAAAAATTTACATTTCCTCTTTTCAAGTTATATGTAGTCTCCCTTTAGAATTTCAATACTATAGCAATGATTATTTGAATAGACTGCACAAGATTCCCTTTGGATTTTCTCTTATTAAGTATTACTGAGAATTGTTAGCAGTGCTCATCAAGAGATGGTTCTTGACAGGAAGTCAATAATCTGTTACAAGTTCTTATTGGGAAAACGGGCTAGACTATAATTTCAGGATAGAGTAAGAGCTTTAACTGGTTACACAGATACTTCACCACATTTCCACTGACAAAACACAAGAGAAGAAATGGAGAAAAAGATTTGAACAAAGAAAACCTCTATTCTAGAAATATGTAAAATTTTATTTAATTAATCCTCCTTCAAGGTTTCTCCTGTGCGGCCTGCCAAGCCTACTATGATATGTCACTCATCAAAGATCCATATACTGTGATTTTTATGAAGAGGACTCCACATAATTTTCCCAGGATGACAGTTGCGTATCTGCATGTGAACCACTAGTTATCAATGATTAATGGACAACATGCTTGAATAATGCTTTCCTGTTTGAGTTAATGAACTAAATAGTTCGTTTCATGCTCCATTTCTGCAAAATAAATGACTGTAATACACAATGTGATACTTCTTAATTTCTTCTGAGTGTCTTTTTTTATTGATAAGAATTTTTGATAATCAAATTTAGGCAGACGTTGCTTAATATGTTTTTACATGTTAGATAGATGTTGAAATATTGCTAGTTTAAAAGTGCTTATACTGAAGGGAACAGAGTTGCCAAATTTGAGTAACAAAAGCATATCATAAAGCACTTTTGTAAAAAAGCTCTAAATAGATTTTTCTCTAATTTTCAGTTTTAATTACACTCTCAGAAAGAACTGTAATAATTCTATTCCTTGATATAAGCTTTCAAATAGTCATACTTCTCTTACTTATAGTTTTGCTATATTTCTAAAAAAGAATATTTATGATTTTGTTTCATATAGCTAATATTCAGATCTTATAATTTTGTTTCTATTTCATATCTAGTATAAGAACAATGTGTGGACTGTAATTGCCAGGCTTTACTTTTTTATTTCTCTTCTTACTCAGAAGTTCCTGTTTAGTCCACCTGGTGAAACTTTCAGCTACTTAGTGAAGAACGGATGGTTCAAATTCACTCACAGGAGCCTTGGAAAAAAGACCTGGCAATCTACTTCCTGTACTCTAAAACATATGAGGTCTCCAGGATTGGGATTAAGTCAATTGTTGTTATAGTTGTTATGTGCCGTCAAGTCGCTTGCAACTCATAGCGACCCTATGGACAACAGCCCTAAATCCTGCTCTATCCTGTGCCAATAGCACTGCCTCTGACACACCTATCCCAATTACCCCAGTCACTGAATCAATCCACCTCATAGAAGGTCTTCCCCTCCTGCGCTGTCCCTCCACCTTCCCAAACATGATGTCTCTCTCCAAGGACCTGTCCCTCCTTACAACATGTCCAAAGTATGTTAGATGGACCCTCAGAATCCTTGCCTCCAAGGAGCAGCCTGGTTTAACCCTCTCTAGGATGAATCTGTTTTTTTTTCTTGTCACTCCCTGGTACATTCAATACTCTTCGCCAACACCACAGCTCAAAGGCATCAATTCTCCTTCTATCCTTCCTAGACACTGTCCAGCTCTCTGATGCATAACAAGACCATGTTCTGTATCAGACACACCATAGTCTCCAGAGTGACACCATTGCTCTTTAGTACTTTGAAGCGGTCCCTATCCCAGACTTTCTCATCCCAATATGTTTTTTTATTTTCTGGCTACTGGTGCCAAGATTGTTGTCATGGAGCCAAGCAGACTAAAGTTGTTAACAATATCAATCTCTTCACCATCCATCCTGATGCTGCCAACTGGTCCAGTGGTGACAATTAGTTTTTCTTATTTCTTTAAGCAATGGAGTAAATTCTTCACTAGATTCTTGATGAAAGTTTTGAAGACCGTATAACTCTCTTACTTTCTTTTTTTTTAATTGAGATTTTAATGAAAGTGTATAGAGAACTTAGATTTCCATTTATTCATTGTTGCACATTTTCCTACCCACCCTCAATGTACTTTTCTTTTTGGAAAAAAAATCTTTCATTGTTGTACAATTTCTCCCCCTCCACGAATCCACTTTACTATGCAGCTCTTATTCTGGACTGTTGTCATACAAATACTACCTAATCATATATTCCTTTTAAGCAGTTCTTTCCCTCATCTGTTTTAATGCAGTATATATTATTTATCCCCTCTTTTCTTAGTTTTCCCCCAACCCTGATTGTCAGTTCTGCTTTATAATAGTGGCATTATGCAGTTTTTGTCCTTTTGTGACTGAGAATTTCACTCAGAATAATGTCCTTCAGGGTCACCCATTTTGTATAATATTTCATGAGTTCCTTGTTTTTCAATGCAGCATGGTATTTCATTGTGTGAATATACCAGAGCTTCTCTAGCCATTCGTTTGTTGATGGGCAGTTGGATTGTTCCTATCTCTTTGCTGCTGTGAACAATGCAGCAATAAACATGGTGTACATATATCTGTCTCGGTGGCAGTTCTGGTTTCTTTAGGGTATATTCTCAGTAGTGGAATTGCTGGGTCAAATGATATTTCTATTTCCAACTTCTTGAGAAAGTGCCATACTGCCTTCCATAGTGGTTGAAACATTTTGTCCTCCCACCAACAGTGAGTAATGGTTTCAGTTTCTCCACAACCTCACCAGTATTTGTTGTCTGCCGCTCTGTTGAATTTTGCTATTCTTACTGGGGTGAGATGCTATCTCATAGTTATTTTGATTTGCGTCTCTCTTAGAGCTAGGAATTTGAACATTTCTCCAAGTGCTTGTTGGCTATCTGAATGCCTTCTTTGGAGAAGTTTCTGTTCATATTCTGCGCCCATTTTGTGATTGGGTTGTTTACCTTTATCTTGCTGTGGTGCTCGAGTATTCTATAAATTCTAGATATAAGTCCCTTATCAGGCATACCACTACCAAATTTTCTTTCCCAGTCTGTGGCTTTCTTTTTTACCCTGTTGGAGAAATTTTTTGATATGCATTCTTTATTTCTTGGGTAATAAAAGTTCTATAACAACTCCAAAATCCCCTAATCAAACCTTGTGTTGTTGAGTTGGTTGTAACAAAGAAGAAATACCCCATGGGGTTTTCTAGACTGTAAATCTTTCAGCAAATAACCATTGCTATTAAGTCTGAATAAACTTATAACTGACCCCGTAGTAGGTTTTAAAAGGTTGTAAATCACACAGGAGAAGTATGTAGTAGTTCATTTTTGCAAAGATTATAACCTTGGAAATGCTATGGAGACGTTCTTTTCTGTTCTTTAAGATCATTAGGAGTTGGGATTGACTTGATAGCAAAGAATAATAATGGCATTGACAATTACTCCAAATTTACTACATAAGGCTCATGTAGAGAAAGAAGAGATTATATTTTATAACTTCTTAAGGACACTGACAAATCCTGTAAAACCAAAGTAAGCAAGATTTTGAAAACAATTATCTACAAAGCCTTTTAATACTGTGCGTATCTTCCTGGAAGGACATGATCAATAAAAATGGAGTCTTAGAGTTAAAGAAGTTTGAAATATTGAAGTGATAGCTAATACTTTTCAAAGATATGTGCTCCTTGTTTAAGAAGAAAGAAATACAACTGATATTTGTTTGTGTACTTTACATATGTGGTTCTAAAACAGTGGCTATCAAAAAAGCACTACAAACACTTCATGATCTATAACTTAAGACAGGTAGCTGGAGTCAGAGAGTACGAACTGGCCTGGAAGGCAGACTGGAGGTATAAAATGAATCTTTTGGGTCTGAGAGTCAATGCTGTGCAGAGGCAGCAGGGCTTAATTTAGGTGGATGTTATAGGTGCTCAATGAAGAGAACTTCTAGTATTTCTGAAAAACACCTATTTCTGTTCTAGAATATAGGAAACCATTCAAAGGTATCTTAGAAACTCTACAATTTTAGCTGATTGTGTAAATAATTTTTTTATGAGTGAATTTATATTGTGCTTATTGAACAGAAGGATTAATTGACTATATTTTAGCATGTCAATGATTATTAGGATTCTATATTTATATCTAAATTTTCTGTTGTTGTTGTTAAGTGCTGTCGAATCATAGGCGACTCATAGCAACCCTATGAATGAAAGTCCTCAATACTTGTGTGACTTTCATCCTCTCCAAGTTAATAGGGTTTCCAGAAGCAAGCTATTATGGAAGTGGATGCTGCTCCTGCTTCCAAACTTGTTTTAATTGGGGAATGCCACAAAACATTGTCTGCCGTGGGTAATCATTAACACATTTGACACATCAGTGTCACAGTGTTCAGCTTCACAGCAACCACAAGTTACCTCTATATGGTAAGTGGACACACCAGGGCCATACCACCTAGAAGAACGTTGGAACAAAACCATGAAAAACAGGCCTGAGGGCCACGGATTAGAAGTCACCCACCTTTGGCTTGGTAGCATCACTTTCTCTCCACTAGGCCAATTGATCTCTCTCTAAGACTCTATGGAATTTAATAGCAAATTTTAAGAAAGTTTTCCAGACAGTAGGAAAAGGCTTAAAAACTTAATAAAATACAGTATGAAAAGAAGTTTTAAGAGTGTTTTCTCAAATTTGTTGAAATTTTACTAATGCTAGACTTTGAGAGAATCAGTGGTCATTTATTACATGTTACTTTTGGGAAATTTCAATTTCAAATATTGTCCTTAGGTGCCATTGAGTTGACTACAACTCATAATTGAACCTTGCTGAACTTTACTCTGTCTTGTACCATCTTCATGATCTCCTATCTGCTTGAGGCCATTGTTAGTCCTGTGCTAGCTCATGTTGTTGAAGGTATTCCTCTCCTCTCGGCCTCTACCTTTCTCAGCATGATGTCCATTTCCAAGGACTGGTCCCTTCTGACAATATGGCCAATGTATGTGAGATAAAGTTCCACCATTCTTGCCTATAAGAAATACTCTCATTGCACTTCTTCCAAGATGGACTTGCTTGTTCTGTTGTCAGTCCATGAGATATTTAGGTCTCTTCTTCAATACCCAGAAAAAGGCATTAATTATTTTTCTGTCATCCTTACACATTGGTCAATGTTCAATTGCATAGGAAATAATTGAAAATACCATGCCTTTTATCAGATATACTTTCGTATTTATAGTGACAACCACTTTAGTATTATGGAGAGATATTTAAGATCAGGTTTTTCAATGCAATATGCCTTTTGATTTATTTTTTAAAATTGTGATTTTAGTGGAAGCCTACAGAAAGGATGGATTTGAATTCATTCATTGATATACGTTTTCCAGTGTCTCTTTTCCTTAAGTCACTTTTGATGCATATCTTATTGCAAATTGTCAGTTTCTATTACCACAATGCCTACTCATCCCGTTCCCATCTTCCATTCCAGTGTTGAGCTCATTATCTATCCATTCACGTTCTTTCTCTGATCTCCCCATGTCCATTCTATTTTTATAATGATAATGCTATGCAGTGTTTTTCCTTTTGTTACGGGCATATTTCACTCAGCATCATTTCTTCAGGATCCATCTATACTGTGTAGTGCTTTACAGGTTCATTGCTTTTCAGTGCTGCCTACTATTCCATTCATCTAACGACAGAAACTTGTGCTATTTCCTTCTCTTCATTATTATGAATAATGCTACAACAAACATGAGTTTGTATAAATCTGTCCACATTTTGGCTCTGGTTCTTTAGGGCATATTTCCAGTAGTGGGATATTTGGGTCAAATGGTATTCCTATTTGCAGCTTTACGAGAAAGTGTGAGAAAGCCTTCCATAATGGTTGCACCATTTTACCTTCCCACCAGCAGTTATGAGAGTTCCAATCTTTCCATATTCTTGCCAGCAATTGGTCTTTGCTGCCCTGTTGAACTTTGGTATTCTTGCTGGGGTGAGATGATATCTCACTCTTATTTTAATTTGTATCTCTCTGATATGGATTTTGAATATTTTTCATGTGTTTGTTGAACATCTGAATTTCTTTTTTTTTAGTGAAGTGTCTATTCATATCTCGCTCCTATTTAATGATTGGGTTGTTTGCATTTTTCTTGTTGAGATACTGGAGTATTCTATAAATTTTAGATGTGAGAACATTATCAGATATGTAATTGCTAAATATTTTTTCCCCTGTCTGAGGTCTTGGTTTTGATCCAGTGGAGAAGTTTTTTGAAGTGCAAAGAGATTTGATTTTTGAAAGATCCCATTGTTCTATTTTATCCTATCCTGGCTGTAGATATTTTGCTATGCTTGGAAATCTGTTCATGCCATAGATTAGGCTTCTAGAGTTGTTCCTAGTTTTTCTCCAATGAACTTTCTAGTGTTTGGTTTTACTTTTCATTCCCTGATCCAACTTTGAGTTGGATTTTGTGTATCGTGTAATGTGTGGATCTTGCTTCAGTTTTCTGTAGATGATTTAACAATTTTTCCAGCATCACTTAATTATTTTGTCACTTTGTCAAAGATCAGATGACCAAGTCCTTGCTGATTTGAGACAGCCCCCCCCCCCCACTTACAAATTGTGTAAGATGGCTGCACTGATGCCACCCTAGAGACAAAGGAAGACATTAAGCTTCAGGAAGGAAAGAGTGAGAAAGGTAGAAACTGCCACCTAGAGTGAACCTTTGAGGTGCTTGTGGGAAGATGGGACTGAAACTTCCCTCGAGATAGGTCTCTCTGCCAGAGAATCAGTCATGGTTTGGTTTAAACTAGATGATACACACCAACTATGATATTAGAGATACAAGTATTAAAGTATTTCCCAATGTACTCTGTAATTTCATCCTATTTTTGATAATTTCACATGAAATGTTGAAATGTTTAATTCTCTTTTATTACTGTAACTCTTATAGAATCACAGGAAGATCCTTTGTCATATGAATGTCTTATGAGTGATGATTCATCTCAGAAATAAAATAATATATATACTTAAGTGTCTATCTGTTTTATAATTTTTGTCCATATTAAGCAGACTAAACCTTACTCAAAAAAACTAGAGGACACGAGAACATTGGCTTTTGCATATACCTGATATAACTCATACAATACTCTTTTCTCTGCAATTATACAAGCAAAAACATATATTTATCATAAAGACTTTATAATGATGATTTATTTGCTTGCTTGGTAAGAGACAACCAAAAAATACTTACTTTTTATTCTTCAATTATAAGTATTTTAATTAATTAATAAGACACAGTAATGGGAGAAAGTATTGTTGGAAAAATCATAGCTTTATGACTTTCCACTAGAGTTAAAACACCCAAAGGCAGTGCATCATTGGTGGTTGGAATTCACCAGAGGCTCTAAGGGAGAAAAATGTGCAATATCCTTCCATGAGATTTACAGGCTCAGAACACAATGGAGGGTTACCTATGGGTTGGTTCTGACGAGCAGTAATGAATTTGAGTTTAATTAATTTAACATTAAAAAAGTAATTTCTAATTATTGGTAAAATTTTTATATCAAACATAATAATTCTAAAAAGCAGATTCTAAAAAAGATCTACAGAACACTCCTGTTAGAAATAGAGCTTTTTGTTTTTTTCGGTTTGTAAATTTGCAATTCCATTTAGGGCAAACTTCTTTCCATAGCATTGGACTGGATTGGGTCTTTGGATTTTATGTTCATAAATTTATATCTCACTGGCTTTGCAAGTTCATTTTCCAAAAAGGTATTCATTTATGTTGGTTACCATAGAAACCAGATGGGCTCCATTTGTATGTAGCTCTATGCACATATTTCTTCCCCTTGCTTTTCAAGCCAGCCAAATTGTTTTATGTGACATTTTATGTATAATAACCTTTGTTTGCTTAAGTCTTTCTTCAAATAAAGCTTAATAACGTCAAATGTATTATTTTATATTAATAAAAATAATAATTTTGATTTGTGAATTTTACTGACTTGATAAAGCAAAAAAATGTTTTCTAAATAAAGCAACACACCCTTTAGAAATGAAATTGAGTAGGAAAATCAAGACATCAGTTGACTTCTTTAGAAAAGCTTTAAATGTTGCTTTGCTAAACCAGGAAGAAAAATTTCAAAGTCATTTGCATATTCAGAGGGTGACTATTTTGGCAACTATTACAATCAGCTACACAGGAAGTAGTTATTGAATTTTGCTGCCCCACTTTATTCTTGATTCCAGAGACTGCAAAGACTTGAAAGATGAAGTTACTGTTTTTAAGGTGTTTACAAATGAATTTGGATGTATAAACTACAGGTAGAATAGAAGCTATGGAAATGAAATTCTTCTGAGCCAGATCCTTAGAGAAATATGCAGGAAAATGTGTGTGTTACATGCACAATGGTCTAACACATTGATGGGCCACATTAATCCTTTGTTAGGCTTAGTTAAGGCATCCTGTAAAAGATAATCCTCCTCACCGTTATTTCTTTTCTTCTGTTAGTTTCCATTACAGGTTGTGTTCTCTTTTCTCTAAAATTCTTGAGTATAGCAATCTTAAGTGTGGGTGGCATATAAAAACTGTGGTGTGAAATTTGAAAGTAAGATGATTTATTATTATGTGCTGACTAGACATCTGAAACTGGAAGGACATTGAATGCCCTTACTACTAGTTGTCTTCTAATTTCCACAGTTAATGTCCAGTAGCCAAATGACCCTTCTTATCATGTAGACTAGGCATAGTAAACACTTATTTCTGAATAGTAGCTTTTGTTTTGTTTTCTGCCAGTCTTCAGAAGTATTCAAATAAGCCAATCACATCCTTCTAGCGTAATCAGAGGATATCTCATTCTTTGTCATCCAATCACTGTTCCGTTTTGTTGTTGTGATGTGCCGTCGAATCACTTGCAACTCATAGTAACCCTATGCTCAACAGCTCTGAATCTGGATCTGTCTTCAGCCAATTTCACTGTCTCTGACATATCTAACTCCATTATCCCAGTTACTGAGTCAATCCATCTCATCCAGGGTCTTACTCTCTTGCATTGTCCTTCCACTCTTCCAAGCATTAAGTCCCTCTCCAAGGACTGGCCCATCCTTGCACCATGCCCAAAGTATGTCAGAGGAAGCTTCAAATAGCTTGTCTTCAAGGAATAGCTTGATTTCACTCCTTCCAAGATGAACCTGTTTGTTATCCCAGCAGTCCATGATATATTCAGTACTCTTCTCCAGAACAACTCAAAGGCATCAATTCTTCTTTTATCATCCATAGTCATTGTCCAGCTTTCTGGCCTGGATCAGGTTCACTTTAGTCTCGAGACTGACAATATTCCTCTTCAGTACTCTAGGGGGGGGTCCCTGATAGCTGATTATCCCAATGCAATTTGTCTTTTGCTTTCCTGGCTGCTGGTACCAAGCTTTTTTACTCTGTTTCTGAGTGTAACTCATATGTAGATCTTCAAGGCATGCTATCCTTCTCTGAGTAAATGTAACTACTAATGGTCATATTTGTCTTGTATCAGCTGGTGTGCATTTGGCCAGCCATTTTCATAATGATAAAGTTAGAATCCTTCCCTTACCAGCAATGAAAAGAGTAGCGATCAAAACAAGATTTGAAAGAGAACATTAGACCAGTATATCGGATACCAGAATTTAATCTTACCCTTGTCTTTGAAACTGTATCATTGAGAAAGTCACTTTACTTCACTCTGCTTCAATGTACAGAGCAGTGAAGTGAGGAACTAGCTATAAGATACTCTAGGATATAAATTTTTATTCTGTTATCCTAAAAAGCTTCCCTTCTCCCTCAAGGTAGTTTTTGAAGTACTTGTTGGAATTTCCCAAGAATCCCTTGAAGTTATGCTCTGAGTGACAGCTGTATAGAATGACAACAGTCAGACTCTCTCATGTGAAAATATTCTGGAGCTAACACAGGAAGTCCCTCAACCTGAAACTTACACTAAGTGCTTATATCACTTTATGGCTTCACTGTATTAAAATAGCCACAATTTAGAACTTTTTGCTCAATCTGTTAGGATATACATGAAGTTTATTTGTTGTGATCAGGTCATCTATGATACATACTGTTTACAGGAGTAATTTGTAGTTTAGCTAGAATAGTTCTCCATCAAAAAGCCCATTGTGTTCAGATGTATTTTTAGCTCAGAATCCGTCTACACACAGATAGGATAGGAAAACACTTATCTATCCCATATTTTCCCCAAGGCCTTATTTTAGCTTTCTTTAGATATTTTTACTCTCCTAGATATTTTAAAGTGTTTGGGAATAACTGGAGTAATACTAGGTTTGTCTTTGTCTTTCTGTGAACACATTTTGTTTGCAAGTTTCATACTTTCATTATGAAGCCTAAATAAGGGACTGGATGTGATCATATTTTGTAAACTAGAAGGTGTTGCAGAAACATATAGTATTGTCCTTAATAAGTGTTTTAGAGTTCTTACCCCAAGGAAAACATTATCATTAAAATAAAAAATTTTGCTTATGGTAAAAGAGAGTAGTAAGTAGTCAAATACTTTGCACACACCTACTTTAGTGTCCTCTTTCTCTAAATTGTTTTTATTGTCCTCCACAGCAGAGCATCCTCACTCCCTTTTCTGAACCTGACCTTTTCAATTCTTTAATTTCAGCCTAGAACTCTCTTTAAGAAGTGACTTCTCAATTCTTAAGTCCTCAGGGACTTCTCACTTGGTAGCTGATTTCTCTTTCGATATAAAACATACTAACGTTCGTCATTGCTGATTCCACATCATTATCCTTTCCTTTACTTAAACCCCTTCCCTCTAACTCTGGTTCTTTGAAGCCTCTGCTGTTAAACTATAACATTCTAACAATGTGAAACATTTGGTTTTCATATATTATTCTAGGCACTTTACAGAAAATCCACTTTTAAATCTTCTCTATAATAGCATAAATTGATTCTACATCCACTTATCAATATGGTTAGATCCCAAAGACCAGATTCTTTTACGAAAATTGACATTACGTGAAAACTGAAGATGACTACATTAGCTCACAAAATGCCAGATAACTTTCTAAACCATTAAGAACCATTGCCCAGCTAAGTTGACTCATGTTTTTAACAGTTACAATCAATGTTACTCTTGTCTCCCAACTCAGCATTCATTACTGTCAGACATAAGGCAGCAATGCAAAAGATAGGTAGTAGATTTTTACTATTGTAAAACTCATAGTAATCCTATTTTAAATATCTGAAGCTAAAAAAATATTAACAAGAGCAAGATTGTCCTTATTTCTCCTTTGGAGTATTCTAACTCTCTTGGTGAATTCTAACTTTGAATTTTTCAATTACTAACCTGCCACATTACACACTATACTTCAGGGATCCTTTCAGTTGATAATGGGACCCAACGAACTACATTTTTGCTTTACCAATCGGTTGAGTCTCTGTTAAGCTCTGCCAATTTAAGGCACTAGAAAGAGTCTACAAAATTGGAGAGAAAACTTTTCTCTGTCTGTTGTTTGATCCTAATCCACATCTCAGTAAGAATGAATTTTCATGTTGACAGGGGCTTTCCATAGGTACAGTTAATATCTGATGAATGTCTTTCCAACACTTGGCAGAAGCAGCTTCATCACACATCTTGAGTCACTAACACCAGCTGATCAATGGGTGCCCCTGTCTCAGCACTCTGAATTATATATTTTAGTAATTCCAGCTGCATTTCTTTGCTTGCTAAGTTGTTGGAGATGATAGCTGCTCCCTATGATTTCAGTGAGCTTGAGTATGGTGGAGATTGTGCAGATGGGCAGCAGGAGGCAAAGTTTTCCTCTACTGTTCACATGGTCTCTTTGAATTAAATTTGACAGGACTTTAATAACAATAATATATATCCACATACTGGAAAATGGAAAACCCCAAAAGAAATACATTGTATATTAGGACACCAAAAAAGCCTCAGCAGAATTTTTTAAAATATGAAATAGTACAAACTATCTCCTAAGAGCATCGTGCCATAAAGCTAGAAATGAAAAAGGAGAAACTAAAGGATCAAGATCCACCCATGTGGAAGCTAATTAACACCCTTCTTGTGCACTATTAGGTTGTAAGAAAAATAAAAAGAGAAACCAAAAGTTCCTTGAAACAAGTGAAAATGAAAATACAGCATATCAAAACCTCTAAGATACATCTAAGGCAATCTTCAGGAGGCAGTTCATAGCAATATGCAGACTCAAAAAAAGAAGAAAGGAGTAAAAGTGATTACTTAAGTTAATACCTGAATCAACTTGATAAGGAACAACAAGATAACCCTACAGCCTCTAGAAGAAAGGAAATTATAAGGGAAAGGAGTGAAATCAATGGGATAGAAAACAGAAAAACAGTTGAAACCATTAACAAGACTAGGAGCTAGTTCTTTAAAAGGGTCAATAAAATAGACAAATCATGGGTGAAATTCAGAAAAGAAAGAGAAGACACAAATACGTTGAATAAGAAATAGAAAAAGGTGCCATCACAATAGAACCAGCTGAAATTAAATTGACAATAATGGAATATTATGAAAACCCATGCTATGCTAAATTTGAAAGAGGAGATGAACACATTTTTAGAAATCTACACCCTGTCCAGATTGACACAGAGAGATGTAGAACACTTAAACAGAACTATCACTAATGAAGAAATTGAGCAAATCATAAAAAGAATTTCCCCTAAAAAAAGTCCTAGTCCAGTTGGCTTCACCAGTGAATCCTACCAAATAGTCCAAGACAAACTGTCACAAATTCTACTTAAATTATTAAAAAAAAAATAGAAAAAAGAAGGAACACTCCCAACATCGTTCTATGAAGCAAGCATAACCCTAATACCAAAATCAGGCAAAGACATTACCAAAAAAGGAAATTATAGACTAACACCTATATCACTGGTAATAAGTGAGATGCAAATCAAAAGCACAATGAGGTACCATCTCAGTCCAGTAACAGTGGCAAAGTTTAACAGAACAGCAAGTAATAAATGGTGGAGAGAATGTGGCAGGAAAGGAACTCTTATGCATTGTTCCTGGGATAGTAAAATGGTATAGCCATTCTAGAAGGCTGTTTGGCTCTTCCTCACAAAGCTGAACATAAAAATTCCATATGACCCAGCTATTCCAATATTTGGAATATACTCTGAGAAAATGAGAATTGAGGCATAAACAGAGACTTGTACACCAATGTTCATAGCAGGATTATTCACCATAGCAAGAACATGGAAACACCCCAATGTCCAACCACAAATGAATAGATTGAGAAATTGTGGTACATTCACACAATCAAATACTACATAGCATGCAAGAGCAATGATTTTGTAAATTACTACCTAACTTGGAAGGGCATTATGCTGGAGAGCTTTATGCTGAGTGAAGTAACTTAGTCCCACAAGGACAAATATTGTATAAAACCATTATTGTAGAATAAGGATCAAAGGGGTGTGAGGGAGGGAGGGTGGAAGCAGAGGGATGAAGATGTGCACGGGGAGGGGGCATTAATTGTGGAATTGTACAAGTTGATGGAGAGGGGATGAGGGAAGTTGGAAGGATCTGTTCTGGAAAGCAATGTATTCA
>NW_006399929.1:241945-247547 GCF_000299155.1 Elephantulus edwardii | reverse complement strand
AATTTCAGAATCATCTCAGGAACAGGTTTGAGGCCTTGAACACTAATGAGCGAAGACCAGATGAGTTGTGGGAGGATGTCAAAGATTATCATTCAGGAAGAGTATAAACGGTCATTACAAAGACAGAAGAGGAAGAAAAGACCAAAATGGATGTCAGAAGGGAATACTCCATGGCAAAAAAACCACAAAACCAAAAAACCAAAACAAAACAAAACCCAACAACAAAAACAAAAACAACCTGGAAAAAGAAGCAAAAAAGCAATGCCGTTTACTATAGCCAACCCAAGATAAAATACTTGGAAATAAACACAATTCAGAAAAGATACATGTAATTAATACTACAAAACATTATACAAAAAAGCAGTAAGAGACCTAACTAAAAGGAAAAAAAATATTCCCTCATCATGGACACTTAGACTCAACAAGATGAAAAAGAGAAAAAGGAACCCAGTCGAAACAATTTACAAATTCAACATAATCCCAGCAGAGAAACCAAACTTATTTTTCAAAGAGAGAGAAAAGACAATTGGCAGATTTATGTGGAAAGAGACAGACCCCAAATAAGCAAAACTTTTCTGAAAAATAAAAATAAAAATGAAACGATAATCATGGTATTCCCTGATCTCAAAATCTGCTACATAGCGATAGTAACCAAAACAGCATGGTATTGGTACCATGACAGACACATAGACTAATACAATAGAATTGAGAACTCAGAAACCCAATCTATAGTCAATTAGTTTTTGACAAGGAATTAAAAACTATCAAGTGGGGAAGTGGCAAAAATAATTGTGATACATTCACACAATAGAATCCAACTGGCAAAACTGAGCATCTACCTGCAAAAAACTGAAACAGTAAACACATCTCACACCTCACATCTCACAAAAATCAACAACTCAAGGTAGATCAGAGTAGATAAGAGGGATGCAAACCAAAACAACGAGATACCGTTTTACCTTTGTGTTAGTAGCAAAGTTTTATAAGACAGCAAGCAATAAGTGCTAGAGAGTGCAGAAAGATTAGAACTCTCATGAATTGTTGGTGGAATTGTGAACTTGTACAAGTGCTCTGGAAATCAGTTTGATGTTTCCTCAAAAGGCTGACCTCAAAAATCTCATATGACCAAGTTTTTCCAAAGCTAGGAATATACCCCAGGGAAATTAGAGCTGGGACACAAACAGAGATATGCACGTCTATGTTCACAGCAGTATTATCTACAATAAAAAGAAAATGGAAACATCCTAAATGTCTAGTAAAGAAAGAATGGATTGAGAAATTGTGATACATTACCACAATGGAATACTATGCAGTACTAAGGAGTAACAATTTTCTAAAATACAATAGGAAAGAGCGTAGAGGGCCTAGAACATTATATTGCCTAAACAACTCATAAGACCATTATTAGGAAAATAGAAGGATGACTGAGTAAGGTGCAGATAAATGCTCCTAAGGATAAAGGGGAAAGGGGATGGAAGAAGAGGAAGGATGGAAAACACTAGGATAGCAGAGTTTAGTAAGCAGATGTGGGGGTGAAGGAAAGAGTGAATGCACACTGAAAAGATGAGGTAATACTAGGGATAGATCAATAGTGAATTAATTTTATAATATATAATCTATAAGAATAATATACTACATAAATGGAATAAATTATTATAAAACACCCTGTACATGAATAAAACACAATGCACACAACTTATTGTGTGCAAACCAATTAAAAACATTTCTTGGCATAAATGAATAAGCCGATCCAGGGCCTCTTCCATTTGCTGAAATGCCTTTTTTTGATAATTCATCAATTCCTGAAGCTTGCTTGCTTTCTTTATTCATTTATTTTTGCCAATGTCTTCAGTGCAGGTTGGACTTCTTCCTACAGTGTCATGAGTTCTTGATTATATGTTACTTCCTTAAATGGTTTAGTGTTGATCAGTTGTTTTTGGTAGAGTGAGTATATTCTCTCAGTATTCTTTTGAACTTCCACCTCTTGCTGCTGCTTGCGTGTCCTAAGCTGCAAAGCTTCCATTCAGCCCAAGTCATTGTCAGAGAAACAGCAGAGCTTCTTAAAAGAATCTCTTATTTATTCGAGTTCACTGAAAAATCAGTCACAGTATTTAACTGTACAGGTTCCAGAATTATAACACGTTGAATTAAAAATGCTGTCAATTTTCTTATGTAAAAGACTGTAAAGAAATGAAATCGTAAAACTTAGAGTAGAAACATCTGAGCTTATTCATACTGACTACTAGGTGTTAAACAGTGGATATATTCAGAAAACCAATTAAAATCCAGAAGGGAAAAAATATCATACTCAAATGATTAATAGTGTGAAGGTATTACTTTACCTTGATTTTCTGAAGTAGAGGGATCTCTGGGTCAGCCCATATATCTGATGTTTTACTGGTGAGTGAGTCACTGGAAATATGAGTGTTAATTTGTTAGTGTGTCAACACTGAAAATGGTGTCAGCGTGCTGTGCTGGTGGGAACTGTTACGGAAAGCTCTGCTGTCACCCATGGCAGCTGATGTGCTGCAACAGCCAATCTGCTTGTCACAGGCAGTTGTCAGGATGTCTCCCTGCTTCATTACTCACACTTTTATGTGTATAGACTTGTAGTCTTTTCTCTTGCTTTGTGTCCATGTCCTACTATTAATGCTGTTTCTCATTCATTTTGAGTTGAATGGCTCACATTCTTCACTAGATGCTTCAAGTGAAGGTAGAGAATAATATTTCAGTGATGGAAAGTTGAGAGTGTTGTGTTTTGTGTGTTTTTTTTTCCCCCAGAAGGAATACCTGGTAGAGAACTGGAATGTTGATTTTAAGTGGATACACTTTAGAGTCAGATTTGGTTCAAATCTTGGGATTCAGGTTCAGGCCTCCAGTACCTGTGTAAATTTGTTTAAGTCATCTAAGACTGTTTCTCTTTCAGAAATATAGAAATAACAGTGATGCATTCATAAAATTTTATACAGATAAAACAAAATGATGGAAACATTCAATATATTAGTTTCCTATGCTTGCTGTAACAATATTCAAGTTGGACTTGTATGTAGTCAATTTGATTTTTAACTCTAATGACCCATTATGACAGAATTTGACTGTTGCTCAGAGTTGTATAGGCTATAATCCCTTCTCATGAGATTTTTAAGTGAGTTTGAACCACCAAACTTTTAGTTAGCAGTCAAGAATTTAAATGTTGTACCACCAGGACTTCGTACCATCTACTGACTTGTGAGTGAATGGAAATCCAAAATCTCTGTAAATGTTCATTGAAATTAATAAAAAACCAAAAACCAACCAAACAAAAAACCCCCCAAAAGGAAAAGAAAAACCAAACCTCCACAGTTTTGTGATCCTACAGTTCTGGAGCTCAGGAGTCACTAATGGATCTGAATAGGTTAGGAGGACTGCATTGCTTTTTGAAATTCTACAGGAATTTCTTACTTTCCCTCCCCAACCTCGCCCCCTCCCCTCCAGTGTCTGGAGGTTAATCTCATTGCTTACTGCATGGATCCTTCCATCAAAAGACCTGCAGTTTTGATCTTTTGGCACTCTTTTCTACTGGTAAGGACCCTTGTTATGATTAGATTTACCCAGATAATTCAGGATAATTCATTCATCTCAAGGCCAGTTGATTGTTGTTATGTGCCATCTAGTCACTTACGACTCATAGCAACCCTATGTACAAGAGCCCTAAATGCTGTTCTATCCTATGTCTTCTTTTCTTTCTCTGATCCTCCATTTCCTCAGCATAATGTCTTTTCCAAGGACTGATCTTTCCTGACAACTTTTCTAAAGTATGTAAGATGAAGTAATCCTTGCTTCTATGAAGCACCCTGGTTATACTTCCTCAAAGAGATTTGGTCAGGATTTTTTGGAAGTTCCTGGGATATCTAAAACAATTGCACTAGAACATTGAGAAGCCAAAACAAAAGGAAAGCATGCCAAAGTAAAAGAGTTGAACAGAAGATTTCAAAGGACATCTTGGCAGGACAAGGCAAAGTCTTATAATGGAATATACAAAGAGTTGGAATTGGAGAATAAAAATGGAAGAACTTATTCTGCGATTCTCAAGCTGAAAGAACTGAAAAAAAAACCCCACCAAATTTAAGCCTCGTCTTACAATATTAAAAGATGCTATGGACAATATATTGAATGATCCAGAAAGTGTCAAAAGAAGATAGAGGGAATACAAAGAATCACCATACCAGAAATAATTGACATTGAAAAATTTCAGGAATTACCATATGAACAGGAGCCAATGGTAAAGAGGAAGGAAGTAGAAACTGCATTGAAGGCATTGGTAAAAAATTAAGCCGCAGGAATCAATGGGATACCAGTTGACTTGTTTCAATTAACAGATGCAGCCTTGGATGAACTCACAAGTCTATACTAGGAAATTTGGAGAACAGCTGTCTGGCCAACAGATTGGAAGTGGTCCATATTTGTTCCCATTCCCAAGAAACGTGATTCATTAGAATGTGTAAACTATTGAACAATAATATCATTAATATCCCCACACAAGCAAAATACTGCTGAAAATAATTTTAAAACTGGCCAAAACAGGACATAGATAGGGGAAATTCCAGAAGTACAAACAGGATTTAGAAACCATGGCACCAAGGATATCATTGCTGATGTTATATGGATCCTGGCTGAAAGTAAAGAATAACAGAAGAATGTTTTTAGTGCTTTATTGACTATGCTGCAAAGGATGGAGGGTTTGTGAAGGAGAGGAAGACTCTCAACCAGGTGGATTGACATGGTGACTGCTGCAATGTGTGCCAGGAAGTGTGAGGATGGTGAAGAATAGAAAACGGTTCAGATCTTTTGTTCACAGGCTCACTATAAGTTGTACTTGGCTTGATAACACCTAACAACAACAACATGGGCTATTCAATACTCTTCTCTAGCATCAGGATTCAAAGTCATCGAGCCTTTTATCATCTTTATTCATTTGATAAGACTATGCCTTGAATCAAGCACATCTTAGTCTTTAACAATCCTGCTCTTTAACAATTTGGTGAGGTTATTGGCAGCAACTTTACCCAATTAAGTAGGTTTTCTGATTTGTTAGCTACTGATACCAAGGGTGCTGGTAGAGGATCTAAGTAAGATATAATTGTTGACAACTTAATATTTTCTCCATTTATCATGATGTTACCCATTTTTTTTCAGTGATGAGATCCAGTGATTGAATTTTGTATATTCAATGATTTATTGATTGTAAATACCATGGGTGTTGGCTTTCCTCCCCCAATATTTAAAAGAAACACAAGTAGTGGCTATACACAAAGACCTCACCTGATGGATGATACAAGAATCAGATTGACTGTATCTGTGGAAAGTAATGTTTTAAAGCTTGATATTAGCAACAACAACCAGGCTAGCAACTAACTGTGGAACCTACTATTAATTACTCATGTGTAAATTAAAATTGAAGCTGAAAATAAATTAAAATAAGCCTATGAAAACCAAAAACACAACCTTGATATTATCTCACCTGAATTTAAAAACCAAGTATAATTTGATGCAATTTAATACACACTTATGACCAGATGAGTTGTGGAATGGCATCAAGGATGTTATCCTTTTTTTTTTTTTT
>NW_006399929.1:241205-241845 GCF_000299155.1 Elephantulus edwardii | reverse complement strand
TAATAAATATTCTTAGCCAATAGAATTCAGCAGTACATAAAAAAAATAATTCATCATGACCAAGTGGGATTCATGACAGGTATGAAGGATGGTTCAACACAAGAAAAACAATCACGTTCATCACATTAACAAAGCAAAGAATAACAACCACATAATCCTATCAATTGATTCTGAAAAGGCCTTTGACAAAATTGAACACCACTTCCTGATCAAACACTAATAAAACAGGAATAAAAGGACATTTCCTCAATATAGTGGAGAGCATATGCACTAAACTAAGAGCCAAAATCATTCCTGATAGAGAAATTCTCACTGTGAACAGAGATTAGACAAGGATGCTTGTACTATCACCACTATTATTAAATATTGTATTGGAAGTATTTGCTAGGGTAATAACACAAGAAAAGGAAATAAGGGGCATCCAATTGGAAAAGGTAGTAAAAACTTGGCTATAAGCAGATAATATATAATATATACATAAAAATCCAAACAGTAAAAAAAACTCCTTAGACATCATATACCAATTTAGTACAGTGTCAGGATTCTCAAACAATATAAAACAGTAAGTGGGAATACTCTGTTGTTGTTGTTATGTGCCGTCGAGTCGTTTCCGACTCATAGTGACCCTATGCACAACAGC
>NW_006399929.1:203882-235370 GCF_000299155.1 Elephantulus edwardii | reverse complement strand
AAACAAACAAAAAAACCCCAAAAAACAAGGGAGAAAGAAAAGACTAAAATAGATCTCAGAAAAAACTCTGAAAATTGCACCTGAATTAAGAGCATGTCAAAACAAAGGAAGAAGATGGTGACATAAAAGAGAAGATTTGATAGGGCAGCTCATCAAGATAAAGCCAATTATTCTAGTGAAATGTTCAATAAACTAGAGTTAGGAAATGAAAAAGAAAGAACTCACTAGGCATCTCAAGCTGAGAGAACCGAAAAATTCAAGCCTTGAGTTATAGGATTGACAGATTCTGTGGGCAAAATCTGTAGACCAGCACGTAACTGATCATTAATGGAGATAATATTTTTCATTACTGCTCAGAGGTCTTAAAATACTTTGTTGTTGTTGTTGTTGTTGTTATGTGCCCTTGAGTCATTTCCGACTCATAGTGACCCTATGCACAACAGCTCCAGCTCTAAACCCTGCTCTATCCTGCGCCAACCGCACCGCCTCTGACACACCCATCCCGATTACCCCAGTCACCGAATCAATCCACCTCATAGAGGGTCTTCCCCTCCTGCGCTGTCCCTCCACACTCCCAAGCATGATGTCCCTCTCCAAGGACCCGTCCCTCCTGGCAACATGTCCAAAGTATGTCAGATGAAGCCCCAGAATCCTTGCCTCCAAGGAGTAGCTTGGTTTAATCCTCTCCAAGATGAATCTGTTTGTTTTCCTGGCAGTCCATGGTACATTCAGTACCCTTCTCCAGCACCACAGCTCAAAAGCATCCACTCTCCTTCTGTCCTCCCTAGTCATTGTCCAACTCTCTGATGCATAACAAGCATAACAAGCGATTGCAAATACTTTAGGTAATTGTCAAACGAATATTAGCAATCTGGAAGAATTTAGACAAATGATGAATAGTGTATGGATTAATCTTTCTTGCAGGGGAAAATTGTTATGTGCCATCAAGTCAATAATTAATTCATAGCTAATCCACTAGCAGGTTTTCAGAGGCTTTAACTTGCAAGGGAGTAGAGTGCCGGTCTGTCTCTCACAGAGCATTTGGTGGATGCAAACCGCCTGCTTTTGGGTTGGTAGCACAACTTTTTATCACTAGGACACAAGCGTTCCCTTAGAGGAAGAGGAGAGTATTTGTTAAACAGTGACTTTGGTAAGGCTAGCCTTGCACTGTTTCCCTTATCCAGCTTTATCTGTTTTTTCTCTTATGACTTCTTTTTCCAATCAATGTGTATTGACCTTCTTTAATATTCCATCGGGTGTTCTGATATCTTTAATATTTGCCTAGCTGAATGTGTAAATTAAGCATTTATTTCATAATCATTCAGAAAAATTTGTGGTATTGATAATTTTGTAACTTGTTATTGTTGAGAATGTAATATGCTTAAACCAGGAAATTACTAACAATGAGTTACATTATTTTGGTGGTAAGTTTTCATGAACATCTATTTTTTTCTATTATTACCTTTTGGAAACTCATATTTTATTCTCATATTTTCACTGATATGTATAAACACTGAGAGGAGTTAAGATTTTAGTGTGTTAATACATTTTTTAATATTGTTCTGTCATGAGATTTAACATAGACAAAATTGTCAAATAGAAAAAAATTTGTTTTTATACTGTCTAAAAATATTGAGCCTACATATTTCCTTTTCTATACTATCAAAATCCACTCTGAACAAAAGAAATCTTTCCAATGTGAATTATAATCTTATTGCAAATTAAATCAATCTTTTTTCTTCTATTACAGTACAGAATCTATTTGCCTCTTACCTAAGAAACTTTAAGCATTAGAGTTAAGATAAAGCCTTTATAGTTACAATCATATAAATTCATGTGTAGAACTCACACATTTTACAAGTCTGTGTAGGCTTTTTGAATAGCACAATCTGATTATGATTTTTTATAAATTTATAAATTTCTACTCTGTTTTACTTGATGAAATGTCAGTGTTCAGTTGGTATCAATATACTTGATTTCAATTAATTCTTAATTGAAAGCCCTGCTGCAAATCACTATTTTTATTTGATCCTGTTAATTACATTGGTATTCACTGTGAAGCTGTCATTGGAAAGAATTGTTCCTCTATTCCTATTTTAAAACAACAGAACATAAAATAAAAAGATGATGGTATAGTTTTTTGTTGTATGACACAAGCAGCAAACTTAGAGTTGAGATGAGGGTGCATTCCAATTTTTACTAATGGATCATCACATATTTTTGCTGAGCCCTGTGTACTTCATGCTCAGTTGCAGAGACCTAACCAAGCACTGATTGCTGTATAGTATGACTATATAGAAATGCAGAAGAATAAGGATTCCATTTTCCCAGCTTGCCTTTTATTGCTGTCCATGGTCTCCAGGGTGATTCTTAGTGCCAACTAGTTAGGGACAATGTTATCGTCAGAGAACAGGAATTGGCTTTTAATGCCTTGAACTGACATGTTACACTTTTAGAATGAATCTCCAATGACATGTGCTGTGCTCCATTTGTGTGAGCAATGGTCTCTATTGTCCATGGATAGCTTTGACCTTTCAGCAAGAGCCGAACATGTCTAATAGAAGAAGTTATGTTGTTCAGTTGAGTTAGAACTTTAATTCTTTGTACATTCAATCCTTTATACAAAGAGTTATTTCAAATGTTTTCATTTCAGGGTTATCTTTTTTTCTTAACTGCTCTAGTGCTACCTTTGTTATGTGAATGTTAGGCCATACTTTCAGGGACAGTATGAAGGTGGATGGGTGGTGGGATTTGTTGATCTGTTTGAACCAAAGGGCTATTTGAAGCAAGCATTTCCATTGAGCTGTGCTACCCTGTCAAGAAATAAGTAACACGGAGTTGAGGGGTGGGGGGGATCACCTGTAATTTTGGTAAAACGCTAACACTCCTTAGAGCCTACCACCCTATTGAAAAAAACAAAAAACAAAAAAACTAAAAACAACCCCCAAACTGAAGTCCAACCTTTTTGACCTTTTCTTCAAGCAAACGTTTTTTGGAGGACAAAGAGCCAAGCAAGTATGTTTATTCTGAAGATGGTAGCACATTTCCACAAGCAGATTCTAATTCTGGTACCTTTTTAATACAAACTTGTGTTTTCAATTGAATGGAAATAATCGGAAATAAACTATTATCTAAAGCCAGACTGGAGAGAAGAGATACTTTCATCCTTTTAAATATCTTTCTCAGTAAGTTTATAATTTATCTCAGGAGAATTTTTCTAAGTATTTTTTTTCTTGGAATGTTTAAAAACGTCAAGCTGTTTAGAATAAAGAATTTTTAATAACCTTACAAATTGCTGAATTTACATCACATACATACACACTTTTTACTCACAAAGCATTTCTGCTTCTATGTAATTAGGAGAATTGAAAGTGTTGTTGTTAGGTACCATGGTCAATAAAACTCATAGCAACCCTATGAACAACAGATCTGAACCTTTTATTCTGTACCATCTTCATGATCTCCATCAATCTCAAGCCCATTGTGGTAGTTACTGTGTCAGTTACCCTTATTGAGGGTCTCTCTCTCTGGCCTTCCATCCACCTTTTCCAGCATGATATTTCTCTCCAAGAATTGGTTACCCCTGAGAATATGCCCAAAGTTAAGTTGGAAAAAGTTTTCAACCACAAAATCATGCAATTCTTCACAGCTCCAAATGTCCAGTAATAGTTGGAACATAAACTGTATGAAACATGAATCTAGAAAAATTGTAAAAAGTAAAACAGAATACATAAAGATAAAAATTCTAGGCATTAGCAAGCAGAGATTGACTGGCCATTTTTAATCAGAAAATCACAAATCTACTATTCTATAAATGACAAAATGAAGAAGAATGGTGTGGCACTCATTGTCAAAAAGAGCATTTACATCTATCCTGAAGTACGATGTTGTGAATGATAGGATTCTCTCCATATGCATACAAAGAAAAGGAAAGTGGAACTTAACATATATTGAAAGTATTTGTCAAGGTTAAACTCTTACCTATAAAACAGTAAGTATTTTTTTAGAAAGTAGTGATAGGATAGATATTTTCATTGAAAGGGTTCATTCAAATTGCTATAGGCGGAACAATTCTTTGAGTAGCATATTTAAATTTATTTTCTAAGGAGATAGTAAATCTGATTCCTATGCAGCTCATAAGGTGAGATTCATGTGTAAAGTTGCTTTTTGTGTCTTTTCAAAAATGTATTTGCAATGACTAAAACATTTTAAATACAAAATTCAATCATTCTATTTCCAGCCTCATTTTTATCACCAAACTCATATTTTCCAACTACTAGTCATCTATGACTTGACAGAACTTAACAACAACAACAAAAACAATGAGAGAGCTCTGTTGGCCTAGTGGATAGAAAGTCATGCTACCAAGCCAAAGGCAGTTGATTTTAATCTGCAGTCCTCAGGCCTGGTTTTAACCATTTTGAGTCAAACACTCTTCTAAGTGGTATAGCGCTCATCTGTCCATTTGCTGTACAGAGTAACTCACGGTTGCTGTGATGCTAAACACTGTGACACTGATGTGTCCAGTGGGATAATGGTTAGCCATGGTGGACAGTATTTGGTGGAGCCCCCCGATGAAAACAAGATTGGAAGAAGGGGTGGCATTCACTTCCAAAATAGCTTGCCTCCAGAAACTCTATGAACTTTGAGAAACTATGAAAGTTATATAAGTGTTCAGGTCTTTTATTCATAGGGTTGTTGTGAGTCTTCTACTACTCGACGACACTTAACAACAACATTACTTCTTTACTATTTCCCACTTTTGCATTCCAATCACCAATTATTAATGCATCTTGCATGCATGTTCACTCAATTTCAGACTGCAAGATTTGGTAAAAAGTGTTAATTTCTTCCTCTTTGGTTCTAGATGTAAAAGCGTATATTTGAATAATAGTTGTGTTGATGGATCTTCCTTTTATGCAAATGGATATTATCCTATCTCTGGCCATGGCACCTATGATATAATTGCTGATGTCAGGTGGATTCTGGCTGAAGGTAAAGAATACCGGAATAATGTGTATTCATGCATTATGGCTATGTAGATCATAGCAAGTTGTGGTTGACGTTGAGAAGAATGGGGATCCCAGGGCTCTTAACTGTGTTCATGTAGAACCTATACCTGTACCAGAAAACTGTCATGCAAATGGAGCAAAGCAATACTGCATAGTTTAAAATTGAGAAGAGAGTGCAACAGGGTTGTATTCTCTCTCCATAACTATTCAATCGGTATGCAGAGTAAATTATTTGAGAAGCTGGACCCTATGAAGAGGAGTGTGGCATCAGAATTGGATGGAGACTTATCAGTAACCTGCATTATGCAGATGACACAACTTTGCATGTTAAAAGTAAGGAGGACTTGAGGCCCTTGTTTCAGAAGATCAAGGAATGTAGCCTTTGGTATGGATTGCAACTCAATATCAGGAAAATAAAGATTCTTGCCACAGGACCAATAGGCTGTGTCATGATTGATGCAGAGGAGCTTGAAACTGTCAACAGCTTCATCTTTCTTGGATCCACATTTAACACCCTGAGTACCAGCAGTCAGGAAATAAGGAGATTCATTGCATTGGGAAAAGCTGCTGTTAGAGACCTCTCCAAATTATTAAGAAGTACTGATGTCATTTTGAGGACTAAGGTGCATCTGATTCAGGCCATAGTCTTTCCAATTACTTGCTATGCATCTGAAAGCTGGACAGTGAATAAGGATGGCAGAAATAAGGATGCCTTTGAGCTGTGGTGTTGGAGAAGAGCACAGAACATCCCCTTGACAGCCAAGAGAACAAACAGATATGACTTGGGGAGGGTGCGGCTAGAAGTTTCCTTGGAGCCCAGAATGATGAGGCTTTGCCTCACATGCCAACTAGGAGGAGCTATTCCTTGGAGAAGAACCTGATGATGGGAAGTGTGGAGGGTCAGCAAAGGAAAGGATGACCCTAGATGGGTTGACACAGTGACTCCTGCAATAGGCTCTTGTGTGTCAGGAAGTGTGACGATGGTGCAGGATGGAACAGGGTTCGGATCTTTTGTTCATAGGGTCACTATGAGTCCTACTTCACTTGACAGCACCCAACAACAACAACAAGATGGAGATAATGAAGAGAAGCCTCAGCTTAACTAATTTACCCTTTAACATGTGAAGCTCTTTTCTTATTAATAGGACTTAATTAACTTCTATTTTATCTTGATCTGGAAGGGTTATTTTTAAATTGAGAAAACTGGAGGATTAAGATTAATATATACCTGGGGAGCTCTGGTGGTCTAATGCAAGAAGCTTCACTGCAGTCCTGAAGGCATGCGATATGAGGCCACCAGCTGCCTGCACGATTAACTGCCTCTAAAAACCTGCTGTAGGGTCAACTATGGGTTGTTTCTGACTCTACAGTACACAACAACAAAAACAACAATATATATCTAGTTTTCCTTTTGATTTAATCTATTTCATGTTTTAAATCCACATATGAGGTTTTGTTACCTTTGAAATTAATTTTCTCAGGAGAAGGGGGAAAAAGCAAATGTTAAGGTTTTAAGGGAACTGCAAGTTCTTCAACAAGAAATGTACAGATGAGTTATTGATCAATAATTGCTATCCAAAGAATGTTTTAGCTATTGTGTTTGAGAAGTTTATTTCAGTACATTAGATAAAGTGCATAAATTGAAAATAGAAGTAGATACTATTCTAATTAGTATATTAGAGTTGGAACAAACAGGAAAAGAACCCATTAATAAGTTTGTAAAATGTTTTCTCTGTACAAAAATTGAGCTCTGCTCACAGACAGGGACTATTAGCGTTCACATTCTACATTTTTTCTATTACTATATTCTTTGTCCTCAGGGAACTTTGGTGGTATATTTACTATGGATTTGGATCTCTCAGCAGTTCAAATCTACCAGATACTCCATGGGAGAAAGATGGGCAATCTTCTGTGCAATGTCCTTGTGTGTTTCATTGACTATACCAAGGCATTTAACTGTGTAGATCACAACAAATTGTGGACAACCTTGAGAAAAATGGGAATCCCAGAAACTTAATTGTGAAACCTATATTTGGACCAGGGGGCAGTCACCAGAACAGAGCAAAGAAACACTTCATGGTTCAGAAACAGAAAAAGTGTCAGAGATGCATCCTGTCTCCATAACTTTTCAGTCTATATGTGGAACAGATTGCTTGGAAGGCTGGACTCTATAAGGAGGAATATGGCATCAAGACTGGAAGAAAACTAATCATGAACCTGCATTCTGCAGATGACACAACCTTGCTTGCTGAAACGGAGAAAGACATGAGGCGTTTGGTATAGAAGGTCAAGGAATATAGTGTCCACTATGGATTGATGCTCTGTGTCAAGAAAACAAAGATTCTTGCCACTGGGCAGTATCATGATAGGTAGTGAAGAGATTGAGACACTTTTGGTATCAGTAATCAGGAAATGAAAAGATAAATTGCACTGGGAAAATCTGCTCTTAGGGGCATCTATAAAGTCCTAAAGAGCAACAATGTCAGTTTGGAGACGAAGGTGTGCCTGATCCAGGCCATAGTCTTCACAATTGTTTGCTATGCATCAGAGAACTGGACGATGACTAACAGTGATAGAAGAAGAATCAATCCCTTTGAGTTATAATGCTGGAGAAGAGTGTTGAACATACCGTGGATGGACAAGGGAACAAACAGATCTTGGAGGAAAGGATTTTGAAGCTCCATATCACATGCTGTGTTGTTGTTAGGTGACAAGGGGTCACTTGCGACTCAGAGAGACCCAATGTACAACAGCCCTAAACTCTGTTCTGTCCTGTGCCAATCGCACTGTCTCCGATATGTCCATCCACCATCCCTATTACCCCAGTCACTGAATCACTCCACCCCATAGAGCATCTTCCTCTCCTGCGCTGTCCCTCCACCCTCCCAAGCAGGATGTCCCTCTCCAAGGACGAGTTCCTCCTTAAAACATGTCCAAAGTATGTCAGATGAAGGCTCAGGATTCTTGCCTCCAAGGAGCAGCCTGGTTTAACCCTCTCTAGAATGAACCTGTTTGTTTTCTTAGCAATCCATGGTACACTCAGTACTCTTCTTCACCACCACAGCTCAAAGGCATCAATTCTCCCTATATCCTCCCTAGTCATTGTCCAACTCTCTGATGCATAACAAGTGATTGCAAAGACCATGGCCTGTATCAGACACACCTTAGTCTTCAGAGAGACACCATTGCTCTTCAGTACTTTGGAGAGGTCCCAAACAGCAGACTTTCCCGTCGCAACACATCTTTTCATTTGCTGACTGCTGGTGCCAAGAGTGTTGACTGTGGAGCCAAGCAAACTAAAGCTGTGAACAATCTCAATCTCTTCACCATCCATCCTGATGTTGCCAATTGGTCCAGTGGTGAGAATCCTTGTCTTCTTTATACTGAGCCTCAATCCATATTGGAGGCTCCAGTCCTTGACCCTCTGCAGCAAGGGCTTTAGGTCCTCCTCAGTTTCAGCAAGTAGGGCTGTGTCATCTGCACATCCAATCTCCTGACTGGATAATCTGTTCTACATACAGGTTGAAAAGGTATGGAGACAGGACACATCCCTGGCATACATGCTTCCCAATTTTGAACCATGCAGTATTTCTTAGCTTTTCTGATGACTACCTCTTGGTTCAAGTATAGGTTTCACATTAGCACAATCAAGTGTTCTGGGATTCCCATTCTTCTCAGAGTCAGTCATAGTTTATTATGATCCACATAGTCAAACGCCTTTGCATAATCAGTTAAACACAAATAGACATTCTTCTGGTATTCCCTGCTTTCAGGTAAGATCCATCTAACATTAGCCACAATATCCGAAGTACCATGACCCCTTCTTAACTCAGCCTGGACTTCCGGCCGTTCTCTGCTGATGTGCTGTCCCAGTCATTTTGGGATAATATTCAGTAGAATCTTGCTTTCATGTGAAATCAATGAGATTGTTCTATAGTTCCCAAACTCCGTTGGGTCACCCTTCTTTGGAATGGGAACAAATATAAATCTTTTCCAGTCAGTTGGCCAAGTGGTCGTTCTCCAGATTTCTTGGCACAACTTGGTGAGCACGTCCAGGGCAGCATCTGTTAGCTGAAATAAGTCAATTGGTATACCATCTGTTCCTGGAGCCTTATTTTTTGCTATTTCCTTCAAAGCAGCCTGAACTTCTTCCTTCATCACAATAGGCTCTTGTTCATGTGTTGTCTCATGGAATTCTTCTGTGTCTGCCAATTCCTTTTGATACAGTGATTCAGTATATTCTTTCCATCTTCTTTTAATACTTCCTGGATCATTCTATATTCTGCCGAAAGCATCCTTGATTATAGCAACTCGAGGTTTGAATTTGTTCTTCAGTTCCTTGAGCTTAAGAAATGTTGAGGGAATTTGGCCCTTTTGATTTTCTGACTCCGGCTCCGTGCACATTTCATTATAATATTTAACTTTGTCTTCCTGCGCTGCCTTTTGAAATCTTCTGTTCAGCTTTTAAATATTTTGAATTCTTTCCTCTGCATTGGCTTCTCAGCACTCTAGCATAATATTCAGAGTCTCTTCTGACATCCATTTAGGTCTTTTCTTCATTCTCTGTCTTAGTAATGACCGTTTGCTCTCTTCCTGGATGATACTCTAGATATCCTCTCACAACTCATCTGGTCTTTGCTCATTGGTGTTAAAAGCCTTAAACCTGTTCCTGAGATTATTTTGGAATTCAGGCAGGATAGACTCAAGATCATATTTTGGTTCTCGTGGATTTGATTTAATTTTCCTTAGCTTCAGCTTGAACTTGCATATGAGTAGTTGGTGGTCTGTTCCACAATCACCACCTGGCCTAGTTTTCACACCTGATATTGAGTTGCTCTAGCAGTTCTTTCCACAGATGGGATCAATTTGATTCCTATCCATACCATCAGGTGAAATCCATGTGTATAACCTGCGTTTATGTTTCTTATAAAATGTATTTGCAATGAATAAGTCATTAATTGTGGAAAATTCAATCATTCTATTTCCAGCTTCATTTCTGTCACCGAGCTTATGTTTTCCAAATACTGATCCTTCTTCTCTGTTCTCAACTTTTACATTTAGTCATCCATTATTATTAATGCATCTTGATTGCGTGTTCAATGGATCTCTGAGTGTAAAAGGAATTGGCAGACACAGAAGAGTTTAATGAAACAACATATGAGCAAGAGCTAGTAGTGATGAAGGAAGAAGTTCAAGGTGATTTGAAGGAATTGACAAAAAAATAAGGCCCAAGAATTGATGATATACCAATTGATGTATTTCAACTAACAGATCCTGCCCTAGATGTACTCACCAAGTAGTGCCAAGTAATCTGGAGGACAAGCACTTGGCCAACTGACTGGAAGAGATCTATATTTGTTCCTATTCCAAAGAAAGATGATTTGAAAGAGTGTGGAAATTATCGAACAATATTGTTGATAACACATGCAAACAAGATTCTGCTTAAAATTGTCCAAAAATGACTGGGACAGCACATTAACAGAGAACTGACAGAAGTGCAGGCTGGGTTTAGAAAGGGTCATGATACTATAAATATTGTAGCCAAAGTTAGATGGATCTTGGCTGAAAGCAGGAAGTACCAGAGGAATGTCTATCTCTGTTTCATTGATTATGCAAAGACTTTTGACTGTGGGGATCACAACAAACTGTGGCTGACTTTGAGAAGAATGGGAATCCCAGAACACTTGATTGTGCTTATGAGAAACCTATACTTGGACCAGGAGGCAGTCATCAGAACAGAGATAGGAAACACTGCATGGTTCAAAATTGGGAAGGGTGTATCCCAGGGACGTGTCCTGTCTCCATACCTTTTCAACCTGTATGCAGAACAGATTATCCAGGAGGCTGGGCTCTATGAGGAGAAATGTGGTGTCAGGATTGGTGGAAGATAAATCAATAATCTGTGTTATGCAGATGACACAACCCTACTTGCTAAAACTGAAGAGGACCTGAAGCCCTTCCTGCAGAGGTCAAGGACTGCAGCTTTCAATATGGATTGAGGCTCAGTATCAAGAAGACACTGATTCTCACAACTGGGTCAATTGGCAACATCAGGATGGATGGTGAAGAGATTGAGATTGTTCACGGCTTTACTTTGCTTTGCTCCACAGTCAACACTCTCGGCACCAGCAGCCAGGAAATGAAAAGATGTATTGTGATGGGAAAGTCTGCTGTTAGGAACCTCTCCAAAGTACTGAGGAGTGATGATGTCACTCTGGAGACTAAGGTGCACCTGTTACAGGCCATAATCTTTGCAATCACTTGCTATGCATCAGAGAGCTGGACAATGACTAGGGAGGATAGAAGGAATATTGATGCCTTTGAGCTGTTGTATTGGAGAAGAGTATTGAATTTACCATTGACTGCTAAGAAAATAAACAGGTTCTCCTTAGAGAGGCTTAAACTAGGCTGTTCAATATAGACAAGGATATTGAGCCTTTGTCTGACCTACTTTGGACACGTTGCAAAGATGGACCAATCCTTGGAGAAGGACGTCATACTTGGGAGGGTTGAGGGGCAGCCTAGGAGAGGAAGAACCTCTGTCAGGTGGATTGATTCAGTGACAGGGGTATTCATGGTAGGTGTGTCAGAGATAGTGAGATTGGCACAGGATAGAGCAGGGTTTAGGGCTGTTGTACATAGGGTCTCTATGAGTAACAGGTGACTAGATGGCACGTAACAACAACATCACATACTTTGGGCATGTAACCAGGAGGGACCAGTCCTTGGAGAAGGACATCATGCTTAGAAGGGTGGAACGATAGTGCAGGAGAGGAAGACCCTGGATGAGATGGATTGACTCAGTGCCTGGGGTGATGAAATTAGCTGTGTTAGCATTCAGACCTGTCTTACACAGGGTCACTGTGAGACTCATGTGACTCAATGGCATGTAAAAACAACAACAACCGGAAAGTCCACTGGATGGTAAGTCCACTGGATGGTCAGCTATGAATTTATTCTGACTTGATGGTAGTGAGTCTAGTTTGTTGTTATCTTTTGTCAAGTAGACTAACTCTGACTTCCAAATAGCATGGGGCTATGTCTCAAATGAAATTACTATGATCTTCTCCTGTATTTAATTTTGTATTTACTAAAGAAGAATACGTAAGACTTTGTAGTGGAACTAGAGTAAATAGTAAGGTTTGGTTCCCACTAAAATGCCTACCTTTAATGCCTTATATTGTATCCTATTTATTAAGAGGTAATTTTAACATGAAAATACTTAATTTTATTTTATCATGTGCATGGATTAACGATTAGTTTAAATTTCTTTCTCAATTTATCTTTCTAAATAAACTCAGGTATAATCTGATGTAAAGAGCATAATTTATATGAATTACTAAAAAAAGGAACATTTTGGTAAGCATGCAATCTTATCTAGGAGTTATAATTTAAACCACATTATACATGATCATTTCAAAATTTAGGATATAATAGTATCTTCATATTCCTCAGTCTATGTGATACATGAACAATTCCTTTATCCTAGCAGGAAAATGCACTAACTGGATAACTTAAGGAATAAATTTTAAGAATCTATGTAGAGTATGGAGAAATTACATAGTATAGTGTATTACCCTGGGCCTGGTAACACTACTATCTCAAGAATGAAAGGGATTAGAACAAAGGCATCAAATAAAGAGTGTCCTCATGTGCTTGGACTGTGTGCAAGATTCTCTGATGGTAACAGATCTTTGGATGAGGGACTCATCTAGCTGTACACAGTAGGTCTTCAAGGAAGAAAAGAGAGAGGTCTCACTCTCCCCCATAAATCTAGAAGGTACACCCTACAGGGGGAGTCCAGCCAAAATTAAATATCAAGGACACTCATCAAGGTCACTCATTATTGCAGTTCATTTAGGTCAAACTCCTGGCTTGTAGCTTGTTTGGTTCAGACAACCTACACTAGACACCAGGTAGCTCTGGTGGCCTACTGGTAAGGAATTGGACTGTCAACCCAAGTCACATGATTCAAATTTACCAACTGCTGCGTCAGAGAAAGATGGGGAATCTCCTCCCATACAATTTACTGTCTCTGAAAACTCTCTGGAGGGTCAGCTGTGAGTTGGTTCCCACTCAATGGTAGATAACAACATAACAATCTAGCATACAGTGTAGATAGGAAATACCAATTAAAAAAAACCCTCCAGACTCAAACTCATTGCTGGGAATTTGGAGCTGATTCATAGCAATCTCTCTGGTGGGATTTCTAAGATTATAAATTGCATAGTGGGGTTGGGTAGGAAAAAAAAATAAAGATCTAGAAATAAATGGAAGACATATAAAAGTAATTTAAAATTTGAAAATTCAGAAGAGAACATATGGAAATGTCATGGATGTTTTAAAATAATCAGCATAAGCATTTTCCCTTCAATATTGATTACATTTCAAGGATTACATCTCAGGAAGACAAAAATCCTCACCACTGGACCAATAGGCAAAATCATGACAGATAGAGAGAAGACTGAAGCTGTCAATGATTTCATTTTGCTTGGATCCACGATCAACACTTGTGACACCAGCAGTCAAGAAACTAAAGCACATATTGTATTTGGTAAGTCTGCTATCAAAGACTCTAAGGCATTAAGGAGCAAAGGATATTAGTTTATAGACTAATATATATATGATTTAAGCCATGTTGTTATTGTTGTTATGTGTTGTTGAGTGAGAACTGACCCATAAATGACTCTCTAGTAAAATTTCAAAGGCTGTAAATCACATGGGAGGAGATTTCCCATTTTTCTTTTGTGGAGCAACTGGTAGACTTGAACTGCAAGCCTTTGGGTTGGTAGTGCAACTCATTACCACTAGGCCATGGTCTTTTTAATTAATTGTTATGCATTAGAAAGTTGGACAATGACTAATAATGATAGAGAAGAATTGATGCCTTCGAGTTGTCAAGTTGGAGTAGAGTACTGGGATTCTGAAGCTTCATCTGACACACTTTGGAAATGCTGCAAGGCAGGAGTGGGACACCATGCTTGGGAGGATGGAGGGACAGCACAGGAGAGAAAGACATCCAATGCGATGGATTGATTCAGTCACTGGTGTAATGGTTATAGGTGTGTCAGAGACAATACGATTGGCATGGGATAGAGCAGGGTTTAGAGGTATTGTATATAGGGTTGCTATGCGTCACAGTCTACTTGATGGTACATAACAACAACTGCCCTGTAAGGGAACTCTAGTGGCCTCATGGCAAGAAGCTGCACTGCAATCCCAAAGGCACATGTTTCTTCCCAGCTGCTCTGTGGAAGAAGGACAGGCAATCTCCTCCCATGTGATTAACTGCCTCTGAAAACCCACTGGAGGGTCAGGTATGGGTCGGTTCTGACTTGACGATACACTACCACCACCACCACCACCACAACAACAACAACAGCAACAACAACAACAACTACAAGAACAACAATTTCCCTGTAGTGATTTCTAGGCTGTAATATTTACAGGAGCAAATTACCAAGTCTTTCTTCCATGGAGACACTGAGTAGGTTGACCATTGTGCCCCTAGGATTCCTAAATGCTTCGTATATTTTTATTATCTTATGAACTGTTCTTATGTGCTGTCAAGTTGAAAATGGCTCATAACTGACAATCCAGAAGGTTTTCAGAGGCTTCTAACTGCATCAGAGAAGATCATCATCTTTATCCCACAGAACAGCTGGTGAATAAAAACTACTTGCCTTTGGGTTAGGAGTGCAATTTATTAGCACTAGGTCACCAGAGTTCACCTGAATATATCACATTGTTGTGGTTATTGTGTAACACTGAATCTTAACCAACTAGTAACTGACCCTCCAGATTTTCTGAAAACCTCCACGTTTTCAGTGGTAGTTTATTATACTGGAGAAGATTGTCCATTTTTTCCCCACAGAGCAGTTGATGGATTGGAACCGTATGCCTTTGGGTTGTCAGACCAATTCCTTAGTGCTAAGCCACCAGAGGTCCCTTGAAAGAGGACTTGAACATTTGCTGCAGAAATCCAAAATATAGCCTTCAATATGGGTTATATCTCAACATCAAGGAAACAAAATTCTTCACCACTGGACTCATATATAAACAACATCATGATAGAAGGAGGAAAGATTGAAGTTGTCAATGATTTCATCTTACTTGGCTCCATACTCAACACCTTTAGTACTAACAGTCAAGAAATCAAAAATATCTTGCATTGATAAAGTCTGCTGTCAGGATCTCTACAAATTACTAGGGAGCAATGACATCAGTTTGAAGACTAAAGTGCACCAGATTCAGGTCATTGTATTTTCAATCATCATGGTGATTTCAATCTGAGAGCTGGACAATGAATAGGAGGACAGAAGAATTGATGCCTGTGAGCTGTAGTTTGAGAGAGTAGTGAATATTCCCCTTGGGCTTCCAAAAGAACAAATGATGTATCTTAGAGAAAGTGCAGCTAGAATGATACTTGGAGGCAAAGATGACAAAGCTTTATGACAAACTTTGGGTTTGTTGTTAGGAGAGACTGTTTCTTGAAAAGTGACATTATGCTTGGAAAGGTGGAGTGCTGGCCAAAGATAGAAAGACCCTCAACCAGATGGATTGACACAGTGTTTGTAGCAATAGGCTCAAGGATATCAGAGATTATGAGGATGGCATAGGATAGAACAGGATTCAGATCTGTTGTTCATAGCGTCACTACGAGTTGCTCAACTTAATTTGATGATCTGTATCTATCTATCTATCTATCTATCTATCTATCTATCTATCTATCTACCTATCTATCTCTATTCTTTCTTAGGCTAAAGGGAAATGTTTCTGTACATCTTTTGACCAATATTCACACTTCAAGTAAAATTATGCATGATGTAGAACTTAAGATTTTATCTGTCGTCTAAGATGACATTAATATAATATCATTTACAATTTATTTACCTGGGCTTTCTCTATTTTGATACTTTAAAGTTTTGTCTTATTCTAATTTAATTATTTGGCAGAATATAAAGTGACTCTTTCTAAGGATACATTTATTTCATCTGGCATATTTTTAGTCTCTGCACAGTTGAGTCCAAACTTTAGGTATAGCTGTATTATGAAGCTGAAAAAATCCCCACCCCAATCATACTCCTTAGTTTAAGAAGGAAAACATGGTACCTATTCTTTTTTGGCTTTGGAATGTCACTTGTGGTTCTTGAAATTTAGGAACATAGGAAAGAAACTTCTATACAGATCCATTCAGAATTAAATTTTTCAAGCTTCCTCCCCCAATCATATAGACATATACACACAAAAGGCTTCAATTCTTTATATAACAATTGAAAGCAGGTTACAGCATTCTGAGTCCTGCATATCACTATATTTTATACTAAAACAATAAAATTAAAAGTGAAAAAAAATATGAACTTCAACAATTAGAAAAGTGGTATTACTGAAATTTCCATAATGTGTCTTGGTAGACAAATGCTGTTTAAACCCACTTTGTTTCAAAAAGCTTATCTCTATAAACACATGCTAAGGTAACCTGGGCTGGAATCACTGTAGATGGAACCCTGAAGGTTGAGGTGAGGTGGTAGTGATGTCACAGACCCTTGTTAGAAACTTCTAGAAGTACCTCATCACAGAGACAAGAAAGATACATACAGAGTAAGTGGGATCCAACAAGAGTGTAGCACAGGATGAAATAACCTAAGTATTATTATTCCCCTGCATGAGAGCTCAACAGAACTTTTAATGAAAGAATGCAAAGTCTTAAACACCGGGTACCTCAATAATTCTTGATAATTAATTACTTGAAGATTAGGAAAATTGAAATTCATAATTCTTAAACATGGAAGAAAATGATGAGCCTGGTCAGTCCATCTCAGCAGGGAGACAAGAAATTAGAAAAAGAAGACAACCTAGCCAACCAATGGTAGACAAATCTCAGCAGACTGAAGTGACTGAGAAAAAGAAATACAAGGCCATGTCGCAGCCATCTGGCCCTAAAGCTACCCAAAGCATTGGTGATATTCCTGAAAGCAAAGTCAGCTACTCTACCAAAGGATATGAGTCTATTAGAGTATCTTCTCAACTCCAGAAAAGTTGGACAAAAAGAAAACGTGATAAGGAAATGACTGATAAATCTTTTCAGACAGACACCATCATAGTTGAAAAAAAAGAAATCAAGAAAACTGGTGAGACACTGGGGCCAGAAGGAAAGTCAGCTAATGTTGGAGAAATGGCACCTGAATTTCCAGCAAGAGTTCAGGATATAGAAAAACCACTGAACAAACCCTCAACTCAGATGAAAATAGACAGATCACAGCAGACAAGTTGTACTGGAGACTGGAACATGGTAAACATTCCTCAAGTAGAAAAGGTGGACAAGGGACAACAGACAAATTTTAGTGAATTAGAAATGGAGGCATATAGCTATCCTGGTAGTTTTTTTACAGTGTCAAAGGAAGATCTCAAGAAACATAAATCTTTAGGGAAGACTTTTGTCAGTGAACATCTGGAATTTCAACCTGCAACAAGTGGCAAAGACAGAATTAAGCAGAAAAGATTCAGCAATCCTTCAGTCAGCCAGCCAACTCAAGATCATATTCCAGTACTCACTTTAGATATTATCTCCAAGAGTGAGGTAACTCTGGATGTTGTGGGAGAGGGTCCTTTTCTTAGAAAAGAGTCATCTACTGACATAAGGTCACTGTCAACAGAAAAAAGCAGAGATGATACACAGTTTATTGCTGCAGAAGAAAATCCTTCTGAAATCTATCTACCACTAAGTAAGGAGAACGTTGTTGAACGAGAGGCTGTACCTAGGGATGAAGTCCCTGTTGAAGAAGAACCTCTGTTATCTGAGATTTTGGTAGATGCTTTCGTAGAATTTCCGCCCACAGTTGATGAAGATGCTGTGGAAGTAGAGCCCGAACTAGTGGAAGAGATGACTGCAGAAGAAGCAGCTACTGAAGTAGATCGTATCCTTTCTGAAGAAGCCTCAACAAGACTTCAGTCTCCAAAAGATGAGGAAATTCTGACAGATGCTTTACCTGCTAAGATAAAGTCGGCCTCAGTTGAAGAAATTCCTCTTAGAGAAGAGATTCCTTTTGCTGAAGAAGTCCCTCAAGAAGTACTCTTTCCTGAAATTGGAGAGATTTCTGAAGAAGAGTTTGCTGGTGAATTAGTTGAGCTTCAGTCTTCACCAGGTGAAGAGGCCCTTGTTGAAGAGCAACCTCCATCAACTGAAAAGACTCCTGTAGAAGAGGCACCTGTTCAAGAGCAGGGTCTACTAACGGAAGAGTCTCCTTCAGAAGGCATCCCTACTGAGCTCCAGCTCACACCAGCCGAAGAGGGGCCCACAGAAAAAATCCCAGAAGATCAATATATATTATCTGAAGAGGCCCATGGAGAAGAGCTTCCTTCTGAAGTTCAGTCTCCACTAGAGGAGGAGGGTCTTGTGGAAGAGCCCGTTCCAGAAGTTCTGCCTCCAGCACCAGAAGAGAGACAGGCAGAGGAGGACTTTACAAAAGCAGAAGTTATTGCAATGGAAGACGTTCCAGTGGACACACAGTCTCCATTAGGTGAAGATGCTTTTATAGAAGAGACACTTGAAGTGTATCAGTCTCCAACTGTTGAGCAGGCCACTGAAGAAGAGTTTTCTCCTGAAGTTCAGTCTCCACCATCTGAGGTCCCTGTAGAGGAGGTCTCTGCTGAACTTCATCCTCCACCAGTTAAAGA
Source organism: Elephantulus edwardii (assembly GCF_000299155.1). Classification (NCBI taxonomy): domain Eukaryota; kingdom Metazoa; phylum Chordata; class Mammalia; order Macroscelidea; family Macroscelididae; genus Elephantulus; species Elephantulus edwardii. The sequence continues at coordinate 216,681 of NW_006399929.1, read as the reverse complement.
AGTACCTATAGAAGAGCTCTCTGATGAGCCTCAACCTACATCAGGTGAGGAAGCCTTTGCTACAGTTCAGCAACCACAAATTGAAGAATATTTTGAAGAAGAGATTTCTGATGAACTTTTGCATCCACGAGTTGAGGAGGAACATAAAGAGGAGGCCCCTAATGAGGTTCAACCCCCTTTAGCTGAGAAGGCTTCTGTAGAAGTGACCTATCATGAAGTGCAGTCTCCATTAGTTCAGGAGGACCCTAAAAAATATGAGGCCTATGAGGAATTATATGCCCCTGCAGAAGAGTTCTCTACCGAAGGTCAGTCTCCAGTAGCTGAAGACAGCATTGTAGAAGAGATGTCTGCTGAAGTTTCACCTCCACCAGCTGTGGATCCACCTGCAGAAGAGACCCTTTCTCAACTTCAGTCTCTAGCAGTTGAAAAAGAAGCTTCAATAAAGGACATTCATGATGAAGCACTAGTTGAGGAGCACTCTATTAAAGATATTTCAGATGAACAGACTCCAGTAGAGAAAGTATCAGCTGAATTGTTACCTCCCAAGGAAACAGAGGCTCCAGTGGAAAATTAGACTCACTTGTTCCAGAAGAGATGTCCAAAAATGAAGACACTCCTGATCTGGACTTGAGTATTCAGGATTCGAACCTATCCCTGAAGATACGCCTAATGGGGAGGAAAATCTATTGAAATAAAGGGAACCATCCATAAAGAAATAAAACAATGACTTACTCCTCAGCCTTACACATATCTATACTGAGCTGATAACCAGAGCCTAGTGGGTTCTGAATACGCTACTTTAGGAAGGAGTAATGGTAATTATTGGAAGTAGCTTTGCAACAGGTAAATATAGTATAATCCAACACTTGGACTAAGAATGGAAAATGAATAAAAACTGTAACCTTTAAAAATTTCTTCTTTATTATCATTACAATTTAGAATGTGTAAAATATCTATTTTGAAAGTAATTAAGTTTATTATTAAAACAATTAAATATCCTTTCCATATTAAACCTTTAGCGACAAAGAGTATAATCCACAGCCATATTTTTGTATTTATAGCCTTTGTATCCACAATATTTGGACTCACAATCAATATACTTGGTGTCAAGAGATCAGGGGATGTATTGTACTGAAAATATCTGCAGTTAGGAACCTTTCCAAATTATTGAGGAGTTATGATGTCAATTTGAGGACTCGGGTACACTCGAGCCATAAAATTCTGCATAACATGGAAGCATCTAGAGGAAATCATTCCAAGTGAAATGAGTCAGTAAAAAAAAAAAAAAGGACAAATATTGCTTAAAATTCATGTTATGTAGAAAGCTAATTAAAGGCTTACCCAAAGAATGATTTATGGCTAGTTACCAGGGATGGAAAGGGTAGGTGTGAGAAATTAAAACAAATAAATTATTGAATAGATAATGTTATTGTTATATGCCATTGAGTCAACAGCAACTCATAGAAATCCTATGCACAATAGCTTTGAACCCTGCCCTATCCTGAACCAATCTCATTGCCTCTGAAATACCTACCCCCCCTTACCTCAGTTACTGTGTCAATCCATCTCTTTCAGGGTCTCTCTCTCTCTCCTGTGCTGTTCCTCCACCTTTCCAAGCATGATGTCCTTCTCCAAACACTGGTCCCTCCTGGTCATGTGCCCAAAGTATATCAAATGGAGCTTCAAAATCCTTGGCTCCAAGGAGCAACTTGGTTTCACCCTGTCTAGGACAGAGCTGTTTGTTCTCCTAGCAGTCCATGGTATAAGTTCAATACTCTTCTTCAGCACCACAACTCAAAGACATTGATTCACCCTTAGTCACTGTCAAACTCTTTGATTTGTAATAAATAATTTCAAAGAACATGGACTGGATGAGGCGCACCTTAGCCTCTAGACTGACATCATTATTCTATCAAGATGAATAAAAGGAAAAGCAATATCCAATTAAGGGTTGATCAGCATGCTAACTAACAAAATAGACACAAAGAGGTATGGAAAGATTAACAGAAATCAGAATTACAGGGAGAAAAGTGGGTATGGAAATTTCATTGTTAATATTGAAATCAAAGTTACTGAACAAAACATATGAAGGTGGTGTTGTTATGTGCTGTCAAGTCATTTGCAATACATAGTGACTCTATGTAAAGCAGCTCTGAAGCCTGCTTTGTCCTGAGCCAGTCTCACTGATTATGACACACCAACTTTCATTGCCTAGTTACTGCATCAATCTGTCTCATCTGGTATCTTCCTCTCGTTTCCCATCCCTCCACCCTTTAGAACACGGACTAGTGCCTTCTGGCCCAGAATATGTGAGACAGAGCTTCAAAATTCTAGCCTCCATGGAAAAACTTGGTTTCACCCTTTCCAAGACAGACCTATTTGTTTTCTTGGCAGTCCATGGTATGTTAAAGACTCTTTCCCAACACCACATCACACACAATGTATGAATAGTTGAATGAAAAAGCAGTTTGCAAACCTTCACTCAAATCACAATATGAGAAGGAAAAGAGTTTTTTACCACCACACCTGCCCCCCATTGGAACCACAACCCATGAAGGTAGACAAGTACTGGTTTGCAAACCCTCAGCAAGATATTGTTGTCGTTGTTGTTAGTTAGGTTCCAGAGTCAAGTGTGACTCACACAACAATATAGAACATAACACTATGAACAATATCTGAGCCCTTTGTTATCATCTCTAACACACTTAAACCTATTGTTGAAATCACTGTGTCATGCTATTGTTGTTATCAAGTCTAGTGACCCTATGAGCAACAATTCTGAACCTTCTCTTATCCTTTGCCATCCTTATCATCCCTGACACACTTGAGCCCATTGCTACAATCAAGGTGTCAACCCATTTTGCTGAGGGTCTTCCCCTCACTTGCTTACCTTCCACCTTTCCAAGCATGTACAAGGAAGAGCCTCCTCTAGCAACTTGCCCAAAGTATGGGAGATGAAGGCCATTCCCAGAGAACACTCTGCTTGTGCTTTTTCCAAGACATATGCCTTTTAAAAGAAAAAAAAAAAGAACCTAGAATCTCTAACATAATAAGGAAATCATCTACAATGCAAATGAGGAATGCACAATGAACAAAAAGAGGCAGGGACCTATAATAATCATTGTCAGATATGGCAAGAATGTAAAAGAAAATAATAAAAGCTAAAGCCATCATTTGTTGTTGTTTACAGTGTACTAGACACTGTTCTATGGAATTTTGATCTGTAGTAAGTTTAATTTGTAATCTAAAAGTCATGCATGTTTGATGGTTCAAATCCACTAGCAGATTAGAACTCAGAAGAAAGATGGGCAAGGTCTTCCCATTAATGTTCATAGCCTTGGAAACCTGATGGAGGTAAGCTATGATTCAGAACCTGTTCCATGACAATGAGTTTAAGTACTGCTCTAAGAATTTAATGCAGATTAGTTAATCTTATTAAATCAATTTTTTCAGAGTTAGGTAAACCAAAGAATAGGTAGATTAATCAACTTAAACTATAGTCCCACCATTCCCAAGTGGTGAAGTCTGGATTTTCAAACTACTAGACATACTGTTAATTTATATTACTATTTAATGCTAATGGAGTAAATTGGAAAGGGCCATGACTATAATTTTACAGAACCTAGATTTTATTCTGTAGGCAATTAAGTGTATGAGTATATCTGGTTTTTGTCAAAAAATTAGCTCAAATACCAGAAAGAAAAGCAATTTAGATGAAGGAAAAGCAGATAATGAGATTAGTAAGCACAGCAAAGGGTAATGATGATCTAAAGCGTACGAATGATGATATTAGAGGACAGGCTACCAAATGACCTTATCCAGAGGCTATAATATTTCAACATCTTTATGTAGCTAACATGAACGGTTTGAAATACCTGGATAAAAAAACCCAACAACCTTATTAAGCTTTAAGGAGAAACAGGTGAATTTAGAGTAATAGTCAGGATTTCAGTTTACCTCTTTTAATAATCTACAGATCAAGTTGACTTAGTAGAAAAGTATTAATGATATAGAAGATAGTGAACAATTCTATTAAGCAAATGTAGATACTAAAATTAACATTTATAGCACTCTCAAACCAGAAAGAGCAGAATATATATTCCTTTCATAGAGCACAAGAACACTAACCAATGAAGGTCATAAAACATGTCTCAGTAAATTCTAGGAAGTTCAAATAGTAAGTGATATTTGTTCTTTAAAAACGCTAAATAAGAAATCAGTATCAGAATATATGGAACATAGTGAATAATGCCCCTGTGCACATAGGTGTACATATCTCTGCTTGTGTCTCAGTTCTGACTTCTTTGATGCATATCCTTAGCAGTGAAATAGCTGGGTCATGCGGAATTTCTATGTTTCCTTGTGAAATAACAATTTACCATAGATAGATATGTTGATTCTAGGTTCTCAATTCTAGTCTATTGGTATATGTATCTGTTTTTGTACCAATATAATGCTGTTTTGAGGTAATGAAGGGCTATGCTTCCCACTTCATTTTTGCTTTACAAAACAACTTTGCTTATTCAGAGTCTTTTTCCAAATAAAAAAGCAAATTGTCTTTTCTGTCTCTTTGAAGAATTAATTTAGTGTCTGTATTGGGATTGTATTGAATACGTAGATTGCTTTTGATAGGATTACCGTTTCAACAATGTTAAGTCTTCCTATCCATGAACTCTGGTGGCTTAGTAGTAATGAATTGCACTGCCAACTTTGGATTCACCAGATGCGCTTCAGGAAAGGGATGGGTAATCTCCTCCTGTCAAATATACAACCTCTGAACACCTGCTGGAGGGTCATACATCAGTCAGATCTGACTTGACAGTACAGCCAGTAACAACAACAGCAACATGAACAGGGAATATTTTTCCACTTAATTAGATATCTTTTTATTTCTTGTGGTAGTGTTCTGTAATTTTCCTTAGAAAAGTCTTGTGTCTCTATTTAGGTTTATCCATAAATATTTTAATCTTGTGGTTGGTTTTTATAAATGATATTATTTTCATAATTTTACTTAGGTTCATACAGCATTATTCACAATGACAAGAAAATGGAAAAACCCAAATGCCCATCAGTAAAAGAATGAATTAAGAAACTGTGGTACATTCGCACAATGGAATATCATGCAGAACTAAGGAACAATGATATATAATGATATAGAAAATGCTATATAACATGGGAGAAGCTAAAGACTATTATACTGAGTGAAATAATTAATAAGGATAAGCATTGCATAAGATTATTACTGTAAATGGAAAGATAACCAAGCAAGATGTGTCTTAACGCACAAAAGAGGAAGGGGAAAAGGAGAAGGGACAGAAAAAAGGGGAGGAGAGAAATCACTAGAGATTAATGGGAAGATGAGGACATGAAGAAATAGGAAATACTCAGTGGGGATTTGAAAAGCAGTGTGATAATGCTGTTGTTGTTATGTTCCATCAAGTCGCTGTGGCTCATAGCAATCCTATGTACAACAGCTCTGAATCCTGCTCTATTTTAAGCCAATTTCATTGTCTCTGACACATCTACCCCCATTACTCCAGTCACCAAATCATTCCACTTCATTTACAGTCTTCCTCTCTTGCACTGTACATCCACCCTTCCAAGCTTGGTGTCCCTCTCCAAGGACTGGTCCCTCTTTGCAACATGCCCAAGGTATGTCAGATGAAGCTTCAAAATCCTCGCCTCTAACAAGCAGCCTGCTTTCACCCTCTCTTCGATGAACCAGTTTGTTCTCCTGGCAGTCCATGTATATTCAATGTCCTTTTCTAGCACCACAACTCAAAGGCATGAATTCTTCTTCTATCATCCTTAGTTATTGTCTAGCTCTCTGATGCATAGAAAAATATTCCCATGACCTGGATCAGGTACAGCTTAGTTTCTAGACTGACATCATTACCTTTTAGTACTCTGGAGAGGTCTCTGACAACAGATTTTCCCAATGCAATTAATCTTTTGATTTCCTGGCTGGTGGTATCAAGATTGTTGATTGTAGAGCCAAGCAAACTGAAGCAGCTAACAATCTCAATCTCTTCATCATATATAATGATGCTGCCAGTTAGCCCAGTGGAGATAAGCATAGAAAAATAGTAATGAATTATATAATGTAATTCAATGCATTTAAACACAATGGATATGCATGAAATACAATTTATACGAATTGTATGCAAACCAATAACAGCATGAGAAAAAAGATTATTATAAGAATGCAAAAAATTATCAAATAATGGGGAAACCCAGATTTTGAGATCAATTAAACTGGTAAACGTCAAGTAGATTGATCTACACAACAGAGAAAAATGAAGACAGAAGTTCCCTCTATCATAATTGTAGATACTACAAAATTTGAAAGAAATAAAAAAATTTAAAAAAGACAAAATTTTAAAAGAATATGTAAAGAAAGAATATTAAATTATTTATGTCACTAAACTTTACAATTTAGGGAGCTCTGGTGGCCTATTCGCAGGAAGCTACAATGCAATCTCTAATGCACGTGGTAGCTGGTAGCTACTCCTGGGGAGAAGGATGGGCAATCTACTCCCACACGATTAACTGCCTCTGAAAACCTGCTAGAGGGTCAGCTAGGGGTTGGTTTCGACACTACGGTATACAGCAACAACAACAACAAACAAACTCTAAAATTCAGATGAACGAATTTCTTAAAAGCCAGAAGCTATCAAGATTTACTCAAGAAGAAGCAACATGATAAACAAAACCCAAAAAACATACCCTTTCTAGTAAAAAAAGAGAATTCTTCGTTAAAACCTTTCCTACTAACAAAATTTCACACTCAAGTGGCTTAATTGTTAAATGCAACAAGACATGTAAAAAAAGAGTATCAATTTTGCACAAAATGTTCTGGAGAAATAAAGAGGGGGGAACATTTTTTACTACACTCTGTGTAGGTAATTGCTGTTGTTGAGTTAGAACCAACTCGTATCTGCTAGCTGACCCTCATAACTCAAGGTTTTCAGAGGCTGGGAGGAAATTACCCATCTTTTTTTCCCCACGAAGCTACTGGTGGACTCCAACTACTTGCCTCTGGGTTGGCAGTACCACTTCTTACCCACTAGGATGCCAGACGTCCCTGTGAAAATGATACTGGTATCAACTCCAATTTAAAAAAAAAATCACCAAGAAAGACAACTATAGATTTATAGTTAAAATATTTTTGTCAGATATCTAGGGCTTAATAAGATGACAACCAACCAAACTTGAAAAAAAAAATAAAAATAGGTCAATGATTTAAAGGACATAAAAAAGATAGGGAAAATGTAACTAACTTTATTAATTTTCTTTTCAATCAACAATAACACAACACCCTCCATCACTGAGCCAGAACTAACCCATAAATTTAGTTTCTCAGGCTGTCCATTGTGCATAAGGAGATGTCCAATCTTTCTTTCACAGAGCTTCTGGTAGATTCAAATCATGAGAGAGGTGAGATCTTCAGGTTAGAGGTGTGAATACTTCTGAAAAATTTAAACATACATTTGTCACTAAGTTTAGATGTTTTAATTTTTGGTTATTTCCACAAGATAAATCAAAGTATATGGCATACGTTGTACATGGATGTCAAAAGCAACTTTATTTGTGATAGTCAAAATTGGAAAATAACTGAAATGTCCATGACTAAATTCTTTAACAACATTTATCATATTTTCCAAAGGAATGTAATCCAGCTATTAAGAAAGGAGAAAATGTTGGGGCATACAACATGTTGTTGCTATGTGCTGTCGAGTTGACCACAACTCAGAGTGACCCCATGAATAAGGGTTCTGAACCTTACCCTATATTCTGAGCCAAATTCCCTGTTTCTGACACACCTAACCCATTGCTATTCTCAGTGTGTCAATCCAATTCATTCAAGGCCTTCCTCTCTTGTGCTGTCCTTCTATCCTTCCAAGCATGCTGTCTTTTTTCAAGGACTGGCCCCTCCTGATAATATGTTGAAAGTGTGTAAAATGGAGTTTCAAAATCCTTGCTTCCCAGAAGCAACAGGATTTCATGCTCTCTAGGCCTATTTGCTTTTTTCATAGCTCATGGTGTATGTTCACTCTTCTTCTCTACCACCACAACTCAAAGGCCTTGATTCTTCGGCCATTCTTAACCATTCTTCAGTTTTCAATTGCATAGCAAGCAATGGAGAAAACCATGGTTTGGAACAGGTACACTTCACTTTTTAGACTGACATCTCTGGTCTTTAACACTGTGGAGAGGTCTTTGACAGCAGATTTCCCCCAAATCTTCTTTCACTCTTTGGGTGCCAAGAGTGTTGACTGTGAATCAGAGAAAGATTAAATTGTTAACAAATCTCAATATTTTTTCCCATCTTTCATGACTTGATATTCTGAAGCAAAAGGTCTAAGTTTCAGTGAGCAATCTTGTGCTATCTACATAATGCAGGTTGTTGATGAATCTTCTTCCAATACTGATGACACATTCTTCTTCCTAAAATTCGACCTCTTAAATGATTTGTTCAGCATAGTGGTTGAAATCTATGGAGAAAGGATGCATCCTTGATGCATACCTTTTTTTATTTTGAACCATGTAGTGTTTGAACCATGTTCTGTTCATACAATTGCTTCCTGGTCTAGGTATATTTATTAGTGAAATGAGATAGATTGGCATGGGACATTTTGAATCAGATAATCCTGTGATTTCCTGTGCTGGAGATGAAAGATGAGAAAAGGCAGGGTCACTTTCAAAGTTAAAAGGCTATTTCTAGATTCATCTTGAAATACAATATTGTGTGTGACAGGATAATATCCATACACATACAAGGAAGATGCATTCAAGGGATACTGATGAAGCAGAGAAAAGGAAGGGACAAGATACATGCATCAGGGAAAGGAGAGAACACGGAATGTATTGGTTATTTCTATAAGGGAACATGTCTTTTATCTGCTCCTTATGGTAAAATGCTTGTCTGTCAGATATTGTCCTAAAGCTAAGCATCCAAATTGAGATAGACTAGAAAGAAAGATTGGCCAACCACTTCCAAAATATAGCAGGCCTTCAAAAATGTTATGTACAATAGTACTTAGAGTACACTAACAGATATAGCAACTGAGGCTGAGCCCTTAAATTTGGGAAAGGAAGAGAAAACATTGTTAGCAGAAACTAAAGAACATGAAATGTGAGAAACCTGAATGTAGGAAAACTGGACATTGTTACGAAATAAATTATTGTTGTTGAGTCTCTTATGATTCATAGCAACCCTATATACAAGAGCTCTAAACCTTGCTCTCTCCTGTGGCAACCTCACCATCTCTGACGTACTTACTCCCACCACCCCAATTACAGAATTGATCCGTCTCATCGAGGGTCTTCCTCTCCTGTGCTGTCCTTCCACTCTCTCAAACATGATGTCCCTCTCCAAGGACTGGCCCCTCCTTGCAACATGTCCAAAGTATGTCAGACAAGGATTCAGAATCCTCACCTCCAAGGAGCAGCCCAGATTCACCCTCTTCCTGACAAACCTGTTTGTTCTCCTAGCAGTACATAGTATATTCAACACTCTTCTCCAGAACCATAGCTCAAAGGCATCAATTCTCCTTCTATCATCCGTAGTCACTGTCCAGTTCTCTGATGCATAGCACACAATTGCAAAGACTATAACCCGGATCAGGCACTCCTTATTCTCCAGCCTGACGTTATTGCTCTTCAGTACTCTGGAGAGGGTCCTGACAGCTGCCTTTCCCAATGCAATTTGTCTCTTAATTTCCTGACAACTGGTACCAAGAGTGTTGATTGTGGAGCCAAGCAAACTAAAACTGTTAACTATCTCAATCTCTTCACCATCCATACTGATGCTGCCAATTGGTCCAGCGGTGGGAGTCTTTGTTTTATTGATGTTGAGCTTCAATCCATCTTGAAGGCTGCAGTCCTTGACCTTCTGCAGCAAATGCTTCAGATTCTCCTCAGTTTCAGCAAGCAGGGTTGTATCATCTGCATAACACAGATTGTTGATGAATCTTCCACCAATCCTGATGTCATATTCTTCCTCATACATCCCAGCATCCTGGATGATCTGTTCTGCATACAGATTGAAAAGGTATGGAGACAGAATACATTCCTAGGCGACCCCCTTCCTGATTTTGAACCATGTAGTGTTTCCTTACTTTGTTCTGACGACTGCCTCTTGGTCCAAGTATAGGTTTCTCATAAGCACAATCAAATGTTCTTGGATTCCCATTCTTCTCAGAGTCAGCCATAGCTTGTTGTGATCCATACAGTCAAAAGCCTTTGAATAAATCAATGAAGCACAGATAGAAATAAATGGAATGAATAAATATTTAGATATTAGATATTGGCAAAATGAGATGTGTTCACATGGGACATTTTGAATCAGATGATCATATGATCTACGCCACTGGAAATTAAAAGGTCAGAAAAGATGAGGTCAGTTGCATACTTAAAAAAGCTGTGTGCAGATATATCTTAAAATACAATGCTATGAATTACAGTATAATAATGTCCATATGCATACTAGGAAGACTTGTTAATACTACTATTATTCAAATTTATGCATCAACAACCATAGCCAAAGAAGAGGAAATAGATGATTTCTACCAACTTCTGCATTCAGAAATTAATCAACCATGCAACCAAGATGCAATAATAATGGATGGCTGGAATGCAAAAGTTGGGAGCCAGGAAAAAGGATCTCAGTAGTCAGAAAACAAAGACTTGGTGACAGAAACGAGGCTGGGGATAGAATGATAGAATTCTGCACAATTAATGATTTATTCATTGCAAATACATTTTATAATAAGCATAAACACAAGCTATACACATAGATTTCACCTGATTGTGTGCACAGGAATCAGATCGGTTGTACCTATGGAAGGAATCCTTAGGGGAGTTCTATGCCAGCAGTGAAAAGTAAGCCAGGTAATGATCACGGAACCGACCATCAGCTACAATTATGCAAGTTCAAATTAAAACTAGCAATAAAAATTTTTGAGTCTGTTCCTCCTGAATTTAAAAACCAAGTCAGGAACAGGTTTGAGGCCTTGAACACTAATGAATGAAGACCAGAAGAGCTATGAGCAGATATCAAGAATATCAACCAAGAATGCACCAGATGCTCTGCCGGAGAAGGAGGGACAATTTCCTCCTGTACCAGTCAGATCTGATTTGACGGTACACTCACACAAAAATAATAAAAATTTAAACAAAAAAAGGAATATCAACCATGAAGGATACAAAAGGTCATTACAAAGATAGAGGAAGAAGAAAAGACCAAAATGGATATCGGCTGAGACTCTGATATTGCACTAGAGCACTGAGAAGTCAAAGCAAAGGGAAGAAATCAAGAAGTTAAGATGCTGAACAAAAGATTTCTAAGAGCAGCTTGGGAAGACAAAGCAAAGTATTATAATGAAATGTACAAGGAGCTGGAGTTGGAAAATCAAAAGGGACAACCCCGCTCAGGATTTCTTATGCCGAAGGAACTAAAAACCAAATTTAGGCTTTGAGTTGCAATACTTTTGGATGCTATGAGTAGAATATTGAATGATCCAGGGAGCATTAAAAAATGGAAGGAGTATGTAGAGTCACTGTTCCAAAAGGAATTGGCTGACACAGAAGAATTTCATGAAACAACATATGGTCAAGAGGCAATAGTATTGAGGAAGAAGTCAGATTGCTATGAAGGACTTGGCAAAAAATAAAGTCCCAGGAATTGATGGAATACCAATTGATATGTTTCAGCAAACAGACACTGCCCTGGAGGTACTCACCAGTTTGTGCCAAGAAATCTGGAGGACAACTACCTGGCCAACTGACTGAAAGAGATCCAGGTTTATTCCCATTCAGAAAAAAAGGGACTTGACATAGTGTGGAAATTATCACACAGTATCACTAAAATCACACACAAGCAAAATCTTGCTGAGATTATCCAAAACCCAATGGAACTGTATGTAGATCAACGGAGAACTACCAGAAATACAAGCTGGGTGTAGAAGATGTCCTGGCACTAGTGACATTATCACCAGTGTCAGATGGATCTTGGCAAAAAGCAAAGAGTACCAGAGGAATGTCTATCTGTGTTTCATTAACTATCCAAAGGCATTTGGCCATGTGGATCACAAAAAATTTTGGCTAAGCGTGAAGAGAATGGGAATCCCAGAACATTTGAGTGTGCTTATGGCAAACCAGGAAGCAATACTAAGGACAGAGCAAGGAAATGCTGTGTAGTTCAAAATCAGGAAAGGAGTGTATCAGAGATGTGTCCTGTCTCCATATCTTTTCAATTTATATGCAGAACAGATCTTTTAGGAGGTTAAATTTTATGAAGAGGAATGTGGCATGAGGATTGGAGGAAAACTCATCAACAGCTTTTGTTAAGCTTGCTTGTTGAAAATAAGGAGGACCTGAAGTGCTTGCTGCACAAGGTCAAGGACTGTAGTCCTCAATACAAATTGAAGTTCAACATCAAGAAAACCAAGATTCTCACCCCTGGGCTAATTGGCAGCACCATGATAGAGAAGATACTGAGGTCAACAATTACAGCTTGATTGGCTCCACAATCAATACTCTTGGCACCACCAGTTAAGATATCAAAAGAATTGTACTTGGAAAATCTGCTTTCAGGGACCTCTCCAGAGTACTGAGAAGAACTGATGTCAGTATAGAGACTAAGCAGCACTTGATCCATGCCTTCACAGTTACTTGGCTATGCATTAGCAAGCTGGGCAGTGACTAAGGATGTTGTTGTTGTTGTTGTTGTTATGTGCCATCGAGTCGTTTCCGACTCATAGCGACCCTATGCACAACAGCTCTAAACCCTGCTCTA
>NW_006399929.1:198036-201017 GCF_000299155.1 Elephantulus edwardii | reverse complement strand
GCATAGGGTTTTCAGAGGCCTGCTATTTCAGAAGTGGGTGGCCAATGACAGAAGAAAAATTGATGCCTTTGAACTGTGGTGCTGGAGAAGAGTCTTGAACATTCCATGGACTGCCAAGAAAACAAATAGGTCTGTTTTGGAGAGGGTGAAACAAAATTTTTCCTTCGAAACTAGGATTTTGAAGCTCTATCTCACATACTTTTTGGGCAAGTGACCAGGAGAGGACAAATCCACAGGAGAGCAATACTTCAAATGAGATAGATTGACACAATAAATGGGCCAATGGGGAGAGCTTGTGTCAGAGTTAGTGACACTAGCTCAAGACAGGGCAGGCTCCAGAGGTGTTGTCCATAAGAGTAGGTTTGAGTTTCAGATGATTCAACAGTACATAACAACAACAACTACATGAATTGTACTAGATAGCCCTCAACAACAACATATATGTATATGTGTGTACACACACACACTCACATACACACACACAGGTACATGGAAGGGCACATTACAACAATGATATACAGATATTTCTCTAGGCTGTTTAATTGTAATGAATTGTGCTCCCAACCCAAATATAGGTGGTTTAAATCTACAAGCTAAGGTGAGGGAGAAAGATGAGTAATCTTTCATATGATTTACAACCTTTAAAAATTTGCTGAAGGATCAGCAATTTCAACTCAGCAGTTCATAACAAATACACACACACACATTGTTGTGCTGTTTATTTTAGGAGATCAGATCATGGAAGTTAATCCTCTTGACACTGTGTTTTTCCAAATAGATATATGCTTTGTACAAAACAAAAAAAACTTTTGACCAGAGCTACAAAATAAATGATCCCCATTACATGGTCAGAAATTTCCCTGGAGTTTATCCAGGGTGGAAATATTTCAATCTTGTAGAGACTGAAAATCCTGAGAAAATTGCACCTATACGATACTGAGAAAATTTGACATTCTTAGGTTTGTGCAGACTATAAAGTAATGTATAAGATTTGGATATGTTGGTACATCTACTATAGATAATATTCTTATCTATGACTTACCTTCTTTTAAATCTAGTCTTTTACAGAAGATGAAATTTAATGTTTATATTCAAGAAATGCTGATGCTTCAATTGTTGTTGTTGTTAAGTGCTGCCAAGTCGCAGGCAACTCATAGCAACTCTATGAAGGACAGAGAGTCCTCTAGGCTTGGGTGTCTCTCATCCTCTCTCCAGGTTCATAGGGTTTCCGAGGCAAGTTATTATGGAAGTGGATGCCACTCCTGCTTCCAAGCTTGTTTTAATTGGGGAGCTCCACCTCACTCTCTCTCCGCATCACATAGCCAACCATTAAGGCATTTGACCCATCAGTGTCACAATGGGTGGTTCAAATAGATTAGGTTTATGTAAGGTTCTGAGTGGGAACGCAATGGAAATCCAAAATATCTGTAAATGTTCATTAAAATTATAAAAAAAATTAAAATAAAAAAGTGGAAAAAAAGATGAATTTTAATTTATCCTGTTATTAAATGAACCGAAAATGTTTATGGAAGGCCATATTCACCATTATTAGGGTTTTGTATTTAAGGGATATATTTCAGTTAGTAAACTATCAGTTTCAGTTAGTTGAACTATCCAGGTTGTAAAATTGTATAGTTACTTAAAAAATTCATATACATTGTTTTCCACACTGGATGTTTCCTGTTTCCTTTACCCATTCCTCTACCTAACCCATCAAACTGTGTAACTCATGTTTAACCATCCCCGCCCTGCCCATCAGGTATTAACTCCTTCATGTTTTTTTTGTTGTGTTCTGTCAAGTGAGAACCAACCCATAGATGATGCTCCAGAGAGTTTTCGTAGGTAGCAAATCAGACAAGAGGAGATTGCCTATCTTCTGTGGAGTTGCTAGTAGATTTGAACCTTGTATCTTTCAGATTGCAGCCCAGCTTCTTACCAGAAGGCCACTCAAGCTCCCTATTGTGTGCTTTTAAGGTGCCTTTGAGTCAAATACAACTCATAGCAACCATATTAATAACAGGCCTGAACTCTGTCCTATTCTGTGCCCTTTTAATCATCCCTGACACACTTGAGCCCATTGTTGTAATCACTGTGTCAATTCATCTAGTTGAATATCTTTCCCTTTTTGTCTGAACTTCCACATTTATAAGTATAATATCCCTCTCCAAGGAATTCCTTCTACTAGAAATATTCTCCCTTTGGCTTCTTTGCTTCCAGGAAGCACCACGGCACTGCTTTCTCCAAGACATCCGCTATTGTTCTTGACATTGCCCTCCACTCAGGTTTGCCTCTTTCTTGCTCAGGAAAATTCAATAGCTTTTCCTGTAATTCCTCCTCAAGCAAGTGCCCAGAGGAATAGTGCACCATCAGAGAGCCTCCTACTCAAAGGCATTCAGCTCTCTTGCTCCATGGGTCTTCATTCTCATTGTAGCTTTTTACTTCTATGGATCAGGAAGCCCCTGCGACACCTTATGTACTGCTATCTCGCTGTGTCAATCTGCTTGGGTCTAGGATTATCTTGGAAAGTCTATTGATAGCTGTACTCTTTCCTACAGGGTCATTATGAGTTGGAATTTACTCCACGGAAGTGTGTTTATAATGTATTTTATAAGAATCCTTGGTAACTAATATCCTATCTTGTTTTTTAAAATATATTAAACATCAATTATATTCTAAAGATGAAAATTTCATTTAAGATTATTAAAGAACATTATGTTTCTTACTGTATCTTTAAAGTATTAGGAGTCATATCTATAACTCATTTGATGACATATTTTTTTTTGTCTGGATTCATTATTGATGTGGCAGTCTTTCAAGAAGCAATTTTATTGCAGTATTATTTCATGATAACTTAATGCACAAAATTTTTTCCAGAGTGATATCATGACAAATAAGCAGGAGTTTCTTTCATACTTTGTCTTCATAGTGTAAACCTTGACATAGTGACATAGCGTAAAATTTCTACTCTCAAGAGTAGAAAT
>NW_006399929.1:192533-197874 GCF_000299155.1 Elephantulus edwardii | reverse complement strand
ATATATTCTAGAAATTTTTTTATATGAAATCATATATTCTACTTCTAGAGGATATTATCCTGTTGTCTCTGTGTTAAAGATTAATAAAAGAGCTTTGTGGTTTAGGTGAAATCTTTTAGAAGAACTAACTTTAAGATTTTGAAATCATTGATAAAGAAGGATATTCTGTGAGATGCAAAAGATATAGGAAAATAGAGAATGGATTTGAAAATATTCTTCAAGTGGTTAAGAAGGAGACTGGCATAGATCACAGAGAATTGTGCTTCTAACCCAAAGTTAGCACCTCTCTGTGAAGTTGCGGATGAATTCATTATCTGCTCCCAGGGAGAAAGAGGAACAATCCCTTCCCATGTGATTTACCACCTCCAGAAAAAACAATGGAGGGTAAGCTATGAGTCATTTCCGACTTGATGGCAATGAGAGAGAAAGAGAGAATATACGTCCAGTTAAGAGAGCATGAAGATAATAATTAAGGTTTTGAATTAAGAACTGAGGTATTCAAATTAGATTAAATGAAGAGTAGAAAATATTTCTATACAAATCTTTTATCAAGTGTCATCCTGCAAATTTTATATTCAAATTACTCTGGCAGTAAGATACAGCAATAAACATAATTCTTCAATTCATTTTGATCATCATCTTAGAAGGAAAGATAAGGTAGTCTATTTATGTTAAGACTACAGCCTTTAAGCAATATGGGTGGAACAAACAGTTCTACTCAGACCCATATAATTACTGATTGGAATCTACTCTATAAAAAACGGTTGTTTTTATTTTCTATTGGAAGCAGTGTTTGGACACAAGTTTTCTGATATGTATCTTAATGTCAAATTTACTTCTGTGCACATATAAAATGACAGGTAAATAATAATTTGAACTGATTGATTATTAGACTTAAGACTATGCAGGAAATCATCATAAACAGGAACAAAAAAATGACCTGAAAATCTCAACTCTTAGCAAGAGCATTTTATAGCCCTTTCTTTTTAAGAGATGGAATTTTCTATGTTGGTTGATGGGCTAGTTATAAAGAAACTAACTGCTGAGATATACTATTAAACTGCTATATTTGAATTTGAAATCAGTTGGTTTGGTCATGCCCCATTTACTTGTTATCTGAATGGACAATAGTGAACCTATCATCTGGAACGAATAGAAAGGAATGGGCTCTTTATAAAAAGAATCCCTATTCTACCAAGGTATGTTTACTCATAATTTTACTACAAAGACAAGAGACAAAAGGATTCTTTAAAAAATTATCATAGAATGTCTAAAAAGTACAAAATATTTGTACAACATCTCTATATTTCATTATAGTCTTCTCCCCCCCCCCTTTTCTTTTTCTGTATGAGCAACAAGGAGTTTGAAATGTTTCATTCATGGTTACATCAATCTTCACAATGTATATGTGAATTGAGCAGGAAATGAGAACTACTATTAAGAGGAGAAGAAACTGAATGCATTTATTGTTTGCAAGTAAGAAAGATAGACGAAGATAGGACATTTGCAATAAGAATATTTCACTTTGAAATATTACATATAGGGAATAACAAAGTATCAGAGGAAGAAAAATTTAATCTGGTTACTATATGGGAATACGGTAATGTTTTTTCCCCCTAATAAGTGAAAGTAGGAAATAAATTCTAACAAAAATTAAAAAAAAATAGAAAAAAATCACACTTTAGCTAAATTCAATAAACATCTACATTTAACCTTTAAACATTTTGTTTCAGTTATACTGTAAAATGCTGTTTTTAAAGTGACAAGAATGAAATATATTTTTAAATGCTGAAGAAATTCTCTTAAAAACATAAGCAGCATATAAAAATGAACTTCAATAATAACTTCTATCTGTGGACAGCTGGGAGAAAGAAGAAACTACAAAATTTCTTAATGGGACCTCTACTAGGAAGAAAGATCCTTGAAGAGATGGATTGATTCAGTGGCTGGGGTAATGGGGGTAGGTGTGTCAGAGAAAGTAAGATTGGCACAGTAGGTTGGCACAGGAAAGAGCAGGATTTAGGGCTGTTGTACACAGGGTCGCTATGAGTCGCAGCTGACTTGATGGGACATAAAAACAACAACAATAACTAGAGTACTGCATAAATGATAAACCAGAACACAGAGACAGGTTTAACTTCTATTGTTATGAACAGACTATGAAAAAGTGTTAAAGTATGATGATTAACTGTTTTTACTATGGACAAAATAAACGGTAAAAATTAAAACATAATATGATGGATTTTACTTGATGTGCTGAGATTAATCAACAACAGTCATTACCTAATGCAAAATTAGAGTGAGATATTAAGGCAAATTTCAGGCCTTTTAAGGAGAAAAAAATATATAAAATAGTATATTTATTTATAGTTATAGTTTTTATATTTATATTTATGATTTTATTTTTAAATTCATTTTAATGAAAGTTGACAGAGACTTAGGGTTTCCATTCATTCATTGTTGTACTTTTCTCCCTGTATACCCTTTCCCACAATTCTCTCTTCTCCTTGAAAAGTAAAAGAAAAACTCTTTCGTTGTTATGCAGTCCCTCCCCACAAGTCCACTCCACTGTGCAGCCTTAATTCTGGACTCCTGTCATGAAAATAATACCTAATCATATAACCCCTTTTTTAAGGGATTATTTCATTTTTATTGATATATGGGAATGGGGAGGAAGTTCACAGGGATTGCTGTTCCTTTGACTTCCTCAGATTTTCTGAGTTTACAAGTTTTAAACAATGTTTGGTTAAAATTTACTGTTCCTAGTAATAAAATGCCTCAAGGGTGAAAAATGTTCATTGCATATATATTGTGAGAAATTGCCAAAATTTAAAGTAGGCCAATATGTTTTCTCTCTCTTTCTAAAAATTCTAAGTCATTCAGGCCTGCTGGTTTCCAACTGACAGGAAAGAAAGAATCTGTGGCTGTTCATGACTTGACCTGTTATTCTTTCTAGGAATATATGGACTTTAAAAGTTAGTATATAAGGCAATACTTAACCTAAAAGAAAGAAGCTTTAATATTTCAGGGATAGGGTCAGAAGGAGGTGAGAAGGCTGTTTTTGCAGATCTCCTTTTTAATAAATTTATAGTGTTGTCTACCTGGGCTTATGAAACTCATAGAAAAAACCCAATATGATAAAATAGTGATCTGACTGTCAGGAAATGCCTTGAAAATGTAAAAGAGATCACAAAAGGAGAAGAAAGCAGAGGAAAAGTAAATTAGATATAGAAGAAAGAGATCACAACAGCAGGAGAGTGCAAAGGAAATGGACTCTAAAGGACTATGTCCTAGTTTTAAAATAGACAAAGGTGGTGTCTGCATGTTACTAAACAACAAATAGATTTAGTTTAAAAAAATATTTATTTATTAGTTAGATTTTACTCTTGCTACCTTATTTTAACAAAATTAAACTGATTTCAGTCTTTTAGTCTCTTCATTTCTTTTCCACATTTTCAATTTGCTTTTGAATTTTTCCCAGTTGTATCTTTCCACATATTTATTTTGGATCTTACTTCAATTCTAGAAGCCCTGGTGGCATGGGGGTTAAACATTAGATTATTGATCTGAAAGGTTAGCAGTTCAAATCTTTCAGCTGTTTGGTGGAAGAAAGGACGTGGCAATCAGCTTCTACAAAGTTCACAGCCCTGCAAACCCTATGCCTCAGTTCCACCATATCCTATAGTGTTGCTATGAGTACCAATGAATTTATGATAATGAGTTGTAAGAAGATGCCATAAGTAAAATTAATTATAGTCCTCATAATAATAATCAATTCTAGATAACGAGAATAGGATCCACAAAAGTTAGATCAGCTTGTACCTATAGTGGCCTCAACTTTAAACAAGACATACATTTATTAAAAAGTAATCCAATAATATGAAGGATGATTATTGTGATGATCTGTGTGATAGATTCTATTGTTAACAATTCTAAGTTTTTTACACACTCTAAAGTTTGAGTTTCTACTCTAGGGGCTTAGTGGTAAGAAGTTGAACTGCAAACCCAAAGGCAGGTGGTTTAAATCCACCAGTTACTCCATGGGGGAAAGATGGACAATTTATAGTTTCTGAAAATCTGCTGCAAGTTCAGCCAAGAGTCATTTTTGCTGTGATAGTACATAGTAGCAGCCACCATGACAACTCTACTTAGTGTATTGAGTGGAAGGAAGGAAGGAAGGAGAAAAGGAAAAAGGAAGGAAGGAAGGAAGGAAAGGCATTAAGGCATGTCTTCAGAAGAGACTCAAATTTAGACTGGAAAAAAAAGAAAACAAAACAAGGAGAAGAAAAGATGAAGTAAAAAAGCTGAACAGATTTCAAAGGGCAGCTGAACATAAAACAAAGTATAACAATGAAATATTCAAGAAGTTGGAGTTAAGCAATCAAAAGGGAAGAGTATGCTCAGCATTAATCAAGCTGAAAGAACTGAAGAACAAATTCAACTCTTGAGTGGTAACACTAAAGGATTCTTTGAGGAAAATTTTGAAAGATTCAGGAAGCATCCAAGAGAACTGGAATGAATACAGAATCTCTGTATGAAAAAAAGAACTAATAAACACTGAACCATATCAGGAAGTAGCATATGACCAAGAACCAATTGTACTAAAGGAAGAAGTACAAACTACAATGAAGTATTTGCAAAAATTAAGGTCTCCGGAATTGATGAAATGCCAATTGAGCTGTTTGAAGAAACAAATGCAACCCTGGACATCCTCATCAATCTCTGCCACAAATGTAGAAGATCTGGCCAACTGAGAGGAAGAGATCTATATTTGTTCTCATTCCCCAGGAAAAATGTGATTCAACAGACTCTGAAATTTATCTAACAACATTCTTAGTATCACATGCAAGTAAATAAAATCTTGCAGAAGACTACAAAAAAGAAGAAAAAAAAAAGACTGGAACAGTATCTCAACAGGCAATTTCCAGAAATTCAAGCTGGATTCAAAAGAGGCTGTGGTTGTTGTTCTTGTTGCTATGTGCCATCTAGTTGCTTACGACTCATAGTAACCCTATGTACGAGAGCCCTAAACGCCGTTCTGAACTGTACCAACCTTGCCGTCTGAAACACATTCATTCCCACCACTCCACTCACAGAATAGATCCATCTCATTGAGGGTCTTCCTTTCCTGCACCGTCTCTCCACTCTTCCAAATATGATGTCCCTCTCCAAGGACCAGTCCCTCCTTCAACATACCCAAAGTATGTAAGATGAAGCTTCAGAATTCTTGACTCCAAGGAGCATTCTGGCTTCACCCTCTCCAGGACAAACCTGTTTGTTCTCCTAGCAGTCCATGGTATATTCAATACTCTTCTCCAGCACCACAGCTCAAAGGCATCAA
>NW_006399929.1:180093-188888 GCF_000299155.1 Elephantulus edwardii | reverse complement strand
TAAATCCAGCCTGCACATCTGGCAGTTCTCTGTTGACATATTGTTCCAAACGTTTTTGGATAATTTTCAGCAGAATCTTGCTTGCATGTGATGTCGATGATATTGTTTGATAATTTCCACACTCTGTTGGGTCACCTTTTTTTGGAATGGGAACAAATATCGATCTCTTCCAGTCAGTTGGCCAGCTGGCTTTTGTCCAGATTTCCTAGCACAACTTAGTGGGTACATACAGGGCAGCATCTGTTTGTTGAAATAAATCGCTGATCTTGGCTGAAAGTAAGAATACCAGGAAGATGGTTAATGTATTAGATCAAAACAAATTATGTTATTGAGAAGAATGGGAATCCGGATACTTCATTGTGCCCATACAAAAGACCAAGAAGCTGTTGTCCAAAGAGAATGAGGGAACACTGCAAAGTTTAAAATATAAAAATGTGTGTGTTAGACTTGTATCCTTTCTCCCTACCTATTCAATCTGTATATTGAACAAATTATCTGAGAAGGTGAACTATGAGAACAAGAATGTGGCATCGTATTGGAGGAAGATTCCTCAAAAATCTCCATTAGACGGACAACACAACTTTGAAGAAAGTGAAGAGAACTTGAGATCTTGAACACTTGCTTCAGAAGATTGAAGACTAGAGTCTTCAATATAGGTCACATCTCAACATCAAGAAAATAAACATTCCCATCACTGCACCAATATTCAACACCCTGAGAGATGGAGAAAATATTAATATGTAAAGGATTTTATTTTATTTGGATCCATAATCAATGCCCACAGTAGCAGCAGTCAAGAAATCAATCAAAAGACATGTTGCATTGGAGAAATCTGCTGCCAAAGACCTCTTCTTCAAAGTTCTTATAGAGAACAGATGCCAGTTTAAAGACTAAAAAAGTGTTCCTGACCTCAATCATGGTTTTTCTATTTATTCTTATGCTTTTGAAATTTTGGAACAATTGGGAAGACTGAAAGAACAAAAAATCTGAAATAAGGGACACCATAGGAAAAACAATGTCTTTTAATAGTGGTGCCAGTGAAGAGTATTGAAAATTTCATAGATTTCCAAAAGAACAAACAGATATGCCTTGAAGGAAGGGCAAGTAGAATGTTCCTTAGAGGAAAAGATGATGAAAGTTGGTCTCAATTACTTTGCACGTATTTTCAGAAGGAAGCAGTTTTTGGAGAGTGATATCATGCTGGGAAAGGTAGAAGGTCACCTAAAGAGAGTAAGACCCTCACGTGGGTATATTGACTCAGTGACTACTACACTAAGCTTAAGTATGGCAGAGATTGTGAGGAAGGTGCAGGAGAGAGCAAGATGTGGTTGACTAGAGTGCACCTAACAATACTCTAAAGTAAAGATGTAGGAACAAACTTAAGTGTGATATTCTGATTTTGAATACTCAACATTTTTGGAATACTGACATGAGTACTGAGGGGACAAAAATAAAAAGATGAAACTTAGTGGTGTTGTAGTAGGACTTCTGAGGATTGTTCATAGAAGGTTAACACTAAATTAAGGTGAATATCTTATCATTTGCAACATTCCTCATGCTGACATTAAAAGATACAATGCTGATGTTTAGCTTTCATATTTTCACTGCAGCCTTCATAAGAATGCCAAAAAATGGAAATAATTTTCCCCTACCTTTCCTGTCCTTCCATGTTTCTAGCTTACATGGTTGTATCATCACTGTGCTTAATTAACTCTTTATCTACAGAATGTTCCTTCTTGAAACTTGAGCTATGCTTTCATTATACAAAAAGTCTTTTTTTATTTTCCTTTTTTGTTTTTTTCTTTATATATTTTTTATTATTAATTTTAATTAAAATTTACAGAGACTTTGGATTTCCATTCATTCATTGTTGCACTTTTCTCCCTGTGTACCCCTCCCCCCAGTTCATTCTTCTCTTTGAAAAGTAAAAGAAAAATTCTTTCATTGTTATACAATCTCTCCCCTAAGTCTTTTACAAAAGTTTTATTTATTTATGCTACAATTTTAACAATAGTGACAAAAAATAGAAGTGACTAATAAATTCTTTCTCTAAAAATGTCAAAAGTGATTTCTAGGTAATTCACATGGAGACACACCTATTTGTTTATTAATATCTGGAAATAGCAGAACACCAATTAATTATTGGTATTTTGGCAGGTAGCTATTTAAATCTACCTGAAAGTGAGATTGTTTTTCATCTAAACCTTTTAAGTCTATGGAATTCATCATGTTTTAAAAGTTCAGTCTTGCCAGGTGACGAAGGAATAGCCTAACCCTCTTTAAGTGTGCTAATAAATGAAAAGGGCATTTTTGATGAGCCCTATCATCTTCTCTTGGTAAGGTTGAATTATTAGATTTTTTTCCTCTCTTAAACTCCCTTATCTTATAAATTGGTTAAAGAAAGACTGCTGAAGACTCAATTATTGTGATATACAATGACTCCGGTGGTTTTCCTAACTTTTAGATGAAACCAAAAACTTTTCAAATACATTTTGGGGTGGAATTTTTTTAACATATATGAATGTGATATTTCAGCCTTTACTATGTAATATTATAATATTTTTTTTACTTGGAAGAAAAAATATATTCTTCTAAATTCCCATGATAGTCTTTCTACCAATGAAAGACTGTAGAATAATTAGCTTAGCTTCTTGGCTTATAAACTATTCAACTTTGAGTACATTAGTAGATTTTTTAAAAAGAAAATGAGAATTATAGGGAAACCTTATAAGTTGTGGTTGAATGAAAAAATTAGTTAATTTGGGAGAAGTATATTGGCTCAATCCTGTAAGCTAATTACCCAAATCTTATTAAGAATGAATTTTTCTTTGCATACTTCTTTCTTGCTAGTTGACACAGGATAGTTCCATACTAGTAAAAGGGAATAGAGAATTAAAATAATTACCTAAATACGTCAAGTGAGAAAGTGATTATTCTTAAATATTGGACTTAATAAAGTGAAAAACAGTTGTTTTAGGTAACCTTTGAGTCAGTCTTCTGTAAGCTATCATAATAGCTGGTCAAATTGAATACTCAATATAAGTAATTTTTGCAAGAGGTAATGAACAAAGAATTAGTAGGAAGCCAAACTTCTAGTTAGAGGGTTAGCTACCTAAATTCAAGCCAAATATACTGTCTTTAATTGATTCTGACTCATAGTGAACCTATATGACAAAAATGGATCTGTTCCACAGGGTTTCAAAGACTATACTTTTTGGATGCAGACGCACATATTTTTTCATCATATGGCTGGCAATTTTGAACAATTGATACTTTGGCTTGAAGATGAATATTTAACTACAACACTTTCAAGGACCCTTGATAACTACTTATCATTGTTGTTTTGTACCATTGAGTCAGAGCTGACCCATACAGTGGTTTTTCAGGAGCAGTTAACTGCACATGAGGAGACTGCTCATCCTTCTCCTATGGAGCAGCTTGTGGATTCGAACTGTGTGCCTTCAGGATTGCAGCATAACTTCTTATCACTAGGCCACCAGTGTACCCTATGCCTCTTTAATTACCCATGTAAAGCTCTGAAGTAGCTTACTTACATTTTCTGGAAGTTTTCGTCTCACATGGGTGTGACTGATAAACTTAAGAATCTTAGGACCAGGCATGACTAACTGTTCCCAGCAGCCTGGGTTCATCTCTGCATGCTACATGTCTTCCATTCTCTCCTCTGCTTTAAGATATTATAGTTGTATGTTCTTACTTTTACAGCTCCCCCTATCTTACCTCTAGGGCACAGCTTGTCATTGTCTTTTAAAGATAAAACTACATCAGACTGAGACTCTAAATACTAGATATCAAAGTCACGCAACAGGTGACACTGTAGAATGATTAAAATTAGTTTTTTAAAATACTGGGTAGTATTTCCTTTCCCCATTGGGCATGTTCCACCTTTTTTTTTTTAAGTCAAGAGAGGAGAGATTAAAGGAAATTATTAGGAAATGATTTGGAAACCTGATTTGACCATTTAACGGTGACCAAGTCAAAAGCATATGAGACCTCAGACCACACTAGAGGTTGTATAAGCCAAGCCTCAGAAGGCATTGTCCCAGACTGGAGTGGGTTATGGATTAAAGAAGCTAGGATAGGGGTTTTCGTAATGTTGCTTAGAAAGGCTTTCTAGTGGATTCTGAAGAGAAGGTAGGACTATCTATCAGGTTAGTAGAGGCTTAAGAGGAAGTAAAGAACTATGAGAATAAAGTGGATTAGCTGCAGTCAAGAAACTACATTTGAGAATCCACTCTGAGTATCTCTGAAATACCCATGAGTTAGCCCATTGGCAAAAGTCTGCTGTGAACCTCTCCTGTACCAAAAAAGTATTAGTATGCTTAGCTTTCTTAAGGCAGTGCACTTAATAATTAATGCTAGGGAAATCACTGGGCCTGAGTTTTGAGCAAAAGGTGGAACATGAACTTGCCCCACTGATTACATTTAAAGGGCAGTAGGAGAGGAAAGAAAAACAAGTGCCCTCATTATACCTCATAATTCCAATTTGCTTAAGAACCTCCACAAAATTTCAAGCCTGGCTTAAATTGTTATTGTTCTTGATTGCGTTCAAGTCAAGCATGACTCATAGTGACCCTATGAACAAAAGGCCTGAAGCCCGTCTACAAGTATCGACATTTTTCAAAGTTCATATGGTTTCTGGAGCCATGTTAGGAAGTGGATACCACTCATGCTTCCAAAACCTGTCATAGTATGTTACTGTTAGTTGAGTCATCTGCAATGCATAGTGATCTAAGTGCAGCAGCTCTGAACCCTTCTCTGTCCTGAACCAGTCTCACTAGTTCTGACACACCAATCCCCATTGCCCTAGTTACTGTGCCAATCCATCTCATCTGGTGTCCACCCTTCCGAGCCTGATGCCCTTCTCCAAGGACCAGTCATTCCTAGCCATGTGCCCAAAGTAAGTTAGGCAGAGCTTAAAAATCCTAGCCTCCAAGGAGAGACTTGATTTCACCCTCTGTAACACAGACCTATTTGTTTTCTTGGCAGACCATGGTATGTTCAAGACTCTTCTCCAGCACCACAACTTGAAGGCATTCATTTATTCTTCTGTCATCCTTAGTCATTGTCCAATTCTCTGAAGCATAACGTGTAATTGAGAAGACTATGGCCTGAATTAGGTGCACCTTTGTATCTAGACTGACATCTTTGCTCTTCAGCCCTCTGGAGAGGTCCATGACAGCAGATTTCTCCAGTACAATTCTTTTTGGTACAATGATTGTATACTTTCCATCTTCTTTTATTGCTTTGTGAGCCATTCAATATTCTGCTCATAGCATTCTTAAGCATTGCAACTCGTGGCTTGAATTTATTCTTCAGTTCTTTCAGTTTAAGAAATGCTGAGTGAGTTCAGGTCTTTTGATTTTCTGATTCCAGCTCCTTGCACATTTCATTACAATATTTTGCCTTGTCATCCCAAGCGGCCCTTTGAAATCTTCTATTCCACTCCTTAACGTCTTGATTTCTTTCCTTTGCTTTGGCTTCTCAGCACTCTAGTGCAATATTCAGTCTCTTCTGCCATTCATTTTTGTATTAAATTATCAGGGATTATTCTATTTGATAAATAACAAGTACTAATGACCATGATCTATGTAAATAATTATTATTGACTAAGTTGCTTTAATATTAGTAAATGAAGCTATGTTTAGTAAAATTAGAAATCAAAGACTTTAATTTTTAATCAAGTATAAATTTTAATCTACTTATATAATAAAGATATAGTCAATGTGACTTTTTTAATAGGTGAAATAATCACTTATCACTAAACAATACCACATAGTATATCTTTAGTTAAGAGTACATATATTATGATTTAATTTGACTTAGATCCACAATCAATGACTATGAAAACAAACCTCATATTACATTGGACAAATCTGTTTCAAAAGACCTTTGTGAAGGTTCAAAATAAGTAATATTTCCTTGAGGACTAAAAGTCACTTGATTAAACTCATTATGTTTTTTATCATTTACTATACAAGTGAAAGTTGGAAAGAAAACAAGGAAAACTAAATGATAATTTATTAATTTGAATTACTTTAATGTTAGTAAGTGAAATTTCTTAATTTTTTTAGAAAATAAAATTCAATTAGAAAATAAATTTGAGTATATCATAGACTACCAAGAGAATGAATAAATTTGTCTCAGAATAAGTAAGAGACAGAAAAATACTTAGAATTGAGGCTGAAGAAACTTTGTCTTACATACTTGGGAACATATTATCATCAGGAAGGATCATTCTCTGAAGAAGGACATCATTTTCATTGAAGAGGAAGATCAATGAAAAAGAGGAAGATACTCAACAAGGTGGATTGGCACTACATGCAACAATGGGCTCAAACACGGCAACAATTGTTGGAATGATACAGGACAGTGCCATGCTTTGTTCTCCTGTGTATGGGACCACTATAGGGTTGCTGTAAGTCAGAACTGACTCAGTGACAAACGACAAAAGTTTCTATTTCATTTTATTATATGTAGAGTATGATCTCATCTGTAAATAAAAGAATATCTTGCTTTTAAAAAAATTCTAAAATTTTTAGCTATACGGCAGTCAGTAGATCTAAAAATCATTGTCATATTCTTTGCCACAGATTTATCCCATTCTGTTTTTGTTATATCATTGAGTCAGAACCAACCCATAAGACCCTCTAAACAGACATCAGGGTTAGGGTAAGAATGAGAAAAACTGGATAAATTATGTATAGTGCTTTGAAGCCGATGAGGGAGAGAAGAGTTTAAAAGTAATATGTTTGAGGGCAGTATGATTATCATAAGAGTTCTGAATGAGGGTTGCAGAGTGGAGTATACTCAGGGAGGGGTAGGGGGTGTAAAAGGGATTGTATACCAGTGAAGGAGTTTTTCTTTTGCTTTTCAAGGAGAAGAGTGAACTGGAGGTGGGGGTGGGGTGGGCAGGGAGAAAAGTGCAACAATGAATGAATGGAAATCCAAAATCTCTGTAAATGTTCTTTGAAATTAAGAAAAAAAAATAATAGATAAAGACCCTCTAAATAGGTTTTCAGAGCCAATAAAATACATGGGGATTCTTTCTTCTGAGGAGCAACTGGTAATTTGAGCTGCATGCCTTTGAGTTGGTGAAACAGTTGCTTATTAATAGGCCACCAAAATTCCCTTGTCCCATTTTAGAAAAGGCCTAGATAATGCACCACATTTTCTGAGATTTACAGCTTCAAGGCTAAAATGCTGATGGTTGCTCATGTGTGGTGTATACATTTTCTTTTACACGTTACGTACACTTAATCATTTTAGAAAAAAAAATACATCTACCATGGATACTCACTCATTCACTCAGTCTCGTGGCTAGTCCCTAGAGAGTGTGCTGCTAATTCAAAGGTTACAACTCTCTTGCAATTTGAATCTACCAACAATTCCACAGAAGAAAAATGGACAATATTCACCCATGAAATTTACCACCTCCGAAAACCTACCTGAAGGTTATCTATGAGTTTGTTCCAACTCAGTGGCAATAGGTGAACTGAGAAGGTGCTATACATAGACCACGGTTTTATATATACACACACAAAACCTCAAGTTGTTATATTAAGAGATGCTATGGGCAAAATATTGAACAATCCAGGGAATGTCAAAAGAAGTTGAAGGGGATACACTGGGTTACTATACCAAAACCAATGAATAAGAATGGCAGAAGAAAAATTAATGCCTTTAGTACTGAAGTCCTAGTCATGTCAGAAATGATCAGGATGACACAGAATAGTACAGGGCTTAGATCTACTATTGATCATAGGGTTGCTATGAGTCATAAGCCACTTGATGGCACTTAGCAGCAAAACCAGGGATCTCTAGTAGCCTAGTGGTAAGAAGCTGTGCTGCAATATCAAAGACATGTGATTTGAATTCACAGGTTGCTCCATGGAAATCTCTTCCGTGTGATTAACTGCTTCTGAAAACCCACCAGAGAATCAACGATGGGTTGTTTCCAACTTGATGGTACACAAAAACAGCAACAGCAACAAAAACACTACATAACCATCTATAAATATATATTATATATATAGTTGTTGTTAGATGCCATCGAGTATGACTGATAGAAACCCTATGAACAACAAATCTGAACTGTGCTCTCTTCTGAACCATTTTTACCATCTCTGATATGCCCTAGTGAGTTGTTATAATCACTGTGTCAATAAACTTGCTGAAGGCCTTCCTTTCTTATTTTGACTCTCCACCTTTCCCAGCATGATTTCTTTGTCTAAGAACTAACCCTTTCTGGTATGTGATTACGTATTATTGTCATGACAGGAGTCCAGAGTGAAGGCTGCATAATGGAGTGGACTTGAGGGGAGAGATTAAAAAACAATGAAAAATTTTTCTTTTACTTTGCAAAGAGAGTAGTGTACTGGGTGGAGGGGTAGGCAGGTAGAAAAGTGTAACAATGAATGAATGGAAATCCAAGGTCTCTGTAAATTTTCATTAAAATGAATAATAATAAAAAAAGAACTAACCCTTTCTGAAAATGTAGGTTTCTGAAACAGGAAAAGATTGCCCATCTTTCTCACTCAGTGAATTTGAAATTTGAAATTATGCCACACGAACTCCCTTATATACGTATGTTGTTGGTTGCTGTTGTACGTATGGAACTGACCCATAGTTGACCCTCCTGTGGGTTTTCAGAGGAAGTATAATCACACAGAAGGAGATTGCCCATCTTTACTCCTGCCAAGAAGTTAGTGGATTCAGATAATTTGCCCTTGGGTTGACAGTACAGCTCACTACCATTAGACAACCAGAGCTTATTT
>NW_006399929.1:154155-179993 GCF_000299155.1 Elephantulus edwardii | reverse complement strand
AATCTAATATATATTTATACACCCACGTACATATACATATATACATATATATTTATGTGTGTTATAAATTCTATTTGAACAAGATTATAACTTAGAAGACTAAAGCAATCTTGACCGAAAACCATAGTATTTTCAATTGTCTCATGCACATGTGGGAAGCTGGGCTTTATGAGGAAGAACGTGGCATCAGCATTGGAGGAAGACTCATTAACAACCTATGTTACATAGATGATACAACCTTGCTTGCTGAAAGTGAGGAGGACCTGAAGCACTTCTAGCTGTGCATCAAGGACTATAGTCTTCAATATGGATAGAAGCTCAACATCAAGAAGACAAAGATTCTTAGCACTGAGCCAACTGGCAACATTGTGATAAATGGATAAGAGACTGAGGTTGTTAATAATTACAGCTTGCTTGGCTCCACAATCAACACTCTGGCACAAGCAATCAGGAAATCAAAAGACGAACTGCCTTGAGAAAATCTGCTGTCAAGGACCTCTCCAGAGTGCTGAAAAGCAACGATGTCAGTCTAGAGACTAAGCTGTGCATATCCAGGCCATGGTCTTAGTAATTACTTGCTATGTATTAGAAAGCTGGGCAATGACTAAGGATGACAGAAAAAGAATCTATGCCTTTGAGTTATGGTGCTAGAAAAGAATCTTGAACATACCATGGACCACAAAGAAAACAAATAGGTCTATCTTGGAGAGGGTGAAAATAAGTTTCTCCTTGGGGGCTGGAATTTGAAGCTTTGGGCATATTGCCAGGAAGTACTGATCCTTGGGAAAAGATATCATGCTTGGAAGGGTGGAGGGACGGCACAGGAGAGGAAGACCCCAGATGAGATGGATTGATCCAGTGACTGAGGCAATTCACGTTTGTGTCACAATAATCAGTAAGACTGGCTTATAGGACAGGGCTGGCTTCAGAGCTCCTGTACATAGGGTTGCTATGTGCTGCAGATGATGCCATGGCACATAACAGCAGCAACAACATGCACACGTGAAAGTTGGACAATGAATAAGGAAGATCAAAGAAAAATTTATGTCTTTGAATTGTGGTATTGATGAAAAATAGTGAATATACTGTGACTGCAGAAAGAATCAACAAATCTGTAGTGGAGGAAGTGAGCCAAAAATCTCTTTCGAAGAAAGATGCTGGTCTTCACTTTCATCTCTTTGGGAATGTTTTCTGAAGGAACCAGTCCTTAGAGAAGGACATCATGCTTGATAAAGTAGATGATCAGTGAAAAAGAGGAAGTCCTTGTCCAGATGGAATAGATGCAACAATAGGCTTAACAGTAGATTTAACAACGAGCTTAAGAACGGTAGAGATTGTGGCAGCATGATGGGGCAGGACTCGGCAGTATGTGATTCTGTTGTACTTTACAGTAGCTAGGAGTTAGCACTCTTATGAAGACATCTAAAAAGAAAAACATTTGGAGTAACTAGATGAATGTACATTGATGACAGCTGACAAATTTACTCTGCCTTTTTTCCCCCAGTATTATCCAGTAGCCTCGTGGCAAAAAGCTTTGCTGCAGTCCTGAAGGCATGATTTGAGGCCACCAGCTGCTCCTTGGGGGGAGGATGGGCAATCTCTTCCCATGGAATTAACTGCCTCTGAAAATCTGCCAAAGGGTTATGGGTTGGTTCTGCGTATATATTACACGATAACACTGCTCAGATATAACTCTTATGGATGGTGCTAATACCATTTTCTTTTGATTATTTTCAGCCTCTTTAGATGTCGCTTTGGTCTTTCTTAAGGATATTCCTCTTTATTTGAATTCTCTGGAGTCGTTCCCTAATCTTTTTATGGATGTAGTACCTCACTCATGTCTCTTTTACTATCCAGAGCACCTATTCCCTGCTGTGGTGAATGCTGGCTCACAGCTGACCCCATCTTCCAAAAAAGTCTCTTCTCTTGGGAGTCATACCCTGCTCCTCAGGCAGCCTACATCTATTAATTCTCTGATGGGAGAAGATCTAAAAGGCCAATCCTCTCGCCTCACAGTAGTCCTAACCCTGTGATAACTTTCTTTTTCAGAGCTCCCAAGAGACTTGTTTGAAGATATGTTTTACTGAAGACCATATTCTTTCTTATAGTTTTTTTTCCCTCTGCCATATCTTCCTTCTCTTTCACCACTTGTCTGGCAGTTTGCTGTATGGTGGTAGTTTTGTGTTGCTGTGATGCTGGAAGCTATACTGCTTATATTCCAAATACCATCAGGATGACTCATATGAGGCAGGTTTCAGCAGAGCTTTCAGACCAACACTAGGATGCAAAATTGGCCATCTGCTTTTGGAATAATGGGTATTTGAAAACATTTTGAAAAGCAGTAAAACATTTTCTGACAGAATACCTGAAGATGAGGTTCTCAGGTTGAACAGCATCTAAAATACGATTTTGAGATCAGAAGGACAAAAACTACCTTCCCGATGTAGTACTCACTTATTTGCTGCCAAACCATCTCTTAATGGACTCTCTAGTGGATTTCTGAGGCTAGAAATTGCAACGGAGGAGACTGCCCAACTTTCTTCTACAGAAACACTGATGGTCTTTGGTTAGCAGCCCAACTGCCGATAGACCGCACCACCTAAACTCCCTCCTCAAATAGGTCTATCTTAATGATCCGGAGAGAGTACCATTTTCACCCAATGAAGGACCTTCATTTGCTGATGTGGCAAGGCTCAGAATGAGAAACAGCTGAAAATGAATGAATGGAATCAAGAATTTTCAAAGTATGAAACTAGGAAATCTGAAATTATAAAAAAATGAAGCAAACTGCATAAAAATCTACTTCCTAAGCATTACTGTTATGTGCCATTGGATTGGAACTGAATCATAGCTGACCCCGCAGTCGGGTTGAAAAGCCTATAAACTGTATGGAAGGAGATTGACCATCTCTTTCCTGTGGAACTCCTGGTGGATTTGAACTGTTTGCTTTCACCTTGGCAGTACAAATCCTTACCACTAGGCCCCAGACTATTATGTGCTAATTTAAATTGGACAATCCAAATCTTTCTTTCATGCAGCCCTTGGGGAGAATTCAATCATTAACCCTTTACTTAGTAGCCTAGTTCTCAACTAGGGCTGAATCCAAGCGGAAACACTATGGAGAGCCTGATTTCTTTGATAATGAATAATTCCTTATTCAGGGAATTTTAATGAAAATCTAATGAGATTCCATGTTCAAGAACTACATAATTATAAAAATTTAATGAGTAATAGTTACTCTTTTCCTTTAACCCACTGACCCATCTAGAAAATTCCACCCTCTTAACAACCTCACCCCCTCTTAGAGAATGTTTCTCCTGAAAAAAAATCATGCCTCTTTCACTATCCTTCAACTTAGGACTCTATTTCTCACTTATAGATCATGCAAACAAATGGCTGTATGTTCACCCAAAGCACTATTCTTTTTTGGCATCTGAGAAAAATTTGGCATTTATCTGTAAGATTCTACCAGTGTTTTACTAGGATTTGACAAGGTACCTTAATTACTCCCTAATGGTTACTCCTGATCTGTGCTCTCTCTCAGTGGCCAGCCCAACAAGACTTCCATTTTCATAAGCCATAAGGAAACACTGAGAGTTTAGATTCTGCTCTAATTGCTTATTTCTAGCTTCTTGGTAGCTGAGACAGTATCCTACTTATTTTTCTGTTAGCTGTATGTAGTATAATGCCTATAAAATCTAGATATCTGCAAACGTTTACATAATTGGATGGAATAAATTATTTACAAGATGATCCACAGTGCAAAAATAAATAAGATTGCATGAAAGGACCCAGTCCTTAGAGAGGGACATCTTGCTAAGAAGGATGGAGGAACAGATCAAGAAAGGAAGACCCCGGATAAGATGGATTGACTCAGTGATTGGGGTGATGGGGGTAGGTGTGTCAGAGATGATGAAATAGGTTAAGGATACAGCAAGGCCCAAAGAAGTTGTACATAGAGTTAATATGACTCAGAGTTGACTCTATGGCACAAAACCACAACAAAATGTTAAAAAAAAATTGCATAGAAGCAAACACGAATGTGACTTTGTGATATCTAAAAGGAAGTTAGTTTTACATCTTGAATGCTTAATGAGAATTTTCCTTGTGGCATTTTGCTTTCAGTTATTAATGGATCTGTGTTTCCCTCTAGAGAATGTTCTTTATAAAAGCTTGAACTTCTACCCAATTTTCTGGCTTAGTTGCTCCTGCAACATATGCACTGCAATTTCTGTAAAGAAAGCTATTTATCTTACACCAGGGTTTTGAACCAGTTCATTCAGATTTGATCCCTGCTGAGAATTATAATTTCTACCTCTGACGATTCTAAACCAGAATCTGTGTTTTAACAAGAACTCTATTCTTACTGTTCTTACTGTTTTTTTGATTCTTACTATTTTTGTTAAGGCCATCAAGGTGAGTAGGAGCCTGTGAACAACTGATCTGAACCCTGTGCTATCCTGTACCATCCTCATCATCTCGGATACACATGTGTCCACTGCTGCAGTCACTGTGTCAATCCATCTTGTTGAGAGTCTTCCTCTGTTTCATTGACCCCCTACCTGTCTCAGCATGATGTCCCTTCCTAAGGAATAACCTTTTCAAAAGCAATACACCCAAAGTATGTGGGACAAAGCTTTTTCATCCTTGCCACCAACAAGCACTCTGGTTACATTTTTTCTAAGACATATGTTTATTCTTTAGTTGGTTCATAAGAGATTCAGTACTCTTCTCCAGTACCACAATTCAAAAGCATCAGTCTTTCTACTGTCATACTTATAGATTATCCACATCTCAGATGAATAGAAAGTGACTAAAGAGAACATGGCCTCACTTAGGTGCACCTTAGTCTTCAAACTGATATTATTTCTCCTCAGTTATTTGGAGAGGTCTGTGATAACAGACATTCCAAATGTAATGCATCTCATAATTTCCTGATTGGTAGTACCAAGAGTATTGATTGTGTATCCATTCCAATCCAATCCAATCCAATCCAATCCAATCCAATCCAATCCAATCCAATCATGATTCTAATAGATCTTGTTAAAATATAGATTCTGATCCAGTTAATATGAGGTGGTTGCTGTTGTTAGGTACCTTCAAGTCAAATATGACTCATAGCAGTCCTATGAACACTATGAACACTCCAATATATATACTATCCTCACAATCTGACACACTCAAGCCATTGCTGCAGTCACTGTGTCAATCTACCTGGTCAAAGGTTTTCCTTTCTTTTGCCACCCCTCCACTTTTTCTAGCCTGATGCCCCTCTCCAAGGAATAACCTCTCCTAACAACATGCCTAAAGTATGTGTGGTGAATCTTCATCATTGTTATCTTCAAGGAGCACTATGGCTGAGATGTATCTATTTGTTATTTTGGCAGTCCATAGACTATTCAGCACTCTTCTCCAACACTACACTACACTTCTTATCATCCTTAATTGTCCAGCTCTCAGATACATAGCAAGCAACTGAAAAGACAATGACGTGAATCAGCCTCATTTTCCTCTGCACAGTAATGCAAATTCTTGGTAGGTGGTCGAACTGGAATGAACTGGTTCAAAGTCCTGATCAGCACAGGTGGCATATATGTTGGACTGCTAAACTGAAAGATAAGTACTGTGCATCCTTCAGCTGCTTCTTGAGATAAAGAGGATGCAGTTTTTCTCTCAATAATATATAGGATCACCATGAGTAGATATTGACTTGACAGCAGTAAGTTTGGGTATTTTGGTTTTGTAGATGAAGAAGCTCAGGTGACACAGGGGTAAGCATTCAGGTGTTAACCAAAGATATAAAAAAATTGCTGCCTATCAGTCTCACATACTTTGGGCACATGGCCAGGAGGGACCAGTCCTTGGAGAAGGACATCATGCTTGAAAGGATGGAGGGATAATGCAGGAGAGGAAGACCCTGGATGAAATGGATTGATTTAGTAACTGGGACAATGGTGTAGGTGTGTCAGAATCAGTGAGACAGGCTCAGGACGGGACAAGCTTCAGAGCTATTGTACATAGGATTGGTATGAGTTACAAGTGATTCAATGGCACATAACAACAACAAAAATAACAACATCAGTCCAATGGTGAGAATAGTTTTAAATTGATAGATATTCCATTGCATGTATATACCATAATTTGCTGAGGTGTCCTATTTATAGTCATTTGGGGTGCTTCTACTTGTAGTTTATTGTGACTAAAGTTTTAGTCTATAACAAATAAATATTATTAATTTTATTGTTATTATGTGTCTGTTATTAATCATCTAACACATTAACTTTTGTTTGTGGTAATGATTCATCATAGATAGAACTTTGATTTTTTTTTTATTATCTAACCATTGCTTATATGGGTAAAAACTAAAAAAGCCTCAGACTCATTGTCGTGAAAGGTAAGTGGTTCAAAGCCACTAGCTTCTGCACAGGAGAAAGATGGACAATCTCTTACCATCTGATGTACAGATACTGAAAACCTGCCGGAGAGTCAGTTCTAAGTTAGTTCCAGTTCAAAGATATGAGACAGCAACATTTCAGTGGAGTCAGAGTCAACTCTTAGCAGACCCTCTATTATGTTTCTGAGGCTGTAAATCAAATTGTTCATTTTTCTCCTACACTTTTGCTGATGGAGTCAAACCTGCAGAGAAGCACGGTCTTTGGGTTAGAAACACAAATCACTATACACTTTGACAGAAGCAAATAAAAGCTAAGAAATACATCAGATATATCACACAAATATTAGCTAGAGCTCACTAAACCTACACTCAAGTCATCCTGAGAGATAGAACATAAAGGTCACCTTAAGTAGCAAAAAGAAAGGATGCTCCTTGACCCAACTTCTCTCAGATATATGGCCCACAGATCAAAACTGACCTGCTGCCTGTTTTCGTGAATAAAGCTTTTTTAGAACATACTCATGCACTTTGGTTTTTTTTCCCATTGTCTGTGGCTTCTTTCATGAACAAAACAGAGTTGAAGAGTTGCACCAGAGATAACTGGCCCACAGAGTCCTACATATTTATTCTCTGGCCCTTTATAGAAAAAGTTTGCCAAGTCCTGCTCAAATTTAAACAAACCCATTTTTGAAATTTTAATGCTACTTGTGAATATATATTAGTCTGTCTCATTTTAACTATTTATAACCTAGAAAAATCAGTTGCCATCAAGCTGATTATGACTCCTAAAAACTTATATGTGTGAGAGTAAAATGTGCTTCAGAGAATTTTTGGAGGGAAATTGCCAAACATTCCCCCCCCCCCCCCCCCCCGCCCCTCAAGATATTTCTTTCCTAAGATGAGAAAGGTGTCAGGGTTCTGTACGTTCTTCATACCTATTCAATCTGTATGCTGAGAAAATTATTTGAGAAGCTCGGTTCTATGAAGAAGCATGTGGCATCAGAATCAGAGGAAGACTCCGCAAAATGTATATTATGCAGATGACACAACTTCATTTGCTGAAAGTGAAGGACTTAGTGCAGAAGATCAAACATGGCAGTCTTCAATATAGATTATATCTCAACGTCAAGAAAATAAAAATTATCACCATTGGACTGATAGGCAGCATTGTGATAGAGGGAGAAAAAATTACAACTGTCAATGCTTTCATCTTACTTGGATGAATACACTTGGTACAAACGATACACTTGGTTCCAGCAGTCAAATCAATAGATATGTTGCATTAGGAAAATCTAGCCAAGGATCTCTTCAAATTTTTGAGGATCAATGATGTAATTTTTAGGGCTAAGATATGCTGCACTCGGGTCATGGCTTTTCAGTCACTTATGATGCATCTGAGAGCTAGACAATGAATAAGGATGACAGAAGAAGAACTGATGTCTTTGAACTGTGATATTGAAGAGTACTGCATATACCATGGAATGCCAAAAGAACAAACTGATATGTCTTGAAGAAAGTGCTACCAGAGTGCTCCTTGGAGGCAAAGATGATAAAGATTTGTCATGCTACCTTGGACGTGTTACTAGGAGGGGATAGTCCTTGGTGAGGGATATCATGCTTGGAAAGGTGGAGGGTCAGTGAAAGACATGAAAACTCTTAAGTAGATGGACAGACACAGTGACTGCATCAGTGAGTTTGAATGTGTCAGTGATGGTGAGGAAGGCACAGGATAGGACTAAGTTCAGATTCCTTGCTCATAATGTCACTATGAGTCATACTCACCTTAACAGCATCAAACAAGGTAGTTTTGGGTGTACTGGAATCTCCATCCTTTTGCTTATTAACCAAATATCTTAACCAATTATAATACCTGGGTAATATAGGGGTGTTTTTTGAGGATGAACACTGAATCAATTTAAAACTATTTCTTTTTTAAAAAAGTACAAAAAAACCAATATATTGTAATTAGAAAATTATCCTTAATTGTAAAAAAAGCCAAAAAAGAAAACATTTATGAACCACATTACTGCTTTATAACTTACTAGAGATATGTTCTTAAGAAGTTGTAGTGATAAGAGAATGAGTATGGATTTGCTTGAAAGCATATGATGAATCTATACTTGTATTTATACTTCAAAGTGTTTCCTTTGTTCTGTATGATATTCAAAGCAAAAGAAAAGCCTCTATTTTCCAGAAAAGACTTGAGTTCCTCATTCATTTTGCAAGGTACTCTCTGGAAGGCGAATGCTATAATTGCCATGTGAAGATGGAACAAAGGTTTACCAGTATTGCCAAATTATCTGGCTACTGCAATTTTTCTTTTCAGAGAATATGTTGCTAACACTACATAATGGTAGTTATACTGGCTAGCTTTGAACTTGCAGGATGAAAGTGAGAAAGCAATCATGTTTTGGAGAGGAGGAGACCAGAACTTTCATAAAAAGCACAGGGGAAGTAAAGTACCAAGCATTTACCCAGTTTTCTTTGACTTTCTCTTGTACATCTCTTTTGAAAAGAGGCTAAACTATGCAACTCAGACACATGTAAATTCTTGATTATAGTAAATAACTCAAGAGCAGACAGATACATGATATAACAGATGAATCTAAGAAATGTAAGAAGATAGCTCACGTGCCAAGAGAACTCTTCTCCCAAATCCAGCTCTGGGTTGGGTTTATGCCAGGGGTTAGAGATTAAAACTCTTCGTAAACTCATCTTGTTTCCACTGTAACTTTGTATTTTTTTTAAACATTTATTTATCAATTTTAATGAAAGTTAACAGAGATTTAGGATTTCCAGTCATTCATTGTTGTACTTTTCTCCCTGCCCATCGCCTACCCCAAATCACTCTTCTCCTTGAAAAGAAAAAGAAAAACTCTTTCATTGTTATGCAATCCCTCCCTCCAAGTTCACTCCACAATGCAGCCTTCACTCTAGACTTCTCTAACTTAGTATTTTTAAAACTCCATCTCCTTTGTGTTCTTCTAAAATGAGTTTTGTATTCTCTGATTTGCTTTATACTGCCTAGTGATACTTTCTTCTGAAATTATTAAAACTTTCGCCTTGATCTTTTTCAGAATTGTTAATAGTTTTGTTTCTTTGCTTTATGACATTTTGGTGATTAAAAGAAACATATCCATTTTCTTTTTAATTTCTTTCAGAAAGTTTTGGGGAAATATTTTGTTTCCAGGAAAGACGTCTTAATATTTCAGTCACAGAATTAACGTTAATGATATTTATAACATTCTTATTATTGCCCAAGTACTGCTCCAGAAGTATTGGAGTTTTAAGTATATGGAGTTTTGGGAGATAAAAAGAACAAAAACATGAATCTTTTCTTCTAACTTCTGATAATAAAGTAAAATTGAGTTTTTTTTTTGTAGTTATAATATCTAGGGAGAAAGATAGATGAATAATAATATCAGAGTAAAATATTGGTATTAAAATGTACGAATAGGTCATAATAATAGCACAGGCAAAATATATTGGTGTGGAAATATTTTGTGTAGTTTTGAAGGCAATAATCCTCTACATCTTTTCTCTCTTTCTTTTGCCATAACTCCACATCAAAAAATAGGTTCACATATTTTATGTATTTGGTTATTATTTCATATCTGTCTCTGTTGGATTACAGTTCTTTTGCTTTGTTCTCTTAAATTTATAGCACAGAGTGATTTTATTATTTTTTTAAACTTCTTTTTAAGGCAGTTTTAGGTTCATAGACAAATTGTACAAAAAGAACAAAGAGCTCTCATACACCTTCTTTTGCACTGCACGCTATTTGGTTTTTATTAATAACATATATATGTGAGTGGTATATTTGTTACCTTTGATGAACTAAATGGGGTAGGTGTGTCAGAGACAATGAGGCTGACTCAAGAAAGAGCAGGGTTCAGAGCTGTTATACATAGGGACACTATGAGTTGCAAGCAACTCGATGGCACGTAACAACAACTATCAGTATTAGATAAGCTAAAGTCCATAGTTTAGACAAGTGTTGTGCAGCCCTCTAGATCTTGAAAAAGGAAAACTGTCATATGCCTGCTCTTATACAAAATATACTTCCATTGCCCTAAAAAGGCCTGCACGTCACCTCTTCATCATATTTCTCCACCTTCCCCTGAACTCTTGGAAATTCTGATTCTTTTACTAGTTTTG
The DNA here is from genome assembly GCF_000299155.1 of Elephantulus edwardii. NCBI lineage: Eukaryota > Metazoa > Chordata > Mammalia > Macroscelidea > Macroscelididae > Elephantulus > Elephantulus edwardii. The sequence goes on along the minus strand of NW_006399929.1, from coordinate 169,441 downwards.
TAACAAGCCTGGATATCAACCTGAAAAATCAACCATTGAAAACCCCGCAGTGGTGTGCCACTCTGATACACTTGTGGCTGCCATGAGTTGGAGTAGACTCCATGGCAACTGCTTTACAGTTTTGGCATTTTGAGGTTGTCACATAATTGGAATATGATATGTAACTTTTCATCCACCTAGCATTGTGCATTTAGAGTTTCTTCATGTCTTTTCACAGTTTAATGTTCATTTTTAAAGTTGTTGATTAATACTCTGCTGTATGTTTTTGTGAGATGGCATGGGGTCAATTCTGACTCAGTGACACTATGTTCAAGGGCCCTGCATTATGCTCACGATAACTGTAGTTATTAAACCCATCCTTGCATCCACTGTGTCAATCCGTCTCACTGAAGGCCTTCCTCTTTTTTAGCTGACCCATTACCAAGAATGATATCTTCCCCCCCCCCCAGAGATTAGGCTATCCTGATAACATTCCCACAGCATATGAAAAAAAATTTAATTTTTGAAAAAATTGTGTTTCATTCATTTAAATTTTTATTTTGTTTGGATGTTGTTTTTATGGTGGGTTCCCCACCCTCTCCACCCACCAAGCTCTGGAACCTCCTGATTTCCCTCCTTTTTTCCTCTCAGCCCGCTGCCTGCTCCCCTCCCATCTTTATATATCCATACATATGTCATTGGTTATCCTTCCGTTTTTACAATAATGGCCTTATACATTATTTGTTCTTATGTGCCTGAGTTAGTTTACCCAGCATAATGCTCTCTAGCCTCTCCCATGTTATACAGAAATCGTTGTTACTGAGTGTTGAATAGTATTTCAACATGTGAATGTACCACAGCTTCTCAATCCAGTCTTTTGTTGATGGAAATTTCAAGAATATAAGTATTTATATATATAAAATGTTTAGCTTTATAAGAAACTGCCAGGATGTTTTTCCAGAACAGTTATTCTATTTTTTTCATTTCCACCAGAAATGGACCTCTTTGTCAGAATTTGGTGTCATCAGCATTTGGATCCACACAGTATGTAATGCTTTTTATTTACTTTGATTTGGAATTACCTAATGGCATATGGTTTGGGGTATATTTTATTTTCTACTATTTCCTTTTTTTCATCTGTATTTAGCTCTGGTGTCTTAGTGGTAGGAGTTTCCCTGCCAATCTAAAGATAGGAGGTTCTAATCCACCAGGGACTCCAAGGAACAAGGAAGAACATTTTTCTCCCACGTGATTTGCTGCCTCTGAAAACCTGCTGGAGGGTAAGCTATTTTTACCTTGGTGACCCACAAGAGCAAATGTGTGTGGTGCTGCCAACTATGTTGGTTGTAGACCCAACCAAATTGAAATTGTTACCAATCTCAATCTCTTTTCCATCTATCATCATCTCATCAATTGGTCCAGTCGTGAGAATGTTTGTTTCCTTGATTTTTGAGCTTCAGTCTGTATTTAACAATGCAGATGACCAATAAGCAAAGTAACTATGGGATTACTTGTGTTTACTTACAAACTTTAATAAAAAAGTCACATGTATTTCATACCATTTTGATACAGAATAAATGAAACTGTTCATTACAAGGTTAAGCAATGAAGCAGAAGTAAGCTTGTAGTGTTTGCTTCTGCTTACTGAATACTTTGTCCCTGTCATGGATTATGAATTTAACAAAAGGCTTTAATTCTGTGTGATGGTGAGAAAGAAAAAAATGCCAGACATGTCTGTAGGAGAATTTTTGATGTACAGTTAAGACTGTGCTTATCCAGCGTTTGGTGGCCAGGGGGTGAAGGAATGGGAAAGATTAAATGGGGGTTTGAAGAGATGGAATAATAGTAGACATATTCAATGGTGGTTGATGTGTAATATATAGTGCATAGGAATGGTTCTGCAAGGCATGGTGTAGATGGAGGACTGTGTAGAACACAATGTATATGAATGAAATACAAGGAAAAATGACTATTGTATGAGAACAAAACAAAAATAAAGAGTGAGGAGGGAGGGGAAGAGAAGGTGAAGGAGAGATGATCACTGTGATGGTGAAAGTTGGGGAAGAAAACAGGATGGGAGATAGGATCAGTGGGGCCTTGGGGACACAGTGTAATAAAAAACATGGATTATTGTTGTTATTGTTATGTGCTATTGAGTTTCCTGTGACTCATAACAACCCTATGCACAAACCCTGTCCTATAATGAGCCATTCTCATTGTCTCCAACACACCTACTCCCATTCCCCAATCACTGTGTCAGTTCTTCCCATCAAAGATCTTCCTGGGTTGTCACCCAAAATTCCAAGCTTGATGTCCTTCTCCAAGGGCTAATCCCTCCTGATAACATGCCTAAAGTATGTGAGACAAAGCTTCAAAATACCTGCCTCTAACACTTGGTTTCACTCTCTTCAAGAGAGACATGATCAGTTGGCAGTCCCTCAGATGTTCAATACTCTTCTTCAGCATCTCAACTCAAAGGCAATGATTCTTCTTCTGTCATCCTTATTCACTATGCAGCTCTCTGATGCATAGAAAGTAATTGTGAAGACCGTGGCCTTGATCAGGCACACCTTAGTCTTTAGACTGACATCTTTATTCTTCAGCCCTCTGGAGAGGTTCCTGAGAACAGACTTTCAATCTGTCTTTTGATTTCCTGGATCCTGGTACCAAGTGTGTTAATATTGGAGCCAGCAAGCTGAAATGTTAACAATCTCAAATTCTTCACCATCTATTATGATGCTGCCAATTGACCTAGTGGTGAGAATTTTTATTTTCTTGATATTGAGCTTTAATCCATGCTGAAGGCTGCAGCCCTTAACCTTCTGCAGCAAATTCCTCATGTTCTCCTCAGTTTCAACAAACAGGGTTATGTCATCTGCATTACACAGTTTTGTTGATGATTTTTCCACATATTCAAAAAAGAAAGCCCAAACAAATCTGTTTTAGACAAAATGCAACCAGAGTTCTCCTTAAAGGCAAGGATGACAAAATACCATATCACATTCTTTGGGAAGGCTGTCGGAAAGGGCTATTCCTGGGAAAAAGACATTGTGCTTGGAAAAGTAGAGAGTCAATGAAAGAAAGGAAGATCCTGAAGTAGATGGATTGTCACAGTGACTGCAACAATGAACAGAGTGGAAATCAACTGTGGTGCAGGATAGTGTAAGGTTTCAATCTATTTTTTTAGGGTCACTATGAGTTGTGGTTCATTTGATGGCACCTAACAACAGCATGCGTTTTACTCTATTCTGAAAACATTTAGGAAGTCCTCTAATTCCTCTGGCAATCTATTATAAGCTGATGTCAACAGGTGCTTAGTATTTTTCTTTATGATTATTTAGTTCCTTTTGATTTCTTGAGTGCACATTTTGAATTAGTCTCAGGAACTCAATTCTGGAACCTCTGAGCCATACATAAACCAAGTCATTGAACAGTATGAAAATACTTTCATAAGGATAGATTCAATTTTCCAGGAAGTATTTCTCTTTCTCATCACTGACTAGAACTCTGAAAACTGCCTTTTTACTTCCCTGAAGTTAGTGATAGCAGTAAGTGGCTTTTGAATCCACTTTAAATGCAGTCTTCCATAACCACTTTTTAAAGCTTGCACAAACATCCCTGAACATTCTAGTAATTAAGAATTCACAGCCCTGTTTCTCCTTCATTCTCTGCCAGGGCCTGTATATCAGGTATTACTCTTTTGGCTTAGTAACAAAAACTGAAATTAGAATTCTAAGTGGAGGTGTCATTCCCTAAAAAGATCCATAACACAATAATCTTCTGCCCTTGTTTTCTTTCAGAACATCTGTCAGTAGTAACCCACCTGTTAAAATGTGGACATTTCACCATTCTAATACTCATTTATAAATAGTGTATACCACTTGGACAAGTAGTTTCTTTGTAGAAGGAAGAACAATAGACTCTTCATCATTGAGAAACCATATTTCTAACTATTCCCTGAGGAACATAAACAAACACTTTTATTCAAGTAGCTTATTGGTAGATAATGCCATTTTTAAGCTTTTTGGAATAAGTTGGAGTATTCTTGTTATTATGTCCTGTTGAGATGCCTGGGGCTCACAGCAAACCTATGTACAACAGCCCTAAAATCTGCGCTTTCTCCTGCCAATCTTATTGTCTCTGACACGCCTATCTGCACTACTCCAGTCACTGAATCAGTCCACCTCACCGAGGGTCTTTTTCTCCTATGCCATCTCACCATTCTTCCAAGCATGGTGTCCCTCTCCAAGGACTGATCCTGCCCTGCAACATGTCCAAAGTATGTCAGATGAAACTTCAGAATCCTTGCCTCTAAGGAGCAGCTTTTTTCAGCCTCTTCAGGTTGAACTTGTTTATTCTCCTACCAGTTCATGGTATATTCAACACTCTGTTCCAGCAACACAACTCAAAGATATCAATTCTCCTTCTATCATCTCTAGTCATTATCCAGCTTTCTGATGCATAGCAAGTAATTGCAAAGACCATTGCCTGTATCAGGTGTACCTTAGTCTCCAAACTGACATTGTTGCTCTTCAGTACTTTGGAGAGGTCTCTGACAGCAGATTTTTTCCCAATGCAATTTGTCTTTTAATTTCCTGGCTGCTGGTACGAAGAGTGTTGATTGTAGAGCCAAGCAAACTGAAGCTGTTTACAATCTCAATCTCTTCACCAATCTATCATGATGCTGCCAATTGGCCCAGTGGTGAGAATCTTTGTTCTCTTGATGCTGAGCTTCAATCCATATTGGAGGCTGCAGTCCTTGACCTTCTGCAGCAAGTGCTTCAGGTTCTCCTCAGTTTCAGCAAGCAGAGTTGTGCCATCTGCATAACGCAGATTGTTGATGAGTTTACTTCTAATCTTCATGCCATATTTCTCCTCATAGAGTCCAGCCTCCTGCATAATATCTTCCATATATAGATTGAAAAGATAGGGAGATAGGACACATCTTTGGCACACATCCTTCCCAATTTTGAACCATGCAGTGTTTCCTTGCTCTGTTCTGACAACTGCCTCCTGTTCCAAGTATATGCTTCACATAAACACAATCAAGTGTTCTGGGATTCCCATTCTGCTCAGAGTCAGCCACAATTTATTGTGATCTACACAATCAAACGTCTTTGCATAGTCAATGAAACGCAGATAGACATTATTCTGGTACTCTCTGCTTTCAGCCAAGATCCATTTAACCTTAGCTATAACATCCCTAGTATGATGGCCTCTTCTAAACCCAACCTGCACTTCAGACAGTCCTCTGTTGACATGCTATTCCAGTCATTTTTGGATAATCTTCAGCAGAATCTTTCTTGCATGTGATATCATTGATACTATTCTATAATTTCTGCACTCTGTTACATCACCTTTCTTTGGAATGGGAACAAATATAGATATCTTCCAGTCAGTTGGAGTATTAGCATCTACATAACTAAGGGGTTGTTTAAGTGGCTTTAACCAAGATAAAGAGAATACACAGTCATCAGAAACACTATGGAGGGTTACTGTGAGTTGGAAATTACTCAAAGGCAGTGACCTTTTTAGTCTACTATAAGAAAAAATCCTCAGATCCACTGTTGTGGGATTGTTTACAACTCCTAGAGCTCCATCTCAGGTTTCCAAGACTGAAAAATTCAAAGATGATGAAGCAAACCATGTTTCTTCTGTGGAACCACTGATGAATTTGAATTAGCAGATACGAGAGCTTTGGGTTAGCAGTGCAATGCACCATAGAATACCAGAACTCCCCCTCTAGAATACTTAGACAGTGAGAAAATAATCTTATAGAAAATCAATTCAAAGATTATCATCATAAAATTGAGAATTTAACACACATTTAGTCACACTTTAAATATTTCTTTAAACAAATTAAATTGCATACATTGAGAATAAAAAAGATAACTGACATGAATAAAGGACCTCTCAGAACCTTATGAGTTGAGAAGCATTTGATGTATCATGATGAAGATACAAGCTGACATACCTTTGCACTTTAATAGGATATGGTATCTTTAGTTTTTATTTTAAACTTAGCTGCTGGGATCAATCCCTCCTACCATCTAATGTCTTTTCCTTTCTTAACCTCACTTTCAGTTCCAGTGAAAATTTAAATATTTAAAAATACTGGGTGCCAGAAGCTGTGAAGCACACTTTTAACGTGCCATATAATCACATTGTATCATTTTTGCCTATTTATATAATATAATTTTGTGGTTTTGTACCTCAATTTAAGGACCGATTGGTTCAGTAACTTTTTTAATTGAAATAGTAGTTATTTTATTTAAATTTGAGCCATCTTGAATAATTGTTTTCCGAAAGTAGATGAACTGTATTATGGGAAAGATTTTTGGTAAGTTTACTTTAAGAAAAAGGTGGTACAGCCCAGTTTGCAAACTTGCTAATTACTGTGGATTTTTCTGGGGCTGGAAGGGTTTCAAAATATATCCCTGTATTTTTGCTGTTATAGTCATATTTTCTTTGCTAAAACTGACATAAAGAGGCAAAGCTTAGCATAGTTCACTAAAGAGGATTATTTTATTTTTAGTAAGCTGTTTCAAATTTCTCATTTACCATTACAAACTGCTAGGGCAGCTGTGTAATTTTCTTGGACCATCTCAAGTTGGTGTGATACAGCAGTGTATAATTGAGGGCAGTTTCCCGTCTCTCACCTGTGTTAACTATGTGTGTGTAGAATATAAAATATCTAGGTTATGGATAGGGCCAGGGATATCATATAATTTTTATTCTGTTATAAAACTATATTATATATGTGTAGTTAGTTGCTAATTGCCATCAAATTGAGCATGACTCATAGTGACTCTGTGAACAAAAGGCCTGAAGCCTTTCTCTAACTATTGCCATTTATCAAAGTTTATAGAGTTTCCAGAGGGTTGTTGTTTAGGAAGTGGATTCCATTCCTTCTTCCAAATATATATACAAAGATATGTTTTATTAAAGTTGACCACACAAAAATATTTTAAGATATTCCTTTTGTGATTGCAAAAATTAAGTCAAGAAGTAATGGTTTGGCAAGAATGCTAAAATGTGGAACACTTTGCAAATAGATAGAGATCACAGGTTCCTGACTGATTGACTGTAGAGAAAGAAGAGTGAAGAATGACCTAAAGATTTTGCCATAGGCAATTGGAAGTATAGAGTGACCATATTGTGAGAGAGGAAGTCTGAAAACAGACAAGTTTTTTAAAAAATGATTTATTTTATAAGCATCAATTTTGATTATATGTATAAATCTAGTAATTCTGTTAATATTAATTAAAGTATAAATTCAGACATTCCTCTAGGTTGTATAGTCCTGGTGTACAAGTTGCCATACAGCGGTCACTTGTGGTTGCTGTGAGGCTGAACACTGTGACACTGATGTGTCAAATGTGATAATGGTTGGTTACCCAATGCGGACAGAGAGTGGGGTGGAGCTCTCTGATTAAAACAAGCTTGGAAGGAGGAGTGGCATCCACTTCCATAATAGCTTGCCTCCGAAAACCCAATGGAGAGAGGATGAAAGGCACCCAAGAGTCAAGGACTCTCCTTTATAGGGTCACTAGGAGTCACCTGCGACTCGATGGCACTTAACAACAAACAACATAACTACAGTAATATAGGAGCAAGACCTGGCAGAAATTCAAGCTGGATTCAGAAAAGACCATAGGACAAGGGATTTCATTACTAATGTCAAATTACTCTGGTTCAAAGCAAAGAATATTAGACTAGTTTACCTCTGTTTTATTGATTAGTCACTAGTCAAAAACTTTTAGTTATGTGGAACTTAACAAATTTGGGATAACATTGAGGAGACTGGGAATACCAGTATACTTAATTGTGCTCATGTGGAATGTATATATAGACCAAGAAGCAGTTACTTGAACAGAACAAAGGAATTCTGCCTATTTTAAAGTCAAGATGATCACCTAACAACAACTACACATGTGAATTATTTAATGTAGAATAGTTGACCTTTATTACCCATGATCCTCTTATTTATTTTACTTTCTGTTTCAGGAAACTGATACATAGTTATTTTGTCAGCTGGCTCTTTTCTGCTTAGACTTCCAGTAGTCTAATAGTGTTTAATCAACGAGAAGCTCATAGGCTAAAGAAAGGAAGTCTGACATGGGGGATAGGGAGGAGAATAGGAAAAAAGTGGATAGATAATGAAGATTGTATTGGAACAGAGTAGGGAGAGAATGGTTTAAAAGGAAGATATGATTATGCATAATATATAAGACAACAGGATCCTTGGTGCCTAGCTGCTAGTAGCTATGTTGCAATCCCAAAAGCATGTGATTGGAGGCCACCAGCTTCATGGGAGAAGGATGCAAAGTGTCTTCCTGTGTGATTAACTGCTTCTGAAAATCCCCCAGAGGGTCAGCTATGGCTTGGTTCTGACTCTATGGTACACAAAAACAATAACAACATGTAAGACAATTGTCCAGAATAAGAGGTACCTGGCAAAGAGAATTGTGGAAAGGAGATAGGAATGGGGGAAATGTGCAACAATGAATGAATGAAAATCCAATTTTTCTATAAACTTTCATTAAAATCTCAATTAAAATCAAACATTTTTTTAAAAAAGAAAAATAAAGGAGGAAAAGTGAACATGTATATGTTAATTCCCTTGACTTCCTTATAGTAAGATTTTTCTCAGGTTTTTTGTGTTACTTGCTGTATGTCATCACAATTCTTTTGGCAGCACATAAAACAAAATTTTATTTTTCCATGTTCTAGTAATGTTTTCTCCTCCTTTTCCATGCCTATAGGTCTCAGAACTCTATCACTACTACTACTAATCCAAGTCATTGCACTGTCTTTACATCCTACCCAACCTTTGAAAATAGTTACTTTGTAAAGAAAACTTTCTTAAAGTCTCCTAATTTTAACATTCCCTCTGTTTCTCATGAAGATTATGAACGCTATAACAGCCATGTAGAACGATATACTTCTCTAGATCAGGATATAGGTCTGGCTTAGGTGGGTACATTGGGAATCATTGTATATAGATGACATTTAAAGTATGTTGTAGGTGCCCTTGAGTCAGCTACAACTCATATAGGTACCCTGTGATACAATAGAGCCTTGTCCTATCCTGCGGCGTCATCATCCTCTCTATCATGTTCAAACTCAATGTTACAATCACTGTCAGTCCTTCTTGTTTAGGGTCTTAAAAAACTGATATAGTCATGAGTCTTAAAGAAATTATCAAGAAAATAAGCAGAAATTATCAAGAGAGTATGAGAATAGAAAGGGAGAAAGTACTTAATTAGGTCTGATAAAAAGTAGGTATTATTGTCATGATAGGAGTCCAGAATGAAGGCTGCATAGTGGAGTGGACTTGGTGAGACGGATTGTGTAACAATGAAATAATTTTTCTTTTCCTTTTCAAAGAGAAGAGCGAACTAGGCAGGAGGGATGGCAGGGAGAAAAGTGCAACAATAAATTAATGGAAACCCAAGTCTCTGTAACTTTTCATTAAAATAAATAATAATAATAATAAATTTTAAAAATATCAAATAGTTCATATTGCTCCTCAAAAATTTGGAGAGGTACCTAACTTCAGATTTTTCCAGTACAATGTGTCTCTTCATTTCCTGACTGGGGGTTACTTGTGGATCCTATCAAGATGACGCTGTTGATAGTTTCAATCTCCTTTCCATCCATCATATTGCCTATAGGTCAAATGGTAAGAATTTTTGTTTTCTTGATATTAAGATCCAGTCCATACCAGAAGAACATCTATTTGTGCTATATTGACTATGCAAAGGTATTTAACTGTGTGGATCATTACAAGTTGTGGCAGACATTGAGAAGAATGAGAGTTCCAGAGAACTTAATTGTGCTCATACAGAACCTGTACCTGAACCAGGAGGCTGTTATGTGAACAGGGCAGGGGAACATGGTATTTAAAATTGAGAAGGGAGTACATCAGGGTTGTATTACCTTACCATATCTATTTTATTTGTATGATGAACAAATTATTTGAGAAGTTAGACTATGAAGTAGAGTGTGGCATCGGGATTGAAGGAAGACTCCTCAATAACCTGCGTTACTCAGATGACGCAATCTTGCTTGATGAAAGTGATGAGGACTTGAAGCACTTTTTGCACAAGATCAAGAAATGCAGTTATGGATTGCATCTCAATGTCAAAAAAGATGGGTAGTCTCCTTTAAAGTCCTCTCCAAGGACTGGTCCCTTCTTACCACATGTCCAAAGTAGATAAGAATCCTTCAGAATCCTTGCCTCCAAGGAACAGCCTGTTTTCACCCTCTTTAGAAAGAACCTGTTTGTTCTCTAAGCAGTCCAATACTTAGAAGTTCAATGCTCTTCTCCAATACCACAGCTCAAAGGCCTCTGCTCTCCTTCTATCATCCCCAGTCATTGTTCAGATCTCTGATGCATAGCAAGTAATTGCAAAAACGATGACCTGTATGAAGTGTACTTTAGTCTCCAGACTGACATTGTTGCTCTTTAGTACTTTGGAGAAGTCTCTGACAGCAGACTTTCCCAATGCAATTTGTCTTTTAATTTCCTGGTTGCTAGTACCAAGAGTGTAGAATGTGGAGCCAAGCAAACTGAAGCTGTTAACAATCTCAATTTCTTCACTATTTATCATGGCACTGCCAATTGGCCCAGTGGTGAGAATCTTTGTTTTCTTGATGTTGAGCTTCAATCCATATTGAAGGCTGCAGTCCTTGACCTTCTGCAGCAAGTGCTTCTGGTCCTTCTCAATTTCAGCAAGCAGGTTGTGTCATCTGCATAATGCAGATTGTTGATAAGTCTACCTCCAATACTGATGCCACGTTTCTCCTCATAGAGCCCAGCCTTCCAAATAATTTGTTCTGCATATATGTTATTAAGGCATAGAGATAGGACACATCCCTTCCATACACCCGTCCCAGTTTTGAACCATACAATGTTTCCTTGCTCTTTTCTGATGACTGAATCCTGGTCTAAGTATAGGTTTCGCATAAGCACAACCAAATGTTCTGGGGTTCTCATTCTTCTCAGAGTTAGGCACAATTTGTTGTGGTACACAGAGTCCAATGCCTTTGCAAAGTCAATGAAACACAGATAGACATTCCTCTGGTACTCATGAATATTGGCATACAAGGTATTAATGAAATGAGATGGGCTGGCATGGGACATTTTGAGTCGGACAATCATGTGATCTTCCATGCTGGAGATGAAAAGGTGAAGAAAAATGGGGTTCTTTTCATAGTTTAAAAAGTCATTTTTAGTTATGTCTTGAAACACAGTATTGTAAGTGACAGGATAACATCCATACACATACAAGGAAGTCCAGTGAATACCACTATCATTCATAGATATGCAGTAACAACCAGAGCCAAAGAAGAAGAATTAGAAGATTTCTATAAACTTTTGCAGTCAGAGGTCGCTTGAACATGCAATCAAGATGCATTAATAATAATAAGTGACTGGAATGCAAAAGTTTGGAGCAGAGAAGAAGAACCAGTAGTTGGAAAACATGGACTTAGCTACAGAAATTAAGCTGGAGATAGACTGATAGAATTTTGCACATTCAACTATTTATTCATTGCAAATATGTTTTATAAAAAACATAAACACAGGCTATGCACATGGATTTCAGTTGATGATATGCATAGGAATCAGATCCATTACATCTGTGGAAGGAATGGTTGGAGAAGCTCAACATCAGCTGTGAAACTAGGCCAGCTGTTGATTGTGGAACAGACCATCAGCTACTCATATGTAAGTTCAAGCTGAAGCTAAGGAAAATTAAATCAAATCTATGGAGGCCAAAACATGATCTTGAGTCTATCCCACCTGAATTTTAAAACAGGAACATATTTGAGGCCTTGAACACTAATGAGAGAAGACCATATGAATTGTGGAAGGATATCAAGAATATTATGTATGGAGCATGCAGAGGTTTATTACAAAGACAGAGGGGGAATAAAAGACCAAGATATGTGTCAGAAGAGACTCTGAATATTCCACTAGAGCACCTAGAAGTGAAAGCAAAGGGCAGTAATCAAGATATTAAGGAGCTGAACAGAACGTATGGTATAGAGTAGGGGGTAAACAGTAGAAGAGACATTGTGATGAAACTGAAACACGTGTATAAAAATTTGAAGATTACTGTTGTTGAGTGCCTTTGAGTCAGAGCTAAATCACAGTGGGTTTTTAGAGGCAGTTGATTAAATGCGAGGTTTCCCACCCTTGTCCTGAAGAGCTGCTGATGGATTCAAGTCACATGCCTGTAGGATTGCAGCACAACTTTTTTCCACTAGGCCACCAGAGCTTCCTAGGAGTGCATTCCATCATATGCATGCAGTGTGGATTCCTTAAGTATCCAGGGAGTGCTAAAGATTTAGTGTCTGGAGAAATATCACTTGACTTATTTTATTAATATCAAGAAAGACAAATTAGAAAGATGGACCCTGCATACTCTATGATTGTGGGTAAATTCTATTAAACTTTATGTCTAGAGAATGAAAAGGAATGCCTCTTGTTCCTAGGTTGTAGGTTTGGAGAGTTTTGCTGCTGGTATCATATTTAACTGTAGCTAATTCTATACTGCTTACATTGTGCATACAGGGAGTCAAGTAGACTGAAGGATTATTGTAATTGAAAAATTTCTACTATAATGGAATATATTAAGTAACAATGCCAAGAAGGACTTAAATATTTTGTTTCCCCTTTTTAATTATGTAATTATAATTTCTACTTAATTTTATGGTGCTCCTAGCATGTTTAACTGCATTTAATTTTTCTACTATGATATTTAGAGGGAAAAGATTAAGGATTTGGGTTTTGTTCCTCCAAATTTTATTATTTTTCATTAAGTTTTCAGTTAAATGTGTGGAATGGTTGTATCATTTATTTTAACCTTAAAATGAAATAAACAAATTGAACATCATATTGATGATATTAAAAGTTAATGTGTTTTTTGTCCTGTTTCTTAATTAGAAAACTCAAATGTGCTAGGATCACACTTTGTAATTGAAAGAGGTTTTGCACTGTCTGTGTACTGTGTTTGGAATATAGTTTTTGGTAATTTATACTTTAAGGAGAAAGTGAGTCTGTTAAAATTCTACCCTATTTTGCAGTGGTTAAAAATGAAGTCAACATATTGCTTGACTGTCTTTATTATTACTTTATGGCTACTGTGTTTAACTAATAACTTTTGTTTTATCCTTTCAGAATACTCAATCCAGCTGTTTCATATAATGACACAACCTCATTAGATTGATGCATTTGAACATACATACTAATAAGGACAATCACAGGGAAAAAGACTTTATTTTGTTTTTCTTTAATGTTCCTTTTTGAAATAAGAACATTTGCCACTAGTGAATACTGCCGCTCAAATGTAACCAAAGGAAAAATTTCAGGAAAAGGCACAGATGGTCTCATTGGACTCTAGAGGAACTGCTTGTTGCTATCGGTGACATTTTCCCCCTGGTTTATCTACCTAACTGTTTGCACAGAATAAAAATTAATTTTTCAGGTAATACTTCCAAAGTCACCATCAACTTCAGGGTTGTGATTTCCTAGTATGGGCAGATGAAGAATCATTCCACTAAAAATGGACCTAACAATTCCTAGATAACCTTGTAGCCCCTTTTTATTATAAAGTATTTCTGCAATTTCTAGGCGCATGCACATATATTATACCTATGCATTTCTGCTTAAATCATTACAATGAATTATAAATTACTTGCTGGAGTACACATATCAGACAGATTCTGAAGGTGAATTGTTTGCACTCTAACTGACTCTAATATTTTTGTCTGTAATACACTTAAAAACAATTTTTCCCCCACTGTGGAATCTTCCATTTGTTAGAAAACCATGTCAATAGAAGCAGAGATTCACACTATATTATATTTGAAATTTGACAAAGTAGAGGTTCAGTGAAAAAGAAGAGGAATCTCAAGGCAATATATTGACCTTAGGCTGCAACAATGGACTTAAATTAGCAATGATTTTGTGGATCAAACAGGACCAGCCAGTGCTTCCTTCTGTTGTACGTATGGTTACTGTTGTATATAGGGTCATAATTGACTAGACAGCACCTAATAACAGTAGCCAGAGAGCCATTCAATTCTAGTGATTTTTTTTTCTTCTGAGTGGTGTAAATGGTGAGTATATCTGGCTAATATGTGAAAAGCTGAAAGTTTACCTGGAGGTGGAATAAATAACAGATGATTTGTTTTAAAAAATCAGACTATGAGCCTGTTATGGAGCACAATTCTTTATCTGACATAAAAAGTTATAGTGTATTTCATAGGAACTGTTTTGGGGTGCTAAAATAATTTAATGCAATTTTTAAAATATTATAAGGTAATTTTACACTAATACATGTAGGGGGGAATATTACAGTGCTTTCCTTATTGTTAGAGTCTTTTAGAATCTATATATAAACTTTCTATGGTAAAAAGGATAAATATAAAAGAAATGAAGGAATAAAGGTGGCTAATGAGACTTTAGTCTTAGCCAGAGTGTTGCCATTGGTAAATGGCAAGGCAAGTCCTATAACTCATAATCCTTTCTGGAAACCTTCTCCTGCTGCCTTTACCTAAAATCCATTTGCAGGTGTTCTTGTAGTTGTAATTGACTTTGTGGAAACTCTGCCGCATCTTTCAGTGCCTGACATATATTAAATACTTGTTTTTGTGTATCATCTAGTTGGGACTGATTTGTAGCAGACCTTCCAGGAGGTTTTCAGAGGTAGTAAATTGCACAGGAGGAGATAGCCCATCTTTCTCCTATGGAACAGCTGGTAGATTTGAGCTATGTACCTTTGTGATGGCAGCACAGCTCCTTACGACTAGGCTATGAAAGCTCCCTGTTAAGTACTTGTTGTTACTGTGTATCATTGAGTCATAATCAAGGTACAACAAACTCTCTAATGTGTTTTTGGAGGCAATAAAGGAGATGAAAGTTGACTGTTCATTTTTTTTCCTGCTGTGAAGGTTAGTAGACTTGAACCATATGCCTTTCAGTTGGCAGTGGAGCCTTACCACCAGGCCACCAGAGCTCTCTGTTAAGTACTTGTTGTTGTTGTTATGTGTCATCGAGTTGTTTGCAACTCATAGCGACCCTATGTACAACAACCCTAAACCCTGCTCTGTCCTGTGCAAATCGTACTGCCTCCGACACACCCATCCCGATTACCCCAGTCACTGAACCAATCCGCCTCATAGGGTCTTCCCCTCCTGCCCTGTCCCTCCACCCTCCCAAGCATGATGTCCCTCTCTAAGGACCTATCCCTCCTTACAACATGTCCAAAGTATGTCAGACAAAGCCCCAGAATCC
>NW_006399929.1:151962-153015 GCF_000299155.1 Elephantulus edwardii | reverse complement strand
AGATCTCTTCCATTCAGTTGGCCAAGTGGTTGTTCTCCAGATTTCTTGGCACAACTTGGGGAGCACATCCAGGGCAGCATCTGTTAGTTGAAATATGTCAATTGGTATGCCATCTATTCCTGGGCTCTTATTTTTTGCTATTTCCTTCAAAGCAGCTTGGACTTCTTCATTCATCACCATAGGCTCTTGTTCAAATGTTGTTTCATTAAATTCTTCTGTATCTGCCAATTCCTTTCGATACATTGACTCAGTATATTCTTTCAATCTTCTTTTAATACTTTCTGGATCATTTAATATTCTACCTAAAGCATCCTTGATTATAGCAACTCAAGATTTGAATCTGTTCTTCAGTTCCTTGAGCTTAAGAAATGCTGAACTAGTTCTGCCCTTTTGATTTTCTGACTCTAGCTCCTCACACATTTCATTGTAATATTTTGCTTTGTCATTCTGTGCTGCCTTTTGGAATCTTCTGTTCAGCTCTTTAGTGTCTTGGATTCTTCCTTGTGCTTTAGCTTCTATACGCTCCAGTACAATATTCAGTGTTTCTTCTGACATCCATTTTGGTCTTTTCTTCCTCTTCTGTCTTTGTAATGACCGTTTGCACTCTTCCTGGATGATACATTTGACATCCTCCCACAACCTATCTGGTCTTCACTCATTAGTGGTCAAGGCCTCAAACCTGTTCCTGAGATGATTCTGAAATTCAGCTGGGATGAACTCAAAGTCATATTTTGGTTCCTGTGGATTTGTTTTAATTTTCCTCAGTTTCATCTTCAACTTGCATATGAGTAGTTGGTGGTCTGTTCCACAATCAGCTCCTGGCTTAGTTTTCACAGCTGATATTGAGCTTCTCTAGCGGTCTTTTCCACAGATGTAATTGATCTGATTCCTATGCATACCATCAGGTGAAATCCATGTGTATAACCTGCTTTTATGTTTCTTATAAAATGTATTTGCAATGAATAAGTCATTGATTGTACAAAATTCAATCATTCTATCTGTAGCTTCATTTCTGTCACCAACCCCATGTTTTCCAGCTACTGATTCTTCTTC
>NW_006399929.1:144176-151297 GCF_000299155.1 Elephantulus edwardii | reverse complement strand
CCTGCCCTTAACCCAGTGCCTTGACCCACTTATTTCCCAGCTCCACCCTCCACCAGGATACCCCTTCACTTCTATCAAATCCTTTTAGAATTTATCTTCCATTGTCCAACCCTTTATATGACAACTTGTATCTGAAGCTTTCTTGGCTTCTATGATTCCAAACACATCAACTGCTGACATTTTTTTTTATGCTGTGACCAGTGTCTCTTAAGTTTAGTTGTACTGCCTCCGAAGGGAAGGTGATGTGTCCTGTAGAACTCCTGTATAAATTGTATTTTTCTTCTTGACCGAGGACTTGAACAATCATGGCTCAGCCTTGGGGCTTTTGTACCTGTGGGGGTGTCAGAAGCTTTTGAAGTGAATCGCTTCTCTATTTATTGTCTGGCCTTCCGATTCTGCCCAGGCAGCTTCCTGTCTCCCAGTTCTGCCTGGGGTGAGTGCTAATTCAAATTGCATAAAGTTATATGTTCAATAGGGAATAGTACATTTGAAGGATATTCTAGATTTATTATGTCCTTAATTAACCAACAGAACCTCTGAATCTATCCCTGAGAAAAATAAGAGAAAAAAATTGTTCTTTTTCATAATGGATTCAGTTCTTTAAATTAGATCAACTTTCAAAATGCTTTCCATGAACAAGGATTGTCCTTTAAAGTTAGTGTCTGTGGATCTGACCAAAGACTTAAATACAGACTTTAGCATATATTAACAAAGGAAAAAAGAACTTGTTATTTAAAACAGAAGTTATTGTTGTTATGTGCCATGTGATATCAAGTTGCTTACAACTCATAGCGATCCTATATACAATAGCTCTGAACTCGGCTCTATCCTGAGATAGTCTCACTGTCTCCAACACATCTACCCCCATTACTCCAGTTACTATGTCAGTCCTTCTCATATGGGGTCTTCCTGTCTTAGGCTGTTCCTTCAACCTTCCAAGCATGATATCTTTTGCCTAGGATGGTCCTTTCTGGTAATATGCCCAAAGTATGTGAAATGGAGCTTCAAAATCTTTGCCTTCAAGAAGAAAGTTGGCTTCAATCTCTCCAGGACAGACCTGGCAGTCCAACTGATATTCAAATTCAGTATGCCTTTTTTAGTTAGGCAAGCTCAAAGGTACTGATTCTTCATCTGTCATCCTTAGTCACTGTCCAGCTCTCTGATGCATAGCAAATAATTGAGAAGATCATGACTTAGATCAAACACCCCTTAGTCTCTAGACTGACATCTTTGTGTTTCAGCACTTTGGAGAGCTCCCTAATAGCAGATTTTCCTAATGAAATTAGTCTTTTGATGTCCTGACTCCTGGTGCAAAAAATGTAGATTGTGAAACAGAGCAAACTAAAATTGCTAAAGCTGTAATCTCTTCTCCATCCATCGCGAAGCTGCCAATTGACCCAGTGATGAGAATCTTTGCTTTTTGGATGTTAAGCCTCAATCTATATTGAAGATTATATAGTCCTTGACTTTCTCCAGTAAACACTTCAGGTCTTCCTAAATTTTGGCAACCAAGGTTGTGTCATCTGCATAATTAAGGTTGTTGATGAGTCTTCCTCTAATCTTGATCCCACATTCCTCCTCCTAAAGTCCAGCCTCTCAAATTACCTGTTGCCACATATAGATTGAAATACATGGAGACAAGCCACATTCCTGATGCACTCTTTGCCTGGTTTTGAACCCTGTAGTGTTTCCTTGCTCTGTTCTGATGACTGCTTCCTGATCAATGTACAGATTTCACATAAACACAGTCAAGTGATCTGGGATTCCCATTCTTCTCCAGGTTAACCACCATTTATTGTGATCTACACAGTCAAATACTTTTGCATAGTCAATGAAACACAGACATTCCTCTGGTACTTTTTGCTTTCTGCCAAGATCCTTCTGACACTGGTGATAATGTCTCTAGGGCCAAAGCCTTTTATA
Source organism: Elephantulus edwardii (assembly GCF_000299155.1). Lineage (NCBI taxonomy): Eukaryota > Metazoa > Chordata > Mammalia > Macroscelidea > Macroscelididae > Elephantulus > Elephantulus edwardii. The sequence continues at coordinate 149,374 of NW_006399929.1, read as the reverse complement.
AATCCAGCTTGTATTTCTGGTATATTTCTGTAATATACTGTTCCAGTCATTTTTGGATAATCTTCAGCAACATTTTTCCTGTGTGTGAGATTAGTGATGTCATTGTTATTATGTACTGTCGAATATGCACAACAAGCTCTGAAACCTGCTCTATCCTGGACCAATTTCATTGTTTCTGACACACCTACCCCCATTATGCTAGACATTGAGTCAATCCATCTCACCTAGGGTCTTTTTCTCTTGTACTTGTCTTTGACGCTTTCAAGCAGGATATACTTCTCCAAAGACTGGTCTTTCCTGGCAACATGCCGAGACTATGTCAGACAGAGCTTCAAAATCCTTGCCTTCAAGGAACAGCCTGGTTTCACTCTATTCAGGACAAACCTCTTTGGTCTCTTAGCACTCCATGGTATATTTAATACTCTTCTCCAGCACCGCAAATAAAAGGCATTAATTCTTCTTTAATCAACCTCAGTCATCATCCAGCTCTCTAAAACATAGCAAGTAATTGCAAAGACCATGGTCTGGATCAGGCACAACTTAGTCTCCAGACTGACACCATTTTTGCTCAATACTCTGGAGACATCCCTGACAGCAGATTTTCTCAGTGTAATTTGTCTTTTAATTTCCTGGCTGCTGGTACAGTGTTGATTGTGGAGCCAAGCAAACTAAAGCTGTTAACAATCTCAGTCTCTTCTCTATCTATCATGATGCTACCAATTGGTCCAGTAGTGAGAATCTTTATTTTCTTGATGTTGAGCTTCAATCCATATTTAAGACTGCAGTACTTGTCCTTCTATAGCAAATATGTTAAGTCCTCCCAAGTTTTGTCTAGAAAGGTTGTGTCATCTGGATAACACAGGTTGTTGATGACTTTTCCTCCAAACCTGATGCACATTCCTCCTCATAGAGCTCAACCTCCTGGCTTATCTGTTCTGTGTATAGATGTAAAAGTTATGGAGATAGGATATATCCCTGGGATACACTTTTCCTGATTTTAAATTATGCAGTGTTTTCTTGCTATGTTCTGATGACTAGTTCAAGTATGGAGTTTACATAAGCACAAGTGTTTTGGGATTCCCATTCTTCTCAAAGTCAGCCACTATTCATTTTAATCCACATAGCCAAATGCCTTTGCATAGTCAATGAAATATAGAAACATTCCTCAGGTACTCTCTGCTTTCTGCTAAGATCCATCTAATATTAGCTATAATGACCATAGTTCCACAGCCTCTTCTTAACTCAGCCTGTACATCTGGTAGTTTCTCTGTTGATGTGCTATTTCAGTCATTTTGGAATAATTTCCAGCGGAGTCTTGCTTGCATGTCATATTAATAATATTATTTGATAATTTCCACACTCTATTGTATAAGTTTTTTAAATGGTAATAAATATAGATGTTTTCTAGGTAGTTGGCCAGGTGATTGTCCTTGATTTCTTGGTACAACTTGATGGGCATGTCCAGGTCATTATCTATTGGTTGAAATATGTCATTTTTTATGCTGTCAATTTTTGGAAACTTTTTTTTTTTGCTAATTCCTTCAAAGTAGCTTGATCTTCCTTCTTCATCACCATACACTCTTTATCATATGTTGTTTCATGAAATTCTGTGTCAGCCAATTCTTTTTGGTATAGTGATATTGTTTGAGAATTTCCACACTCTGCCATATCACTTTATTTTGGTTTGGAGATAAATATGGGTCTCTTCTAGTCAATTGACCAGGGCGTTGTCCTCCAGATTTCTTGGCAGAATCCAATGAGCACATCCAGGACAGCATGTGTCTTGGAATGGGTACACTCAGAATACACTATTGGACAAGGATATTGAATTTTCACCTTATATTTTGGGCTTGGAAGCAGGAGTGGCGTCCACTTCCATAAATAGCTTGTCAGTGGAAACCCTGTGTACCTGGAGAGAGGATTAAAGTCATGCAGGTGTTGAGGACTTTCGTCTGTAGGGTCGCTGTAAGTCGCCAATGACTCGATGGCACTTAACAATATAGAGAGAGACCAGTTTGCCTAGTGGACCGAAAGTGATGCTACCAAGCCAAAGGTGGGTGACTAATTCGCGGCCCTAAGGCATGTCTTTAATTTTTTTTGTGAAACATTCTTCTAGGTTGTATAGCCCTGCTACACTTACTGTACAGAGGTAATCTGTCGTCGCAGTGAAGCAGAACACTGTGACACTGATGTGTCAAATGCGATAATGGTTACCCATGGTGGACAGTGTTTGATAGTGCTCCTGGTTAAAACAAGCTTGGAAGCAGGAGTGGCATCCACTTCTGTAAATAGTTTGTCTCCGGAAACCCTACGAGCATGGAGAAAGGATGAAAGTCATGTAGGTGTCAAGGACTTTCATTCATAGGATCGCTGTGAGTTGCCAACAACTCAACAGCACTTAACAACAACAACAACAAAAACAACATATTTTGGGCATGTTAATAGGAAAAAGCAATTCCTATATAACCATGTCATGCTTGGTAAAGTAGAGGGTATGTGGAAAAGAGGAAATCCCTACATGAGAGATTGACATAGTTGTTATAAATAGTGTATTCAAACATAGCAGTTGTTTTAAAAATTATGCAGAAGTCACCAGAACTTTGTTCTGTTGTATATAAAGTCATTATTAGTTAATCATTATGAGTTGTAATTGTTTCAGTGACATCTAACAACAGACATCAGACCAAACCTTATTTCTAGAAACTAGCTTCTCATTCCCCTTTCAGGTATTAAAGGTACTTTGTCTTAATCATCTAATAATGGTGAAGGCATTGCATAAAGTGTAAGAAAAATTCTCTCATTGCTGTTGAGTCAGAACTGAGGAAATAATATTACTTGCTGAAACTGAGGAGGACCAGAAGCACTTGTTGCAGAAGGTCAAGAACTATAACCTTAAAAATGAATTGAAGTTCAACATCATGAAAATTAAAATTATCACCACTGAGCTAATTGGCAGCACCATGATAGACGGAGAAGATATTGAGATTATTAACAGCTTTAGTTTGCTTGGCTTGACAATCAACACTCTTGGTATCAGCAGCCAGGAAATCAAAAGACACATTGCATTGGGAAAGTCTTCTGTCAGGGACCTCACCAGAGTACTGAAAAGTCAGTGTCAGTCTGGAGACTAAGGTGTACCTGATCCAGGCCATGGGCTTGGCAATTACATGCTGTGCATCAGAAAGCTGGAAAATGACTAGGGATGATAGAAGGATAATTGATGCCTTTAAGATGTAATGGTGGAGAAGAGTACTGAATATACCATGGACTGCTAGGAGAACAAACAGGTTGGTTGTGAGAGGTTGAAAACAGGCTGCTCCTTGGAGGCAAGGATTCTGAAGCTCCATCTGTCATGCTTTGTGCATGTTGCATGGAGGGACCAGTCCTTGGAGAGGACCATCATGCTTGGGAGGGTGAAGGGACAGTGTAAAAGAGGAAGACCTTCAATGAGATGGATTGATTCAGTGACTAGGATAAAGGGGGCAGTTGTGTTAGAGACAATAAGGTTGATTCAGGATAAAGCAGGGTTTAGAGCTGCTATACATAGGGTCACAATGAGTCACAAATGACTCGACAGCACACAACAACAACAACAACAACAGCATTTTGGTCATTTAAATTGATAATATATTTTCTAATCTTTGATCAAATATAATTTCTGAAAGTTTTGGAATAGAATTTCCTCCTGATATATATTTATAATAAACAAAATCAGGAAAAGAGTATGTCAGGGATATAGCTTTTTCAATCTGTATGCAGAACAGATCATTCAGGAAGCTGGGCTTTCTGAGGAGAAGAGTGGCATCTAGATTGGAGGAAGAGTCATTAACATCCTACAATATGCAGATGACACAACCTTGCTTGCTGAAACTGAAGAGGAACTGAAGCACTTGCTGCAAAAGGTCAAAGACTGTAGCCTTCAATATGGATTGAAGCTCACATCAAGAAGACAAAGATTTTCACCACTGGACCAATTGGCAGCACCATGATAGGGGGCAAAGAAATTGAGGTTGTTAGCAATTACAGCTTGCTTAGCTTCACCCACAATCAACACTCATAACACCAACAGTCAGGAAATCAAAAGACAAATTGAATTGGGAAATCTGTTGTCATGGACTTCTGCAGAGCACTGAAGTGTAGTGATTTCAGTCTAGATTCAAAGGTGCACCTTATCTGCCAAGAAACAAATATGTCTGTTTTGGAGAGGGTGAAACCAAGTCTCTCTTTGGAGGCTAGGATTTTTAAGTTCTGCCTTACATAATTTGGGCACGTGGCCCGGAAAGATAGGTCTTTGGAGAAGGACATCATGTTTGGAAGTGTGAATGGACAGTGCAGGAAAGGAAGGCCCTGGATTAGATGGATTGATACAGTACCTGGAGCAATCGGGGTTAGTGTGTCAGAGTTAGTGAGACCAGCTCAGGACAGGGAACGGTTCAGAGCTGCTGTACATAGGGTTGCTATACATCACAGGGGACTAAATGGTGCATCACATACTATGACAAGTTTGGAAGCAGGAGTGGCATCCACTTCCTAAATAACATGCCTCTGGAAACTTTAAGAACTTTGATAAATGCCGATAGTTGTAGATGAGCTTCAGGTCTTTTGTTCATAAGGTTACTATGAATTGTGCTCTACTTGTAGGCAATTTATAACAACCTTGTAATAATATTTCTGCATATTTTTTCAATCTTTGTGGTGAGTAGCAATGAATAAAGAACAAAGAGACTTCTGCAGTAACGAGATTCTTCCTGTTGTGGTAGTGGGTCATTGAAGGATGAATATTCTAGTTAACAGTGAGTTTGCATGATAATGTGATATTCTGATAACTTTTCAATGAAATGATGATGTTTCCGTAATAGCAAGCCACAATACTCTACCAATCAAGAAAACTACGTACTTAGAACATAGACATGTTGCTTCTTTCATTATTATGTTTAAAAAATATGCTCTGTAGCAGAACTTACTCAATATCCTTTTTCTTATGACTTGTCAACTCTTTCATAAAGTTGAATGCATTTGTTAGACTCTTAAAGTCCTTTTTCTAACATTTCCACATTTAGTAATATATGCCAGTAGCATTCCTTAGCTAGGAAAGGAGTAATACAACTGACTGGAAGAGATCTATATTTGTTCCTATCCCAAAGAAAGGTGACCCAACAGAATGTGGAAACTACAGAACAATCTCACTGATTTCACAT
>NW_006399929.1:138374-141955 GCF_000299155.1 Elephantulus edwardii | reverse complement strand
ACCTTTTCAACCTGTAAGCAGGGCAGATTATCCAAGAGGTTAGGCTCTATGAGGAGAAGTGTGGCATCAGGATTGGTGGAAGGTCTATTAACAATCTGTGTTATGCAGATGACACAACCTTGCTTGCTGAAACTGAAGAGGACCTGAAGTGCTTGCTGCAGCCTTCAGTATGGACGGAGGCTCAATGTCAAGAAGACGAAGATTCTCACCACTGGACCAATTGGCAGCATTAGGATGGGTGGCAAAGAAATTGAGGTTGTTCACAGATTCCGTTTGCTCGGCTCCACGGTCAACACTCTTGGCACCAGCAGCCAGGAAATAAAAAAACGTAGTGCTATGGAACGTCACACCCTAGGCCCAGGCTGGCTAGCCTCACTCCAGGTTCAAACTGTCTTCCTGTCAAGCATTCATTCTTCTAGGTGGTATAGCACTGGTCTGTGTGTTGCTGTACAGAGGTAACTTGTGGTTGCTGTGATGCTGAAGCCTGTGACAGTGATGTGCCAATCGTGGTAATGGGCACACATGGTGGACAGTGTTGGCTGGAGCTTCCCGACTAAATCAAGCCTGGAAGCAGGAGCAGCATCCACTTCCAAAATGGCTTGCCTCTGGAAGCTCTATGTACGAACAGTGCTCAGGCTGTTCGTTCATAGGGTCGCTATGAGTCGTCTACGACTCGACGGCATTAAACAACAACAACATTGCTATGGGAAAGTCTGCTGTTAGGGACCTCTCTAAAGTACTCAAGAGCAACCATGTCTCTCTGGAGACTAAAGTACGTCTGATACAGGCCATGGTCTTTGCAATCATTTGTTATGCATCAGAGAGTTGGACAATGACTAGGGAGGATAGGACAATTGATGCCTTTGAGCTGTGGTGCTGGAGAAGAGTATTGAATGTCATGGACTGCCAAGAAAACAAACAGATTCATCCTGGAGAGGGTTATACCAGGCTACTCATCATAAGCAAGGATTCTGGGGCTTTGTCTGACATACTTTGGATATGTTGTAAGGAGAGACAGGTGTTGAAGATGGACATCATGCTTGGTAGGGTGGAGGGATAGTGCAGGAAAGGAAGACCCTCTATGAGGTGGATTGATTCAGTGGCTGGGGTAATCGGGATGGGTGTGTCAGAGGCAGTGTGATTGGCACAGGATAGAGCAGGGGTTAGAACTGTTGTACGTAGGGTCGCTATGAATTCCAAACAACTCGATGGCACATAACAACAGCAACAACAACAAGCCCATATAAGAAGTTATTAATTGTAGTTATCTATTATTGACAGTTGTGAGTTGTTTATCTTTGAGAGCTCTCATTGTATAGTGTGTAGGGAGCTGTACTGCTAATATGAGTGATTTGGATCCATCAGGGACTCTGAGAGGAAAGATTGACAATCTCTTCCTACGCACTTTACGGCTTTAAAAACCTGTTGAAGGATAAGCCTGTGAGTCACTTCCAACTCAGTGGCAATGGATTATTATCATTCTATTAAACTTTACTCATGGATCATATTTATTAATGATTTAAGATTGGGAGAGATGAAGAAAAGGTAAATGACACATTATAATGAATGGTGCAATGACAAGGATAGAGCAATTATTTGATGCATTTCACATGACCAAATCAAAATAGATAAAAGGAACTATTATGCATAGTATAAGTAAATGTATTCATATGTATGTGTAAATGTTTATTTATATAATTATGCAAACTTGGAGATTTCCTTGTAATGTAGATGAATATCAGTATCAATATTCTACATGATTGGTGTGTGAATTCATTTTCCCAGACCTTTTACTCCAAGTAAGTTAAAAAGTATTTAGATCTACATCTTTAGAATACTAATTTCTGTCTTGATTCCTTAATTGCAAGCCTATGTTTTTCCAAGGGACAGATAGGTGAAAAGACATTGTTACTTCACTATTGACAATAATTATACACAATTATGATAACAATTTGCCACATGTATTACCTTTGAGCAATGTCCCTTCAAGACTGCTGTAGGAAAGAGGTATTTACAATATAATTTGGGAGCAAAAGCTTTTTTCTCCTATCTCTGGAAAGAAATCTAAAGACTTAGGCTGAATGATTTAGTGACAGTAAGAAGAGTAAAATACTTTTCTCCTTAATGTTAGTAAATCAAACTAAAAAGGTGAAATCCACTGCTAATGAGTCTCATGACTCATTCTTCATCTATTTCTGAGACTATGAATATTTACTGAAGGAGATTGAGTCAACTTTGTCCTGCAGAGTGATTGGCAGATTTGAACCACCAATCTTTTGGTTAGCAGTTCAATTTGTAAACTACTATGCCACTGAGACTCTTTATAATTAGAGAAAAAAGAAGGAACTTGATCAGCCTATTTGAGGTGGGTTTTTGTTTTGTTTTGTTTTGTTTGTTTTTTTGTGGAGAGTGCACCTGTAATGACCAGTACTATCTAAGATTTTTTCCCCCCTCAGGGCTGCAGGAAGGAAAGTCAGAATGAAAGGACAGTGAGAACTAGAACTTCAATGTCTTAATCTAATTTTTCTTTATGCTAGTTTTTGCAAACAAGCACAGATGGATAAAAAATATCAGATGCATTTCTAATCATTAAATTTTTTTTTAAAATACATGTTCCACCAATTAGCAGAATAGATAAAATTTTTTCCTTCATTTTCAGGAGATGCTACTGTTTTGGGGATAAAATGAATTTGAATACAGATGAAGGTAGCAGGATGGAACAAAGTTTGATTCTTAAAAGTGTGCATGATATTTTGCTAAAAGATTAAAGTTAGCCTGAATTAAAATTATTATTCTCTTAATATATATGACTAATGCTTGGCACATTAATAAACCTTCTATTTGTGAGTGTGAGAATACCCTCAGTAACTTTCTGGAAGAATCATGGCCCTTCCAATAAGTGCTATCTTATTTATCTCCATGTGCAAATGCAGTGGTTTTATCTTCAAGCATTTGTTCTTGTCAGACTCGTCAAGTTTCATAAGAAAATGTCCATCTGATCCCTAGGTTGAGGAGCTGTTAAAACATATAGCTTTGCACTTAACTGGAAGAATAGAATAGCTGCACTCTAGGTACTTGTCAGGGAATATAACTCTCAAGTCACTGTCACTCAACAGTTGTAAGAAGCGCAACAGAGAGAAATGATATTTATGAAGGATTGTCTGGAGGACATACTGACTGTCTATTCACTTTGTTACCCTTACTGATTAATCTGTAGAGAGCTGGAATGGTAGTCTAAAGGCCAAGTCTCTTTGGTGGTTTGAATCTGGCAGTGACCTTGTAGGAGAAAGATAGGAAATCTCCCAATTGCCATCAACAGCTTCTGAAAACTCACACTTTTGGGTCAGCTATGGATCAGTTCTGAGTTAACAGCAATGAATGCATAAGTTACTAGCCTGACAAGCAGAAATTCTGGGACACTGTTCTGGTTTCCATGAAAAATGCCTTTTACTACATTATGGATAGTATTTTTCCACAGATAGGGTTTTCCACACATGTGGCTGACTCTGAGAAGAATGGGAATCCCAGAACACTTGATCGTTCTAATGCGAAACTTATACTTGGACCAGGAGGCAGTCGTC
>NW_006399929.1:120996-137699 GCF_000299155.1 Elephantulus edwardii | reverse complement strand
CTGAGGCTCCGTCTAACTTAACTTTGGACATGTTGTGAGGAGAGACCAGTCCTTAGAGAGGGACATCATGCTTGGGATGGTGGAGGGACGGCGCAGGAGGAGAAGGCCCTCTATGGGGTGGATTGATTTAGTGACTGTGATAATTGGGATGGGAGTGTCAGAGACAGTGCGATTGGCACAGGACGGAGCGGAGTTTAGGGCTGTTGTACATAGGGTCGCTATGAGTTGCAGGTGACTCGATGGCACATAACAACAACAACAAACATTTTTCCACAACGTTAAACTGAGTAATGTTAGATGGAACATATCTTTGAATCCCACTGTGTTTACTGAGTCTGTTAATGATTACTTACCACATTGCAATATTTAGAAAACTTGTATGAGAAATTTCTTTCATGTCAATACCAGCCATGAGTAGTTAGTTCTCAGTGTATTGTTTCAGTCGTTTTTGGATAATCTTCAGCAGTATTTTGCTTGCATGTGGTATTAGTGATACTGTTTGTTAATTTCCACATTCTGTCAGGTCACCTTTTTTTTGGACTGAGAATAAATATAGATATATTCCAGTCAGCTGGTCAGGTGTTTGTTCTCTAGATTTCTTGGCAGAACCTGTTGAGCAATCCCAGGGCAGCATCTATTTGCTCAAATATGTCAATTGTTATCCCATCAATTACTGAGGGCTTGTTTTCTTGTACTAGAAATACAAGCTTGGTTTAGAAGAGACTATGACACTAGGGACTTCTCACCAATGTCAGATGTGTCTTGGCTGAAATCACAGAGTACCAGAGGAATATCTATCTTTGTTTCATTGACTATGCAAAGGAATTTCACTGTGTGGGTCACAACAATTTGTGGTTAACCTTAAGAAGAATGGTAATACCAGAACACTGGATTACGCTCATGTGAAATCTATTCTTAGACCAGGAAGCTGTCCTCAGAACAGAGCAAGGAAACACTGCGTGGTTCAAAATCAGGAAAGGAGTGTGTCAGGGATACATTCTGACTCCATGTGTTTTCAATCTGTATATGGAACAGATCATTCAGAGGGCTGGACTTTATGAGGGGAACTGTATCATCAGGATTGGAGGAAGACTCATCAACAATCTGTGTTATACAGATGATACAAACATGCTTGCAGGAACTGAGGAGGACCTGAAGCATTTGCATCTTTGTTAGTTTCTTTTAAGTTTACTTTTTCTTTGGTGAGAGTGGTTTGTTAAAAGTTTCCTGTCACTAATGTGGTACTGTTTGTTTCTTCAATTCTGTTAACAGTTGTTTTATGTGTTTAGGATGTCTATCATTTGGTGCATAGATATTGACCAATGTAGACCTTTTGTTCTACTGTGCCTTTAAAAATTATACAGTGCCCTTCTTTTATGGTGGTTTTCATTTGAAAGTCTATTTTATCAGAGATTAGTATTGCCTCCCCTGCTTTTCTATGGATGCCATTTGTGTAGTATATTTTGTTCCAAAGTTTATCTTTCTCTTAGTTTCTTAAATGAATCTCTTCTAGACAATAAACATATTGATGGACTTTGCTTTTTACTCATTCTGCTACTCTTTCCTCTTGATAGGTGCATTTAGTCCATTCACATTAAGTGTGATTATTGACAGGCCAGTTTTTATTGTTGCTGTTTTATTGTGTTTCTCTTTTTGTCGTTTCTTCTTACTATAGTCCATCCACTTTTCTTTGGTGTCTCTGGGTAAAAGACTTTCCTTAGGAGTTTTTGTGGATTTGTTCTTGTTTTCACAAATTCCTTGGAGTCTTCTTCTCTGCATAGGTTTAGATTTCTTCATATTTGATGGATTGCTTTGCTAGGTACAGAGTCCCTGGTTGACAATAGTTTTCTTTCAACTTTCTGTATATGCCATCCCATTGTCTTCTTGCTCAGATGATTGCTGCTACAAAATAAAAATTAATCTTATTGCTTTTTCTTTGTAAATGACTTTTTCTTTCTCTCATGCTGCTTTCAGTAGTTTATCCTTATCTTTAATTTTGGAGAATTTTACTATGATATATTTGGGGTTTCCCCCCTTTTTAAATTAGTACATCTAATGTATTTTATTTATTTTTTCCCTAGTTCATTTACAAAATTCTAATACAAATTCAAACAAATTCTTTCAATTTCCCTCACCCTAACACCCATCAAATTGCACAACCAAATGATTCATTCTTTCCTCCCTCTGTACATCCTTGTACATCCACATCCCTCTGCTTCCAGCTTCTCCCGCCCCTCCTGGATCCTTATACTCATTCTACACAATAATGCTCTTATACAATATTTATCCTTGTGGGACTGAATTAGTTCACTCAGTATAAAGCTCTCCAGTCCTTCACAAGTTAGGTAATAATTTACGAAGTTATTGCTCCTGAGTGCTGCATAGTAATCCATTGTGTGAATGTACCATAATTACTCAATCCATTTGTTTGTAGTTGGATATTGGGGCTGTTTCTACATTCTTACGATGGTGAATAATGCTGTTATGAATATTGGTGTACAAATCTCAGTTTGTGCCTCAGTTCTCATATTCTCAGGGTAATGGAATAACTGGGTCATATGGAATTTCTATGTTCATTATTTGGAAGAAGTGCCACACTGCCTTCCAGAATGGTTGAACCATTTTACAATCCCACCAAAAATGTAAGAGTTCCTTTCTTGCCACATCCTCTCCAACATCTATTACTTATTACCTGTTAAACTTTACCACTCTTACTGGAGTGTGATGGGAACTCATTGTGGTTTTGATTAGCATATCTCTTATTGCCAATGATTTGGAGCATTTCTTCATGTGTCTGCCATTCATATATCTTCCTCTGTGAAAATCCTTTCCATATCTTTAGCCCATTTTGTGATCGGATTATCAATCCTTTTCCTGTGGAGGCCCAGAACTATTCTGTAAACTTCGTTATGAGACTCTTGTCTGAGATGGAATTACCAAATGTTTGTTCTCAGTCTGTAGGTTTCCTTTTCACCCTTTTAGAAGAAGTTTTTGATGTGCACAGAGATTTACTATTTAGAAGGTCACATGTATCCATTTCATCCTCTTTAGTTTGTGCATTTCTGGTTGTATTTGGCAGTCTCTTTATACCTTGGACTAGCGCTCCTAAGCTTGATCCGAGTTTGTCTCTTATGAACATTATGGTTTGAGGCTTTACTCCCAGGTCTCTGATACAGCTTGAGTTGATTTTTGTGTATAGTGGAAGATATGTATCCTGTTTCAGCTTTCTGCAGGTGGAAGTCCAGTTTTGCCAGCACCATTTATTGAAGAGGTTGCCATTTCCCCATTTAATAGTTTTGATTTCCTTGTCAAATATAAGTTGACCATAGATAGCCCTGGATTTATTTTGGGGCTCTCAATTCTGCTCCATTGGTCTATGTACCTGTCATTGTATCAGTACCATGCTGTTCTGGTTACCACTGCTGTATAATAATAGGTTTTGAGGTCAGGCAATGCAATGTCTCCAGCCTCATTTTTGTTTCTTATAAGTGTCTTGCTTATTTTGGGTCTCTTGATTCTCGAAATATATTTGATAATTACACTTTCAATCTCTTTGAAAAATGAATTTGGTATCTGGTTTGGTATCTGGTTTGGGATTGCATTAAACATGTAGACTGCTTTTGGTAGGGTTGTCACTTTCACCATCTTGAGTATTCCTATCCATGAACAGGACACATTTTCCCATTTCTTTAGATCTCTTTTATTGTCTTACTATGTTATAATCTGATATTTTCCTTTTTGGGTCTAATTTATTTGGTGTTCGCTGAGCTTCCTGAATGTGGGTTTCCTCATACTTCAGAATACCTGGGAAATTTTCTTCTAGTACCTCTTCCACAATTTTTTCGTTGATTTCCCTATCCCTTTCATATTCTGGAATTCCAATCATACATATGTTATTCCTTTTTATATTATCCCACATGATTCTAATGTGTGTTTTTTCTTTCATTTTTTTAATGTCTCATTCCTGATTTTTTTCTTCCTGTATGTCTCTGTTGAGGTTCTTTCCTCCAAGCTCACTGACTTTCTGCTCCATCTCTTCTGTTCAACTTTTGTCCTTCAATCATGTTGGACACTTCTGTCACATTGGTCTTAATATTCTGGATGACATTTTCATCCATTTCTGTTATTTCTTGTACTATGTTGGCTATACCCTCTATCTTGTGTATCTTGTGATGATTTTTTAAGTTCTTGTACCTCTTTATCTATATTTTCAATTCTTCCATCTCTTGCATTGTCTTCTTTTGTTGTACAAGTTCCTCCTTATTGATGTAGTTTCTGGATCTGTGTCTCTGGAGAGTTTGCTTTCTTAGAGGCTTCTATTCTTTCTTCCACCATTTGTACCTTCTTCCATGGATGTACAAATAACTTTCCATCAAGATATTTCTTCTGATTATCTACCTCTAGGGTATTCCCTTTATTTGTGGCTTCTATTGTTTTTTGTTTCTTCTATAATTTGTACTTACATTCATATCTGTTCAAATGTCTCCATATCAACATATGGTGTTTGCCTTCTTGACTCTGGGGTATTCATGAAGTCTTCTATATTCTCTCCTTTTTTTCCCTAGAGAATTCTTAATTTATTTTTTCTCAGTGTTTAAAGTTGCGTATTGCCTTTTCAACTATGTGAACTTTTTCTTGATAAGTGTTAGGTCATTTCTATTTTGTCTGCAAAAGTTGTTGTTGGTTATTTTCTTTATGATGTTACTGATTAGTTGTCAAGTTAACATGTTCAATTTATGACGTGAACCACTCTCTCTACAGTAAGTCCTCAAATGGGAAAATGTGCCTTTCCTAAAGTCCTTGAGTTTCTCTCTGTAATGCACTGCAGCCCTGTAAGAATCTCACCTTGATATAGTCTCCTGTCACCAAATCTATTATCCTCCATCGTGTATGAAGTGGCTGAGTGCTGTGAAACAAGCAGTTTCTTATGCACCTTTTTTCCTGAAGCTTAATGTCTACCTTTGTCTCTGGAGTGTCACAAGAACAGAGATCAGGGCCTCCAGCTCAAGCAGCTTGTGTACCAGGTGTCTCAAGTCAGCTCTCCCTCTTGCAGAGAGCTGAGAAAAGTTTTTCCTTTGTAGCTCTGTGTCCCAAAGTCCAGTTTCTACTTTTAATTTCTCCCTCTTGTAGGAAGAGTCTTCCTGGGGAGTTGAGAAGAAAAACATTTGGTAATAATGTGGGAGAGGAAGATATGGAGTGTAGGAACCATTAGGATTAAAAAATCCATAGGACTGGCCTTTTTTTAGAGAGTCCCATTTAGGAATCACTAAAGTAGAAACATCTGATCTGAAGGCAACCATCCAGATAAAATATTGGCACTCAGCCATCAAATGAATGTGTACGTCAGACCATTAGTCAGATAGAGGACATTGTCAAAGCTTGTGTCAAAATCTATCTTAGACTTTTGCAGTGGCAGGCAAGTCACTCTTTCAGAGGCCTAACTACATGCAAATTATAAACCTTCATTTCTACCAAATGTTAAGAAAAGATTTTTTTTTATAAAGTAACACTTGAGACAGTATTTTACAAATTATGATATATGATTGGGCACTAGTTTATGACACATTACTTTCATCAGTTTGTGGGGTGATGAGAATGCAATATAAGGAGAATCCAATGAGTGTTTCAAAGAAGCTAAAAGTATTCAATGTAAATATTTTAACTTCATTCCAAGACAATGTATTTCATAAGTAATCATATTTTTTCTTTTTTGAAATTATGTACTAGATTTTTAAAATACCACTACTTGTTAAAATAAATAAAAACTGTCTAAGTGAGTTTCTAGGACTGTTAAGTGTGTTTATGCAGGCTGCTTATAGCATAAGGTGACATACATGAAATTCCATGTTTGAAAATTATCCAAATTCTGAAGAACTGCCTGAAAAAAAGGTCACAGACTGAAAAGATGTGTCAGATATATCCAATTACCCCTGCTTAGAAAATTCGGCTATTGTTACCCACTAAACATCGTTTAATTTCTGTAAAAATATTGTGAAAATGAGAAGATAACTGTTTACAGCTTTATCAAACAATATAGAGCAGATTAACATTCTGCACTGATGAGATGAAGATGACAGCTGGAGCCCTTGAAAAGATAGCTTCTGTGACTCAGGACACTGAAATTTACAGTTGTCAATAGCAACACCTATTTTGCTGGTTGTTGATTGACACTGGGAAGTACTTGTTAGTTCTTCCAAACTATTTTATATGATACAGTAGAGTAAGAGATAGCAGAGATTTTATATATTGCCTTGCAACCTTGCTATGCCAACAGGAAGAAAGTATAAATA
Source organism: Elephantulus edwardii (assembly GCF_000299155.1). Classification (NCBI taxonomy): domain Eukaryota; kingdom Metazoa; phylum Chordata; class Mammalia; order Macroscelidea; family Macroscelididae; genus Elephantulus; species Elephantulus edwardii. The sequence continues at coordinate 131,409 of NW_006399929.1, read as the reverse complement.
ATTTTTTAATAGGTTTCTAGTATTTATATATAGCCATGCCTTAGAACTGGCCTCCAAGCATCTGTAGGTTTATCCTTCTATTATATGCCATATCCTAGTTATCCTTTCTCCATACCTATTTACTCCATATACTGAGAAGATTATTCAAGAAATTGAATTCTATAAAGAAGGATATGGCATCAGAATGGGAGAAAGACTCATCAGTAATCTTTCAGTTATGCAGATGACACAATCTTCTTTCCTGAAAGTGAGGAGCACTTGAAGCACTTGCTGCAGAAAGTTAAACACTACAGTTTCAAATATGGATCCACTTCAACTTTAGGAAAGCAAAAATCCTCACTACTGGACCAATAGGCAATATCAGGATAAATGGAGAAAAGACTGGAACTATTAACGACTTCATCATATTTGGATCCACAATCAATACATTTGCTGCCAGCAGTCAGGATATCAGAAGGTGTATTGCACTGTGAATGTCTGTAGTCTGAGATCTCTCCAGATCATTTTTTTTGTCATTACCATTTAATTTTGTCATAAACAGAGTCTCTCTCTCTCTCTCTTTTTTTTTTTTGCTTTGTAAACTTCTTTATTCCCTCCTTTTAAAAATGGAAATATTAATTAAAGTTTACAGAGACTTTGGATTTCCATTCATATATTGTTGCACATTTTCCTCCCTGTCCACCGCCCCCCCCCAGTTTACTTTTCTCTTTGAAAAGAAAAAAAAATTCATTGTTATGTAAACTCCCACCCCCAGTCCACATTACTATGCAGCTCTAATTCTGGACTCTTGTCATAAAAACAGTATCTAATAATATCTATCTTTTAAATAATTCTCTTCCTCATCTGTTTCAATGCAAAATAAATTATTTATTCTCCCTTTTTTAAGTTCTCCCAACCCCAATGTCAGGCATATTTTACAACAGTGGCACTATGCAATATTTGTCATTTTGTGACTGAGATATTTCACTCAGCATCATGTTCTCCATGATCACCCATTTTGTATAATATTTCATGAGTTCCTTATTTTTCAATGCAGCATCGTATTCCAATGTGTGAATATAGCAAAGTTTCTCTCTCCATTCATTTATTGATGTGCACTAGGGTTGTTTCCAACTCTTTGCTATTATGAACAAAGCAGCAATAAACATGAGTGTGCATATATCTGCTTCGGTGGCAGTTATGGTTTCTTTAGGGTATATTTCCCATCGCTTCTCAGCCTTTTGGCTAAGATCAAGTGTAGGGTAAATTACCAGTGGTAGAATTGCTGGATCAAATGATATTTCTATTTCCAACTTTTTTAGAAAGCACCACCATACTGGTTTACATTGTGATTGCACCATTTAACACTCCCACCAACAGTGAATAAGGGTTCCAGATTCTCCACAATCTTTCCAGGATTTGTTGTTTACAGCATTTGTAGCACTGTTGAATTTTGCCCTTCTTACTGGGGTGAGATAATATTTCATATTTCTTTTGATTTGCATTTTGAGCACTTCTTCATGTGTTTGTTCATCATCTGAATGTCTTCTTTGGGAAAGTGTTTGTTTGTATCCTGTGCCCATTTTGCAACTGGGTTGTTTATCTTATTGTGGTACTCGAGTATTCTATACATTCTAGATATAAGTCCCTTATTAGACATATCATTTCCAAACTGTCATTTTCACAATATTGAATCTTCCTATCCAAGGGCAAGGTATATTCTTCTATTTCCTTTTTCAGTTTGATTAATGTTTGTTTTATATATTTTGCATGTCTATCATTTGTGAATATATATTTATTATTGTTATGTTATCTTGTTCTATTGACCTTTTAAGCACTATATAGTGACCTTCTTTGTCCTTTGTGATGGTTTTTACATTGAATGTATTTTATCAGAGATTAATATTGCTACTCCTGCTTTTTTCTGGTTGTCATTTGCTTGATATTTTTACTCCTACCCTTTAATTTTTAGTCTTTATCTTCACTTTTCAGGTGTATCTCTTATAGACAGCATACTGATTGATTTTGATTTTTTTTTATCCAATCTGCTCTTTTTTTTTCAGTGGTGTTTTTAAGCCATACACATTCAGCGTGATTATTGAGAGGCAAGATTGTATTGTTATTATTTTGTTAAGTTATTTTTGGTGTTGTTGCTAGTTACATTGTTCCATTCTGCTTTCTGTGACACCTCTATAAGAGGGACATCTCTCAATGCTTCCTGCAATGCTGGTCTTATTTTTACAAATTCTCTTAGGTTCTGTTTTTCTGAGAATATCTTGATCTCTCCTTCATATTTGATGGACAGTTTCGCTGGGTACAGCATTCTTGGTTGATAGTTGTGTTCTTTGAGTGTTTGATATATGTCATTCCACTGTCTTCATGCTCGCATGGTTTCTGCTGAGAAATCAGCATTTAATTTTACTGCTCTCCCTTACAGGTTACTCTTTGTTTCTCCTTCATTGCTTTCAGAATTCTTTCCTTATCTTTGGTTCTGGCAAATTTGACTATGATATGCCTTGGTGTTTTTCTTCTGGGGTCTATTCTATATGGTATTTGCTCAACTTCTTGAATATATATTCTCTCATTCTTCATTATGTCTGGGAAATTTTCTTCCAGTAATTTTTCAACAACTTTTTCAGTGCCTTTACTTGCTTCTTGTTGTCCTGGGATTCCGATGATGCACATGTTATTTCTCTTGATGGTGTCCCACATAATTCTTAGGTTTTCTTCTTTTTCTTCCTTTTTGACTTTGAGTTTTGCTCTAGCAGATCAGTGTTGGCAATTCTATCTTATATTTCACTGGTTCTGTGTACATTTCTTCAACTCTGTTCATGTGTCCCTCCATCATGATGACACCATCTGAAACATTGAACCTTATATTTTGTATTGTGGTTTCTTGTTTTTCCAGAGCCTCTAATGCCTGATTTGTTTTATCTGCATTGTTTTGGATTGCTTTTTAAAGCTCCTCATGGTTTTTTCTTGCAGTGTTTTATAATTCTTCAAGATTGGCTTTCATCCATTGAAAATGTTCAATCATTGTTCTTCTAAATTTTGTGTCAGAAAGTTCCATCAGGCTTTCTGGCTTCAGGAAATCCATTGATACTATGTTACTTTGGGGTGACATCTTGCTTTGCATTTGTGTAGGTTATGAAGTATCAAGCTTCTTTCATGACATTGCTGTGGTAGAATTTTTCATGCCTGAACCAGTGATAGGTTCTTGATCTGAAGTCACTGTGTAGAGGCGGGTGGAGCATAGAGGCAGGCATGTGTAGAGATACTTGGCATGTGCAGATGCACACCAGGTAGGCACACGTGCAACCTCTCACCAGTTGAGCACATGTGGGAACCTTACTTAAATTCTAGCTCTCAGGCCAGTGTCCGGGCTTTGCTGCAATCTGGCTTCGCTGCCCTTTCCAGATTTTTGAGAAGTAATGATATCAGTTAGAGAACTAAGGTACTCCTGAATTCAGGCATTTGTTATGCATCTGAGAGCTTGACCATGAAAACAGCGATAGAAGAATCAATGTCCTTTTGTACTGTGGCATTGGAAAAAAGTAATGGATATTCCATGGACTGCTAAAAGAACAAACAGGTATATCTTGGATAAAGTGTGGCAAGAGTGCTCCTTGGAGGCTTAATCTCAAATACTTTGGACATGTTGCTAGGACAAGCCTATTGGAGAAGGACATCATGCTTGAAAAGGCGGAGGTACAACAAAAACGTGGAAGACCTTTAACCAAATGAACTGACCAGCGACTGCATTAATGGTCTTGAGTGTAACAGAGATAATGAGGGTGGCACAGGATAGGACATATTTCAGATCTGTTGTTGATAGGGTCACTATGAGTCTACTCATTTCAGTGGCACTTAACACAACAAAAACAGATCTATTATGCATGACTGAAATGAAATTAGATAAGCATTATTTCAAGCCTGTTAATTTGTACTAAGCACATGGGCACAAAATCAGCATCTCACTAATTTTAGAAATTAGATTTTCAAGTCAATATAGCACCATTATATGACACTGGATAACTATTGAAAAGATAAGAAACTTTGCTTTTGTTTGTGCATCACTGAAGTTTTTGTGGAACTCTTAATCCTAACTCAGAACACTACAACGAAAATCTGAATAAATACCTTTCATCCTGGAAGGGGGATTTGCAAGGTTGAATGACTACAGGTGATATTTTAAGCCAAAGAATTTTTATTCCTTCTCTTTTGGAAAAGCAAAAATATACTCAGTGTAGGTAAAATATGATACTAGAATTTGTCTTGTTTATAGAGCACAATTTTCTTGTAATAGTCCATTATAGACCATTTTAAGAATAATGTAAAAATTCACTAGATAATTTCTATATTATTATATTGATGAATAATTTTTAACGTATCAGATTATGAAGTTGCTCTGTAGCAACAAATCTGTATTTAAAAAAAACAAACTTCTAAGAACCCTAGAAGCACTAATCCATAACTTGAACAATCTTCCAAGCATCCTGAAAAACCTACAACCAGCAGAGGATAGCAGATGAATGTGACCTTCTAAGAATCAAATCCATGTGCATATACAAGTACTTTACCGACAGGGTAAAAAGGGAAGCCACAGACTGGGAAAAATTTGGCAATGACCTGTTTGATAAGGGACTTATTTCTATAATTTATAGACTATTCAGACATCACAACTAGAAAAAGATAAACAACTTGTGCCCAACTTAAAAATATGCACATGTTTTGAACAAACACTTCATCAAAGGAGAAATTCAGACGGTGAACAAACACATGAAGAAATGTTCGAACTCCCTAGTTCTAAGAAAGATGCAAATCATAGCAACTATGAGACGTCATCTAAACCCAATAAGAATAGCAAAATTCGATGGAGCAGCAACAAATGTTGGTGAGATTGTGGAGAGACTGGAACACTTATTCATTTTTGGTGATAGTATAAAGTGGTACAACCAGTATGGAAGACAGAATGATGCATTCTCAAAAAGTTGCAAATTAAAATACCATTTGACTCAGAAATTCCACTACTGGGAATATACCCCAAAGATACTGGAAGTGCCACCCAAGCAGATATATGCACAACCATGTTTATTGCTGCTTTGTTCACAATAGCAAAGAGTTGAAAACAATCCAAGTGCCCATCAACAAACAAATGGATAGAGAAGCTGTGGTCTATTCACAATGGAAGATTATGCACACTGAAAACCAAAAACTCATGAACTATTATACCAATTGGGTGACCATGGAGGACATTATGTTGTGTGAAATATCACAGTCACAATAAAACAAATACTGTATAATGTTACTGTTATAGAATGGAACTGATATGGGGATTGCAGTGAAGCAAGAAAAGAGGGGATGAATAATGTACATGACATTGAAACAAAGGAAATAACTGTTTAAAAGGAACATATGAATAGGTATTATTGGCATGACAAGAGTCCAGAATAAGAGTTGCATAATAAAGTGGTACAGGGACGGGGGTGGGTGAGGGTAGGTGGGGTGCTGTATAACAATGAAAAAAGAATTTTTTTTCCAAAGAAAAAAATAACCCGGGAGATGGGGGACAGGAAGGAAAACGTGTAACAATGAATGAATGGAAATAAAAAAAGGAATACATTCAAACAAATTAATACTAAATAAAGTATACATTTTCTCAACAACAACAAAAACAAAGCAAAGCAAATTGAGGATATTCATTAAAAAAATCACTCCAAAAGGCCTTTACAGTTAGTAATTTTACAGTTAGCTTGTGATTTCACACTGCTTGCTTTTGGGTTGGCAGTGCAAATCCTTACCATGAAGCCAACAAAGCTGGGTGTTATTGTTGTTAGGTTTCGTCTAGTCAAGTACAACTCATAGTGACACTTGGAACAACTAAACTGAACACTGTTCTATCCTCACAGTCTCTGACACACTCAAACCCATTACAGCAACCCCCTTAGAGATATTAAATACATGTCCAGATTGAATTATCTTATTTTTCACAGTACAGAATACCACGTTTCATGGTCACTTTTTTACTTAGTCTCACTTCTTGCTCTTTTCTTTTTCTTAACCTCTCTTTTTTGAGTTAAATTGTATCACCTAAATCTACATCCAGGAGAGCATAAAATAGATGGATTGGACCTTCTAAGGATCAAATCCCTATGCACACCCAAAAACCTTCTCCAACAGGATAAAAAGGGAAGCCACAGACTGGGGAAAAATATTTGGTAATGACATGTCAGATAAGGGACTTATATATAGAACTTATAAAATACTTGAGCACCTCAAAACAACTATGAGATATCATCTCACCCCAGTCAGAATAGCAAAATTTAGTAGAACAACAAGGAACAAATGCTGGTGAGGTTGTGGAGAAACTGGAACCCTTATTCACTGTTGGTGAAAGTATAAAATGGTGCAACCACTGTGGAAGGAGGTATGGAGCATTCTAAAAAAGTTGTAAATAGAGATACCATTTGACCCAGCAATTCCACTACTGGGAATATACCCCAAAGACACAATAACTGCCTCCCAAGCAGATATATGCACACCCATATTTATCGCGGCTTTGTTCACAATAGCAAGGAGTTGGAAACAACCTAAGTACCCATCAACAAATGAATGGATAGAGAAGCTGTGGTCTATTCACACAATGGACTACTATGCTGCATTGAAAACCCAAGGAACTCATGCAATATTATTCAAAATTGGTGACCCTGGAGGACATTATTCTCAGTGAAGTATCTCAGTCACAAAAGGAAAAATACTGAATGGTGCCATTGTTGTAAAACAGGATTGACATCATGGTTGAGGGGAGACTGAGAAAAATGGGTTAAACAATGTATACTGCATTGAAACAGATGAAGGAGAAAACTGTTTAAAAGGTGTATGTGATTAGGTATTTTATCATGACAGAAGTCCAGAGAGAAGGCTGCATAGTGAAGTGGACCTGGGGGAGGGATTGTAAAATAATGAAAGAATCTTTCTTTTACTTTTCCAAGAAGGGAAGTGTACTGGGGCGTGGGGGGGGGGGGTTGGGAGGGGAGAAAGGTGCAACAATGAATGAATGGAATTCCAAAGTCTCTGTAATTTTTCATTGAAATTAGTAATAAAAAATATTTTCACTAACAGAAAAAAAATGCTGGAGCACCACAAGATAAAGGTAAATGACCCAGTTGAAAAAATGGGTACAGGATATGAACAGACAGTTCACGAAAGAAGACATTCAGATGGCCAAAAAAACACATGAAGAAATGTTCAAAATCCCTTTCTCTAAGAGAGATGCAAATCAAAACAACTATGAGATATCATCTCACCCCAGTAAGAATAGAAAAATTTAACAAAGCAGCAAACGTCAAATGCTGGCGAGGTTGTGGCGAGGTTATTCACTGTTGGTAGGAGTGTAAAATGATGCAACCACTATGGAAGGCAGTATGGCGCTTTCTCAGAAAGTTGCAAATAGAAATACCATTTGACTCAGAAGTTCAACTACTGGGAATATACACAAAGAAACCCTAACTGCTACCAAGCAGATATATGCACACCCATGTTTTTTGCAGCTTTGTTCATAATAGCAAAGAGTTGGAAACAACTCAAGTGACCATTCAACAGATGAATGGATAGAGAGCTCTGGTGTATTCACACAATGGAATACTGTGCTGCATTGAAAAACAAGGAACTCAAAAAATATTATAAAAAATGGATGACCCTGGGGGACATTATGCTGAATGAAATATCTCAGTCACAAAAGGACAAATATTGCATAGTGTCACTGTTGAAAAATGGGACTGATACCACGGTTGAGGGGAGACTGAGAAAGAGGGGGTAAATAATATATACTGCATTGAAACATATGAGGGAGAGAATTGTTTAAAAGGGATATAGGATTAATGTCATGATAGGAGTCCAGAATGAAGGCTGCATAGTGGAGTGGACTTGGGAGGAGGGATTTTATAACAATGAAAAATAATTTTCTTTTACTTTTCAAGGAGAAGTGTAAATTGGGAAGTAGGGAGCAAGGAGAAGAGTGCAACAAAGAATGAATGGAAATTTAAAGTCTCTTCAAACTTTTATTAAAATTAATAATAAAAAAGAATGTAAAATAATCATACTACCTACTATTCTTTTTATTTTTCCCTCTTTAAATAGTTCTCCTTCCAGCCACACACATTCTTTGACTTTACAGCTGACTTTATAATGTTCTTCCTTAATGTAGCTCTGAATATATTTGACCCTAATTTTTAAAGAAATATTAAAAAGTAATCATATATAGAAGCAAAGAGGTAAATGTGGTTTCCTCATAGAGACTTTTCTAACCAATATGCCTTCATCTTTCCATTAAGAGAAATCTCATTCATGATAACATGTGCTGTAAAATTTCTGAACAAATGAGCAGTATACCAATAGCAAACAATGCAAAATTAAAATGAATCCCAAAACTTCCTTTATTTCAAGAATAGGAACAAGATATTGCACTATATTCTTTGGAAAATCTTTTACTAATTTTTATCATTATTGTCACTTTTATAATAATGTTTGAATTAAATTTTCCCTGGAAGATTTTGGGAAGTAAAATATCAGTAAAAAATACAGCCATAGTAATACCGCCCCTTTACCTGAGATGTTAAAATGAGCAGCTCCATTTTACTTGCGATTTAGTGCAACCATTTATAAAGTTTGTTTCCTCATATCACTTTGGCCTCATTTATTTTTCTTATTTATTAAACAAACTCTCAAAAAGGAAGGATTGAGTTCTGGAAAATGTGAGTGATGGACTTTTAGAATTGACTAGTTCAAAATTAAAATTAAAAAAACATGCCTCAATATCTCAACATGACAACGTAAAAAATCCTTTAAAATAACTACAATATGTTAAATGTAAACTACAGTGGTAAACATTAGATCACTGCAACTGAAATGTCTTCCTTTAAATGAGTTGCCAAAGGGCAACGTTAGTACAGCCGGATCAATAATGCTGTTTTGTTGTGTTGTGTTTTTTTTTAAAAAAAAAACAACACAACAACCAAACAAAACCTTGAAACAAGCTTTATAGATGGGTGAATATGTTTTCTCCTCAGCACTTTTCAAAACTATTAATTTTCTCCTTTCCTTTCTGCTGTGGTTGAGTAAAATAGCCAATAGCAAAACCATTATTTCTTTCTTGCTTTAAAACTTGCTTACCTGGGTTAATATTCTAACATCAATCAAGATGACACTCAGAGAGAGAGAAAAAACATAGCTGTAAACTCTCCCACATGTTTAGTCCTTCCTTAGCTCAGAATAGGAAATGTGAGCTTGACTTCTCATAGTGCTTTAAAGAGCAATGTATACGGAATTTGAGAATGAGGGCATTGTAATACAAATGGAGTTACTTGGGTTTTTGTTCTAATGTGGCTAATCACTGTTTAATATCATGATGAATTTTGAAGTGGGCTATAGGGACAGCTGCATTATTTATTTGTAGGATCAGTCAGTGCAAGGTGTGTGCCAGGGTTGTGTATGTTCACTATTGATCATGAGGCTGGCGCAGGATAGGTCAAAGTTCCAATATGTTGTTCACAAGGTCGCTATGAGTCACATTATGCTTAATAGCATATAAAAACGGCAACATTTCTATTTGTATGCTGAGCAAATAAATCATCTGATAAGCTGGGCTCATTGAAAAAGAATGAGACACCAGGATTGGAGAAAGATTCATCAACAACCAGCATTATGTAAATGGCACAATCTTCTTTGCAGAAAATGATGACTTGAAATACTTATTAATGAAGTTTAGAAATTATAGTTTCAGTATGGATTATATATCAACATCAAAAGTAACAACCCCAAACAACTGAACCAATAAAAAACATTATGATAAATGGAAATCAGACTGAAATTGTCTATGATTTCATTTTATTTAGATCCACAATTAACAACCATAGAAACAGCATGGGTTTCATGCTGCTTCCAAGGCAAAGGAGAAATTACTTTTCTCCTGTGGAAATGCTAATGGTTTCAAACCTCTTGTCGTTGGGTTGGCAATGTAACTCTTTACCTCTAGGCCACCAGAGTTCCTTTGTTAGATATCATAGCTAGAGAATAATCCTTCTATGTTGGAAGTCACTCAAATTATACATTTGAAATACATAGCAATTGAACTCTAAAATGCGAATGATCGTAAAGATAGTGAATAACTAGGCATTTTGTCTTCTATTTAACATGGTTCATCATGAGTCAGAGCCAACTCAAAACCAGCTAACAATGACATAAAATATTTCTACATGATGCCACTGTTGTAGAATGGGACTGTCCTTGGGGTTGGGGAGAGACTGAGTAAGATGGGTTCAATAATGTATACTGCAATGAAACAGAGGAGGGAGAAAACTGTTTAAAAGGGATATATGACTAGGTATTTCTGTCATCACAGGAGTCTAGAGCGAGGGCTACATGGTGGAGGGGACC
>NW_006399929.1:119233-120634 GCF_000299155.1 Elephantulus edwardii | reverse complement strand
AGATTAATCAGAACTGACTTTGACAAGCACTGTGGCAATTGGACAATTAAAACAGACATTCGGATGGCGGGGAAGAAGAACAAACTGGGGAGGAGGGTAGAGAGAATGGTGCAGCAGTGAAGGGGTGAAAGCCCGGAATCCCTGTGAATGTTCATTAAAACTAATAAAATTTAAAAAAGAAAAAAAAATCCATTGCCATCAGTTTGGAACTGATTCATAGATGACCCTCCAGCAGGTTTTCTAAGGCTATAAATGCATGGGAGGACATTGCTTATCTTTCTGTGGCAAAGCATCTGAGAAAGATGGCAGCACAATTCCTTATCCAATAGACCATCATAGTTCCAATTTCTATATTGTTGTTAAATGATGTGGAGGTGACTACAACTCACAGTAACCATTATCAACGAATCTGAACTCTGCTCTATCCTGAGCCACACTCATCATCTTGGTACACTTGAGCCCATTCCTATAGTCATTGTATCAGTCTTTATTGTTGAAGGCCTACCTCTCTGTTGCTTACCCTCCACACTTCCAAGCATCATGTCCCGTTTCAAGTTCCAAGAGTTGGTTCCTCCCAATAACATGCTCAAAGTACATGAGATGAAGTTTCACCAACTTTGCCTCTGAGAAGAATCCTGGTTGCACTTTCTCCAAAATAAGTATTTGTTCTTTTGTTAATCTATGAAATATTCAGTATTCTTCACCAACACCACAATCTAAAGGCACCAATTTTTTCTTCTGTCATCCTTAATCATTATCCAGCCATTGGAGAAGAATATCATGCTTGGAATGGTGAAGGGACAGCACAGGAGAGAAAGACCCAGATTAGATGGACTGACTCTGAGAAATAGGATTAGTACTGTTGGAGATGTTGAGATTGGCTCAGGGTAAGGCAGGGTTCAGAGCTGTTGTACATAGGGTCATTATAAGTTGTAGGCAACTCAATGGCACGTAACAACAACAATAGTGTCCTTTTGTTTTGTTCGGATAAAAACTTCTTGATCTAGATATTGGTTTAACATTGTGCTCAAGGTTAGTCATAATTTATTAATATTCATACAATCAAATGCCTTTGTGTAATCAATAAAGAAACACAAATAGACATCCTTCTGGTATCTCTTGCTTTTAGACAAAATTTGTATCAACAGTGATATCTGTGGTGCTGTGGTTTCTTCTTGATCCAGTTTGAATTTACCAGTTCTCTTGATATACTATAATAGTGATTTATCAAGAATCTTCAACAGGATTTTACTTGTATGTGATATTAATGATATTGTTAATAATTTCCACATTCTATTAGACCACTTTTTTTCTGGGAATGGGAACAAATATGGATTTCTTTCAGTTGGCCAATTGGCTGTCTTCCAAATTTCTTCAGACAGCCTGATGAGCATATCTAGG
>NW_006399929.1:111857-113012 GCF_000299155.1 Elephantulus edwardii | reverse complement strand
TTCTGCAGCACCACAGCTCAAAAGCATCAATTCTTTTTCTATCATTCCTAGTCACTGTCTAGCTCTCCCATGCAGAGCACACAATTGCGAAGACTATGGCCCAGATTAGGTACACCTTAGTCTCCAGCCTGATACCATTTCTCTTCAGTACTCTGGAGAGGTCCCTGACAGCTAGCTTTCCCAGTGCAATTCATCTCTTGATTTCCTGGCTGCTGTTACCAACAGTGTTGATTGTGGAGCCAAGTAAACAAAAACTGTTAATTATCTCAATCTCTTCACTATCCATACTGATGCTGCCCAGTGGTGAGAATCTTTGTTTTCTTGATGTTGAGCTTCAATCCATAATGGAGGCTGCAGTCCTTGACCTTTGGCAGCAAGAACTTCAGGTACTCCTGTTTCAGCAAGCAGGGTTGTGTCCTGGGTTGATGAATCTTCTTCCAATCCTGATGCCACATTCCTGTTCATATAGCCCAGCATCCCAGATGATCTGTTCTGCATATAGATTGAAAAGGTATGGAAACAGGATACATCGCTCGTGGACCCCCTTCCTGATTTTGAACCGTGCAGTTTCTCCTTGCTCTGTTCTGATGACTGCCTCTTGGTTCAAGTATAGGTTTCACATAAACACAATCAAATGTTCTGGGAGTCCCATTCTTTTCCAAGTCAACCACAGTTTGTTGTGATCCACACAGTCAAAAGCCTTTGCATAGTCAATGAAACACAGATAAACATTCCTCTGGTACTCTCTGCTTTCTGCCAAGACCCATCTAACATTAGCCATAATATTCCTAGTATCACTGCCTCTTCTAAATCTAGCCTGCACATCTGGCAGTTTTCTGTTGACATGTTGCTCCAGTCATTTTTGAATAATTTTCATCAGAATCTTGCTTGCATGTGGTATTAATGATATTGTTCAATAATTTCTATCCCTTGAGTGCAGCCTAAATTCATTCCTTCATCACCATTAGTTCTTGAACCTATTCTACTTTATAAAATGGTTTTGTTTCAGCCAATTCTTTTTGGTTTAGTGTCTCAGTGAATTTCTTCCATCTTCTTTTGATATGTTTTAGCTCATTCAATATTTTGCCCATGGTACCCTTCAGTATTGCTATTCAAGGCTTGAATTAGTTTTTCAGTTCTTTTGGCCTAAGAAAC
>NW_006399929.1:109350-110996 GCF_000299155.1 Elephantulus edwardii | reverse complement strand
TGATATCTCATAGTTGTTCTTTTTACAGTTTTTATAATACTTTCCTTTGTCCTCTTGAGTTATCCTTTGAAATCATTGGTTCTTCTCTTTTACTTTGGCATTTCTTCTCTTTGCTTTAATGTTTTAACTTTGTAGTGTAATTTTAGAGTCTCTTCTGTCATTCATTTTGGTCTATAATATAATAAATGTGTATTTAAAGTAGTGAATGCAAGTTTAACTAAATTCACTTACACTTAATTTTGTAACATGTTTTAATTAAACTATGATTTGTTATTTCTTAGTACTTCCTTTTCTTTGCTTCTCCTGTTCTGGTTATTAAGCATTAGTCTGACAGTGTCCCTGGAATGTCATTCTTTAATTCATTCATTTAACACGTATTTGTTAAAAACTTGCTAGCTGTAAGAAAGGTTCCTAAACTTCATATAGCTGTGAAACAACAGATATACTCTCTAAACTTGTGTAATTTATGATACATGTTTCAAAGAAATGAAAGAAAGAAGGAAAAATAATACAATGTGCTTTTTAAAGAGAAGGCCAAGGTATGTTGTGAACAAAGCCAAAGAAGTGAAGAAATGAAATAGTGTAAAGAAGGGATTAAGAGATAAAAGTAAAGTGATCTAAATAACCTATTAGGAAGACAGTACCAAAGTTCCAAATCACTAATTAAATTTTGAAAGAAAACATTTTCCCCAAAAGTATGATTGATAAGATTTGTTTACATTATTGAAACAACTTTGATGCTAAAGGCTAGAAATAAATTTCTCACAAAAAAAGCATATGCCTATAGGCAATTTCAGGCTTTCTAAAATGAACAAAGATTTAATTTTACCATGATTACATTAAGCATGTTAAATTTTGTAGCTCATTTAGATTTATGCAAAAAAAGACCATAATGAATTCAGATAGAATTTTAGCTAAATCTGGAAGTCAATTTCTCATAAAATGCAGAAGTATATTACATTTCTTAGCAGGAATCGCTAAGAATCAGCTTGGTTTCTGCAAGACCAAGTGATACTGAACTAGCTCCCTTTTCACTTTGATAGCATTTGTAGGCTGTTAGGTAGAAATAGAACTTATCTTGATTTTATTAAAGCATTCTTTGTGCAAAACTATTATAAATAATCTCTATAAAGTATTAAAAAGAAAAGAGGAGATTTTCTTGAGGACTGAAGTATTCTTAACTCAAGCGAAACTATTTTCAGTCACCTTAGATTCATCAGACTAAACCATGAATAATGAAGAGCAGAGGCAAAGTGATGTCTTCTGTTTGTGGAGCTGGCAGAAATATCCAGTGTGCAGTGGATGCCCGGTACAAATTATGTCCTGAAGGAAGTAAAGCCAGAAATGAGGAGGATGATACCTTGTTTTATGTACTTTGGACATGTTATTACAAAGGACCAGGCTCTGGAGAATGACATCATGCTTTGTAAAGTACTTGTTGTGTACCATCAAGTGGAAACTGAGTCATAGCTTACTCTCCAGAAGCAATGAATTAATCAGGAGAAAATTGCCATCTTTCTCCCACACAGCAGCTTATGGATTCAAACCACATACTTTTAGGTTGACAACACAATTCTTTATTTCTAAACTACCAGACCTCCCTTGGTAGAGTTTTGGAGAAAAAAAGAACCTCAATAAGATGAATC
>NW_006399929.1:97433-106730 GCF_000299155.1 Elephantulus edwardii | reverse complement strand
TAAAACATGTAAAGTGTTGTAGGTTTGCATCAAGTAGAGCTAACTTTCTTGTTAACTAGTTGACAAAAGGTACGACAGATCGTTACTTAGGAGATAAATACTAGCTGAGACCAAGTGTCTGGAAATGTTCCTTAAAGTTCTGTCCTTGACTCGTACATCTCAATGATTTCATCAGTACTTAAAGTAATGTTTTGTTTGTAACCGCTGTTGAGTCGAGTTTGACTCATAATGCCTGATGAACAAATGGTCTGAACCATGTTCTATCCTGTGCCATCTTCACACTTCCTGATCCACAAGAACCCATTGTAGCAATCATAATGTCAATACACCTGGTAAAAGCTCTTCCTCTCCTTCCCTGGCCATCCACCCTTCCCAGTAACATATCCCTCTCCAAGGAATAGCCTCTCCTAGCAACATGCTCAAAATATCTGAGGCAAAGTTTCATCATTCTTGCCTCCAAAGAGCACTCTGGCTGCACCCTTTCCAATACGTATCTCTTTATTCTTTTGGCCATCCATGCTGTGTTCAGTGCTCCTGTCCAACACCACAACTCAAAGTCATCTTCGTTTTCTGTCATCCTCATTCATCGTCCAGCTCTCAGATGCATAGCAAGTGCTCAGAAAGATCATGGCCTGAATCAGACACACTTTAGTCCTCAAACTTACATCATTGCTCCTTAATAATTAAGAGAGGTCCCTAACTGAAGATTTTCCCAGTGCAACACATCTTCTTATTTTCTGACTGCTGGTACCAAGGATGTTAATTGTGGATCCAAGGAAATGAAGTTGTTGACAGTTTAAATCTCCTCTCCACCCATTACAATGTGGCCTATTGGTCCAGTGGCAAGAATCTTTGTTTTCTTAATATTGAGATGCAATCCACACTGAAGGTAACATTCCTGTTTTTCTACAAGTGCTTCAAGTTCTTCCCACTTTCAGCAAGCAAGGTTGGGTCATCTGCATAATACAGGTTATTTATGAGTATCTCTCCAATCCTGCTGCCACGTTCCTCTTCGTAGAGTCCAGCTTCTTGAATAATTTGTTCAGCATACAGATTAAATAGATATACAGAAAGAATACAACCCTGTCACACTCCCTTCTCAATTTTAAACTAAGCTGTGTTCCCTTGCTCTGTTCACACAACAGGCTCCTTGTCCAGGTACAGATTCCACACGAGCAAAATTAGGTTCTCTGGATTACATTCTTCTCAATGTCAGGCACAACTTTTTATAATCCATGCAAATAACTTTGACTAGTTAATAAAGCACAAATGGACATTCTTCTGGCATTCTTGTTTTAAATTTTATTTTATTATTTTTTGGTGTGTGTACTATCAAATCGGATCTGACTGGTACAGGAGGAGATTTCCCCTCCTTTTCCAGCAGAGCATCTGGTGGATTTGAACCACGTACCCCTGGGACTGCAGTGCAGCTCTTTGCCACTAGGCTACCAGAACTTCCTACTTACTTCTGGTATTCTTTACTTTCAACCAGTATACATCTAACATCAGCAGTGATATCCCTGGTGCCATGGCCTCTTCTAAATTCTGCTTAAACTTCTGGCAGTTCCCTATCTATGTACTGTTCTAGACATTTTTTAATGATGTTCAGCAGCATTTTGCTTGCGTGTGATATTAATGATATTATTCAATAGTTACATGGACCTCTCCCAGTCCCTTGGTCAGACAGTTATCCTCAAAATTTCCTGGCTTAGACAGGTGAGTGTATCCAAGGCTGCATCTGTTAATTGAAACAAGTCAATTGGTATCCCAATTGATTCCTGGGTCCTTATTTTTTGCTAATGCCTTCAACACAGCTTCTACTTCCCCCTTCGTTAACATTGGCTCCTGTTCATATGGTACTTTCTGAAACAGTAGAACTATATGACAGAGTGAAAAATACTGAGCCTAAATCAACTGTAGCACATACAGAAAGTTTTCATTCAATTTGGTATGGCTTCCAAAATTGCCACCTTGGGCTCTTGTTTGCTGCTATGTCACAACTGACCCATAGCTGACCTTTCAGCACGTTTTCAGAGGAGTCAAGTGCACAGTAGTTCATTGCCTATCTTTCTCCCTCAGAACTGGTGTTAAATTTAATCTGTGTACCTTAGTATTGAAAAATTGATGCCTTTGAGTTGTGGTGCTGAAGAAGAGTACCAAACATACTATGGACTACCAAGAGAACAAACAAGTCTGCCCTGGAGAGGGGAAACCACACTGCTCCTTGGAGGCAAGGATTTTTAAGCTCTGTCTCACTTTCTTTGGGTATGTTGCCAAGAAGGATCAATCCTTGGAGAAGGACATCATGTTTGAAAAAGAGGAATGACACCACAGGAAAGGAATATCACGGATGTGATGACTGACAGAGTAACTTAAGTAATGGGGGCAGATGTGTCAGAGACAGTAAGAGTGTCTCAAGATAGGACGGAGTTCAGAGCTATTGTACATAGGTCGTTATTAGTTGCAAATGACTTGATGGCACACAATAACAAGAAGCCACCAAAGCCACCTTGGGCTGAGTCATGAAAAGCATTTGTGACTGGAAAATGGATATTGTATGGTTTGCTCTGTTTTGCATTAGGGAGCTTTAGTTCCTAATGGTAAGAAGCTGGGCTGCCATACCAAAGACACATGGTTTGAATCCACCATCTGCTATGTGGGAGAAAGACAGGCAAGCTTCTAATTCTTGTCTCTGAAAATCCGCTGAAGGGTCACTCGGTCTGTTTCAACTTGATGGCACAAACAATAGCAACAACATGTTATCTTCAGGTTTAGGCACAATCTAGTATTTGGGACTATATTGGAAGAAAGAAACAATGATGTCAAAGCCTATTGAAATAATATCATTTGAAGATATATTGTTGAGGATAGAAAATACTTAGACAAAAGATGACAAATATTTATTTATAAAGCTGTGTGAGATTAAGTAAATGGGTACAAGCTCAAGTCAAATTTGAGTTTAACATGATTGTAATCCAAAGAAATAGGTCCAAAAAGTGACAAAGGGTGAAATGGTTTTTTTTACTTAATACAATCTAGAAATAATTGAAACTTGGATTTAAATAATAAAATATCCCCAGGGCTCAACGAGGTAATATAAGCTCATTTGAACAAATTTTTTTATATTTAGATGATGATAAAAAGGATTGTGAATATTTAAAAAATCTAGAAAGGTACCTTTTGTTGTAAAATTCTCATAGTCAACCTCTCGTTAATCTCTTATCAGATAAACTTGAACTTGCCATCATTTTCATCAAATATTCCGATACTGGCCATAAATGCTGAATCTCCACAGTCACAGCATTATTCTTAAATACAGTTGTTCATTTTTGTTCCCTTTAGTTATATTTGTTTTTTTCTTCATGGGATTTAGATCTATTTGCTCTGATTGTTATTATCCAGATATGTAATTTTAACAATATGCTATCATTAAGTATTACCTAAACTCATGTAAGAGGGGAAAGCAAATTTGTTTTTCTACACAAATAAAGTTCATGTTTTGAAATACAAACTGTTAAAACTGTTTTTTAAAAAAGCTTATAGTCTAGTTAAGTATGAGCAGACATATGAATGTCTGAAGAAAAGAGCCAAAGCTGTGAAAGGCCTTGCTTGCTTCCTTGTCTCCATAATATCTTCTTTTCTCATCAAAGAAACTGAAGCAGGAAATCATAGATGATGAATTATGTGTTTGATTTAAGCAAGAAATACAATAGGGGATTCCAATAAATGGCAATCTTCAAAGAAAGGACTTTAGTTCTACACCTAAAGAGAAGAAAATAAGTTTACACAATAGAAGTTAAAAAACAATAATTACAATGTTCCTTTTATTTTTTTAATCGAAAATTACTCAGTCAGAAGGGAAGAGAATGGGTATTGGATGAGCAACTATCAAGGTCTGTCACTGATAGTAATATTTTCTTTTTTTGAATATTGGACTTCTCAACACAGAATCATGAAGCATAAGTTACATATATTCCTCTCAGGTTCTCATTTTAAAGAAATGTTAGCAAACTATCTTTTGGTGCTTGCTTTTTAGAATAATGGGCATTAGATCTGAATTTTAACTGATTTTTAGCTTTTACAACTGATTTTTCCAGCCCCTGACCAGGCAATGTGTGTTTCAGTTGGCAGCCTTGTTCCTTTTTAAAGAAACTGCAAATCTAGCTGAAAGTTCTCATCAGAGTTGGGATCACAGTGTTCATTTTGGATGAGGCAGTGTACTCATTCACTAGGTCAGCTCAGTTTGACATTTCTTGGTTAGGGTATCTCTCCTGAAAATTGTACAATGAATTGGAATAACTTTGTTCTGCTTGCTTTTGTTAAGACTGATCAAAAGAGTGATGAGAATAATCACTACTTAGTCTCCTATTTAACAAATACTTCCACTTATCTAATCTCTTAGGAGAATTTAGGCTATTTGTCTAGTGAAATCCATTTGATACTGATATTTGTTACCACCATTCTGCAATCAATCAAGCTCTCGTAATACAATGGGTGGTATGAAAAATGATTATTGCTAACACTTATATTGTGTCTTTCAGAAACTGCTAAAGTGCTTTATTAACTCCTTTAATCTTCCTCACCACTCTTGGAGGTAGGCACTGTATTATCTTTGTTTTTGGAAATGAGGTAGCCAAAGCATGAAGCCATTGTGGAACTTTTCCAAGGTCATATAGCTGACAAGTGGTAGAATTGAAATTATTTACAGCAAACTTTCACAAATTACATATGATGTGTGTGTAGTTTAAAAAAAATAAAGGGGGAGCTCAAAACATAGTTTGGAGAAGTCTACTATCAGGAATGTCTCCAAAATACTAAAGAGTAACAAATGTCTCCTTGGAGACTAAAGTGTGCTTGATTCGGGCCAAGCTCTTTTCAATCACCTACTTTGCAACTGAGAGCTATACAGAGAATAAGAATGACTGAAGAATAATTGATGCCTTTTAGTTATGATGTTTGAGAAGCACACTGAATAGCCCATGGACTGCTAAAATAACAGATATATATTAAAAAAAGGACAGACAACATGCTTCTAGGAAGCAAAGATGGACATTTTGTTAAGTGAGGCTATGCCTTGGGAAGGGACATAATGCTGAAGAAGATAGTCTGCAAAAGAGACAAAGGACTACCCCTAACCCCCAGTGATGTGTATTGACACAGTGACTGAAGCATAGAGCTAAAATGTTTCAGAGATGATGGTAGGATGGAACAGAGTTCAAGCCTGTTGTTCATAGGGACACCATGGGGCTTACTTGATTTGATGGCACCTAATAACAACAACAACACTATTAAAAACTATATAAGCAAAAGGCAGTTCAGAATGACAAAGCACAATATTACAATGAAATGTGCGAGGAGCTGGAGTAGGAAAATCAAAAGGGCCGGACTCGTTCAGCATTTCTTAAGCTCAAGGAACTGAAGAACAAATTCAAACCTCGAGTTGCTATAATCAAGAACGCTTTAGGCGGAATATTAAATGATCCAGGAAGTATTAAAAGAAGATGGGAAAAAAACATACTGAGTCATTGTATGAAAAGGAGTAGGCAAACACAGAAGAATTTAATGAAATAACATATGAGCAAGAGCCTATGGTGATGAAGAAGTTCAAGATGCTTTGAAGGAAATAGCAAAAAACAAGGCCCCAGGAATAGATGGTATACCAATTGACATATTTCAGGTAACAGATGCTGCCCTGGATGTGCTCACCAAGTTGTGCCAAGAAATCTGGAGAACAACCACTTGGCCAGCTGACAGGAAGAGATCTATATTTGTTCCCCTTCCAAAGAAGGGTGACCCAACAGAGTGTGGAAACTGCAGAACAATCTCATTGATTTCACATGCAAGCAAGATTGTACTGAAGATTATCCAAAAACGACTGGAGCAGAGAATTGACAGAAGTCCAGTCTGGGTTTAGAAGGGCTTGTGGTACTAGGAATATTGTAGCTAATGTTAGATGGATCTTAGCTAAAAGCAGGGAATACCAGAAGAATGTTTATCTGTGTTTCATGATTATGCAAATGCCTTTGACTTGTGGATCATAACAAACTGTGGCTGACTCTGAGAAGAATGGGAATCCCAGAACATTCAGTCGTGCTAATGCGAAACCTTTACTTGGACCAGGAGGCAGTCGTCAGAACACAGCAGGGTAACACTGCATGGTTCAAAATTGGGAAGGGTGTACGCCAGGCATGTGTCCTGACTCCATACCTTTTCAACCAGTATGCAGAGCAGATTATCCGGGAGGCTGGGCTCTATGAGGAGAAGTGTGGTGTCAGGATTAGTGGAAGATCTATTAACAATCTGCGTTATGCAGATGACACAACCCTGCTTACTGAAACCAAGGAGGACCTCATGCACTTGCTGCAGAAGGTCAAGGACTGCAGCCTTCAGTATGGACTGAGGCTCAATGTCAAGAAGACAAAGATTCTCACCACTGGACCAATTGGTAGCATCAGGATGGATGGTGAAGAGATTGAGATTGTTCACAGCTTCAGTTTGCTCGGCTCCACTCTTGGCACCAGCAGCCAGGAAATAAAAAATCGTATTGCAATGGGAAAGTCTGCTGTTAGGGACCTCTCTAAAGTACTCAAGAGCAACGGTGTCTCTCTGGAGACTAAGGTGTGCCTGATACAGGCCATGGTCTTTGCAATCACTTGTTATGCATCAGAGAGTTGGACAATGACTAGGGAGGATAGAAGGAGAATTGATGCCTTTGAGCTGTGGTGCTGGAGAAGAGTATTGAATGTACCATGGACTGCCAAGAAAACAAACAGGTTCATCCTAGAGAGGGTTAAACCAAGCTACTCCTTGGAGTCAAGAATTCTGGGGCTTCGTCTGACATACTTTGGGCATGTTACAAGGAGGGACATGTCCTTGGAGAGGGACATCATGCTTGGGAGGGTGGAGGGACGGCGCAAGAGGGGAAGATCCTCTATGAGCTGGGTTGATTCAGTGACTGGGGTGATCGGGATGGGTGTGTTAGAGGCAGTGTGATTGGATAGAGCAGGGTTTAGGGCTGTTCTATGTAGGGTCTCTATGAGTGGCAAATGACTTGAGGGCACATAACAACAACAACAACATATAAGCAAATACCACTGACAAACTCTTGTTTCTAGAACTAAACACCGTTTGCAAGGAAATGAATACACTTTAATTTGGTGACTATTTTGGTGATAATTAACTGGTAAAGGAGTTAATATAAAACAGTTGGAGGCTCTTTAAAAAAATCATTTTGTTTGTCACTCTGTATCCTTATTCTTTTCTTGAGTAATTTCTCCACATCAGTGGAGCAAGTGCAAGTGACAGTAGTAACGTCCAGGAGTAACATCCTTGGGTTAATCCAGCTAAATAAAGTTAGGGGAACAAGGGTTTATTTTTCTGAGGCTTCGTGGTTTTTGTTTTTTAAATTGTTCATTTACATCCTGCTAAAAATATTATATTTTGAGATTGTTTAAAAATTTCTTATTTTAAATTTTTAAACTCTCATATAATTTATAAAGTGAAGAGAGTGATCTGGGATTCCCATTCTTTCAGTATTAGTATTAGCCACAATTTGCTATGATCTGCACAGTCAAATGCTTTTGCATAGTCAGTAAAACACAAATAGAATTTTTTTCCTAGTATTCTCTGATTTCAGTTAAGATTCAGTCTACGTTAGCAATTTATATCTCTGATGCCTTAGCCTCTTCTAAATTCAGCTGAAACTTCTAGATGCTCTCTATCAATGTTCTCTTACAGCTGGTTTTAGATAGTCTTTAGCGAGATTTTACTTGTAAGTGATATTAATGATATTTCTCAACAGTTTCCGTATTCTATTGGGTCAACTTCCATGGGAATGGGAATAAATATAAATTTCTTGCAATCAGTTGACCGGGAAAGCTATCTTCTGAATTTTCTTGATTCAGACTGATCTATGAACGTGTTTACTTGTTGAAACATACTTGTTTGTTGAAGCATGTCAGTTAATATCACATCATTTCCTGGGGTACAGTAATTCTGTGTATTCCTTTCATCTTGTTTTGATGCTTTGTGCATCACTCAAGAGTTGACCTACAGCATCTCTCAGTGTTGCAACTAAAGGTTTGAATTTGTTTTTCAGTTCCTTCAGCTTGAGAATTGCTGAGTTCTTTTTGGTTTTATAACTCCAGCTTTGTGCACATTTCATTGTAATACTTTGCTAAATCTTCTTGAGTTACTCTTTGAAATACTCCGTTTATCTCTTTTACCTCAGCATACCTTCCCTTTGTTTTGGCTTCTCAATGTTCTGGTACAATTTTTAGAGTCTCTTCTAACTTCCATTTTGTTATTTTCTTTCTGCCATATCTTTGTAATTATCTTTTGCATTCTGTGTCAGTAATATTCTGGATGCTATTCCACGATTCATCCAGCTTTTGACCATTAGTGTTCAATGCCTCAAACCTATTCTTGATATTATTTTTAAATTCAGATCTTAGAACCAGCAAAAGTGGTGTTGATCCAGAGACCTTTCTGAGACAGAGCTGGGTGGTGTCTGCTATCCCTCAGATCCAGAGTTGAGAGTTCTTTGGCCTAGACTTACATGCAAAGTGGAGGAGAAGACACATAACTGACAGAATTAAATGCATTTTAAAACACTAGCTATTGTGCCTTCAGGGCTCCTTCTCTAGTAATCTGAATTTTCTAGAAATTTAATTTTATTGTGAAGATCACGTGAATAACACATATACTTGCTAATATCCTTGATTGCATTATTTTCTAGGACTGTTGCTTATAATAGAACCGATCTACATCACTTAAAGAAATTGAGCTCAAGTATAGTTGATTTAGTTTTGATGGTTTTATCACTTTGATAAGTGATAAAATCACATTTCTGCTGCTTGATATATTTTTACAATTGTGAGAATAATAAAATGAAATACAGGTTTGATTACCATTAGGGTGATTTAGTTTTTGGATTTAAACATGAACCAAAGTTTCAAATTCCCAGAGAAAATACTTTACGTTTTTTTTTTAAAACAAGACTGGAATTATTTTAACTAGAGAGAAGTGTTGAATAATGATGAATTTTTCTTAAGCTTAGCTAATCAATATTTAGGCCTAACATAAGGAATGTAAATTAAATTATGTTATGTGGCAGAAATAACAATAGCAATAAGTGGCCATATTTTAAAAAGGATCAGTTACATTTGGCTTGAACATCTTCTTCCTGTGCCCATCACTTAAACCAACAGTCCATTTTTCATTTATCTTACCAGAAATTTTGAGTAAAAAAACTTTGGTTATGCAAATTCAGTCTTCTTTCATATATATATATATAGT
>NW_006399929.1:94793-96353 GCF_000299155.1 Elephantulus edwardii | reverse complement strand
TATATATACATTTGTTGTTGTTGTTCATTGTCTTTGAGTAGAGCATGACTCATAGCAACCCAATGAACAAAAGGCCTGAAGCCCCCGTACAACTATTGACATTTATCAAAATTCATAGTTTCTGGAGGCCAAGTTGTTTAGGAAGCGGATACCACTCCTGCTTCCAAAGGTTATGAGTCTATTTTATTATACATTTAGTCCACAAAGCTCTGATTTTACCTTGGCATTAACCTGTCCTCCAACAAAAATAGAATATTTCAGCATGATTAATACTCATTAATTTTATAGGGCCTAAAGATATTCCAGAATCTGTATTTTTAATTTGTATTCTAACTCAAAGTAACTACAGGCTAGAGGTCAGAAATCATTACTTTTTTCCACTTCACTATATTCCGAGAGCGTAGAATTGGACGTGAATGAATAAATCACTAAAGGAATTCTAAGAAAAGGTTTACAGTCTCTAGGACAATGGGGGGGAGATCCAAGAAAATAGGAGTTTAAAGAAAGAACGTTAGATTGGTTTTAGGGTAATGAGACAAGAAAATAAGATATGTTTGAAAGACTTGAAAAAGAAAATGGGAGAAATGAGAAAAACATTACCATTACTATGTTGTATTTATATAAATATAATTACAAAAATCTACTTATTTTCCTCATTAAAAATTAGAGTTTTTACAGGTCCTTTATCTTTTTTAAATTTTATTTTATTAATTTTAATGAACATTTACAGATATTTTCAATTTTCATTTATTCCTTGTTGCACTTTTTCTTTACTCCTCTCCCCCAGTTCGCGCCTCTCTTTTAAAAACAAAAGAAACTTCTTAGTTGGTACACTATCCTCCCCCCGCCCCGACACTGCCCCCCTCCGGCCCCACCTCAAATGCACTCCACTTTATCTTTTATATTCTTTTCTCCAACAATGTTATGTTAATAATAACTTGCATTTATGTAAGGCTTTTTCTCAGGTAAGATGTTTTTCTCCCTTTAAAAGTTTTTCATGTCGTGGTTCTAGGGATAATATAGCTAAAGTTAGATGGATCTTGGCAGAAAGGAGAGAATACCAGAAGAATGTCTAATCTGTGCTTCATTCACTATGCAAAGGCTTTTGACTGTGTGGATCACAACAAGCTGTGGATGACTCAGAGAAGAATGGGAATCCTAGAACATTTGATTGTGCTAATGCGAAACCTATACTTGGACCAAGAGGCAGTCATCACAACAGAGCAAGGAGACACTACATGGTTCAAAATCAAGAAGGGGGTCCATCAAGTATGTATTTTGTCTCCATACCTTTTGCAATCTGTATGCCGAAAAGATCATCTGAGATGCTTGGCTCTATGAGGAGGAATGTGGCATCAGGATTGGTGGAAGAGTCATCAAAACCTGAGTTATGCAGATGACACAACCCTGCTTGCTGAAACTAAGGAGGACCTGAAATGCTTGCTGTAGAATGTCAAGGACTGTAGCCTTCAATACGGATTGGAGCTCAACATGAAGAAAACAAAGATTCTCACCACTGGGCCAACTGGTAGCATCAGTTTGGATGGTAAAGAGATTGAG
>NW_006399929.1:47857-93174 GCF_000299155.1 Elephantulus edwardii | reverse complement strand
CAGGCGCACTTTAATCTCCAGAGAGACACCGTTGCTCTTGAGTACTTTAGAGAGGTCCCTAACAGCAGACTTTCCCATCGCAATACGTTTTTTTATTTCCTGGCTGCTGGTGCCAAGAGTGTTTACCGTGGAGTCGAGCAAACTGAAGCTGTGAACAATCTCAATCTCCTCACCATCCATCCTGATGCTACCAATTGGTGCAGTGGTGAGAATCTTTGTCTTTTTGACATTGAGCCTCAGCCCATACTGAAGGCTGCGGTCCTTGACCCTCTGCAGTAAGTGCATGAGGTCCTCCTCAGTTTCAGCGAGCAGGGTTGTGTCATCTGCATAACGCAGGTTGTAGATCGATCTTCCACCAATCCTAACGCCACGCTTCTCCTCATAGAGCCAGCCTCTCGGACAATCTGCTCTGCATACAGGTTGAAAAGGTATGGAGATAGGACACATCCCTGGCATACACCCTTCCCATTTTTGAACCGTGCAGTGTTGCCCTGCTCTGTTCTGACGACTGCCTCTTGGTCCAAGTATAGGTTTCGCATTAGCACGATTAAATGTTCACCCTATAATATATTGCTTTTAAACTGTTCTCTCCCTCATCTGTTTCAATGCAGTATACATAATTTATCCAGTTTTTCTCATTCTTACATCAACCCTATTGTCAGTCCCATTCTACATCAGTGGCACTATGCAGTGTTCGTCCTTTTGTGATTGAGCTATTTCACTCAGCATAATGTCCTTGAGGGTCACCCATTTTGAATAATATTGCATGAGTCCCTTGTTTTTCAATGCAGTGTAATATTCCGTTGTGTGAATATACCACGGCTTCTCTAGCCATTCGTTTGTTGATGGGCACTTAGGTTGTTTCCAACTCCTTGCTATTGTGAACAAAGCCACGATAAACATGGGTGTGCATATAGCTGCTTGGATGGCGATATTGATCTCGTTAGGGTATATTCCCAGTAGTGGAATTGCTGGGTCAAATGGTATCTCTATTTGCCACTTTTTGAGAAAGCACCACACTTCTTTCCACAGTGGTTTCACCATTTTACACTTCCACCAACAGTGAATAAGGGTTCCAGTCTCTCCACAACCTCACCAGCATTTGTTGCTTGCTGTACTGTTAAATTTTGCTACTCTTACTCGGGTGACATGATATCTCATAGCTGGCTTGATTTGCATCTCTCTTAGAGCTAGGGATTTTGAACATTTCTTCATGTGCTTGTTGGCCATTTGAATGTTTTCCTTGGTGAAGTGTCTGTTCACATATATTTTATTCTTTAATCTATACCAATTTAAGCCTTTCATTAGTCCAGAGCTATATTGGTGGTTCTGAAGTGACATGTCATTTTTAAAAGATTGGTTTTCATAAGGGTTCAAGCATTATCTACTGTGTCCCTTCTTTAATGAAAACCCCCCCATTCATAGGTGTTTCTACTATTGGATCCCATATCTGCCTAATATCACAGAATTCTATTAGATATGTCCCAGACATAATGCTTGTTCAAGAGCCTCTGACTTCATTTGCTACTCTTACACTCTATGCCCATTGCAGGAACCAAAATTTCTGCCTTGACTTAGTTAAGCAAACCAGTGTTCCAATTAAGTGAATATGCATCTCTACTATAGGAGGTCATGCATATAAATAAAATTGGATCTATTTAGTTTTTACAAAGATAATTTTAAACACCAGATTCTCCAAAGTGATTTTCTAAAAGTTTTCCTTGGTAATTGAATCTAACTTTATTTTCCTAAGTTTCTTTTGGATAATTTCCTTAGTAAAAGATGAAAATCAACAAGGAAATGCTTCTTCCAAATTTCCCTTTAGGGTTTTAAATTCCCCCAATTTGTACAGATATTGGATGGTTTTTCTCTGAAATAATTTTGAAAGCGCTTGTACTTTAAGAGTTTCATTAAGTCAAGTGAAGAGTAATCTTTAGCATTATTTACTGTATACATAACCAGGATCTCTGGTGGCCTAGTGGCAAGAAGCTGGGCAGCAATCTTGAAGGCACATGGCTTGAGACCACCAGATGATCCGTGGGAGAACAATGGGCAACCTCCTCCCATGTGATTAACTGCTTCTGAAAACCCTCCAGAGAGTCAGCTACGTGTTGGTTCTGACTTGACAACACAAAAAAACATTAGCGACGTAAATAACTGACTTTGATGATAACTAATTGAAATTCATCGTATTAAGCAATGTTTCTGGCAGTAATTCTTTGAACGTAGAAGTTCAACAAGTATAGCTGTCTTCCCAAATGGCCAATTATTCAACTTAAATTCATGAAGGAATATCCCTTTTTAATAACTATGTAAACTACATTAAAAATGGTGTATAATTTTACTGGTAATGTTAAGGTGTTCATTTAACTAAGCCTTAAAATTGTGCTAAAAACCAATAATTTACAGAAAACTGATTACTAGCAAAATTGGTTTCTTATTATAGGCTTCTAGAAAGACTTTGAACACAAATAATTGGGGGGAGGGGTTTGTTGTGAAATGTATTTCCAGGAAAGACCATTTTTTTTTGGTTGTTTTTAAATTTAATCTAAATTTTTGATATTTCCTATAATGTGATTCAAGCTTTAGGGTAAACGATTCATTTTACAGTATTATTGTCTACCATAAACCAGATTCAGGTTCTTCGAAGAGTTTGACTCATTCTTCAGATGGATTTCATTGAAAATTTTCAAGGTTTGAGTGAATACATGTATATTTAACCCACAAACAATAGCAGTTTGGATTCCAAGGACTCACTTAATACACATTTATTTTTCCTGTTGCTATTTTAGTGAGCTAAAACGTATCTATCATGTGTCCCTGTGACACCAATAATCTGCAGGTGTGAGTAGGTCATTTCTTGTGTATAATACACTACAGAGACAAATTGCACACATGAAGATGAGCAGTGTCACATGGCCTCTTGAAGAGATACTCCCAGAACTTAAGCAGACTCCAGTAGTAACAGGGGAAAAGTAAAATAACACCGCAAAGTGGAGCTTAGGTGTTCAAGCCCTTATTTTCTATTTTGTTTTTCTTATATAATTCATTTTCTGGTATACTGTACACATTGTTTTATTGTATTTAAATTTGTTTGTCTCTACTACTATTCTTAATGATGTTTTCTTTCTGATATTTGGCATAAAAAGATATTTACTTTCCTTTAGAGTACATAAATACAGAAAAAATTAATTTTTCACAGAAAAGATATTAAAAGAATACTATGATAATCATGAAACAACATATGAACAAGAGCCTATGGTGATGAAAGAAGAAGTTCAGGCTACTTTGAAGGAAATGGCAAAAAATAAGCCCCCAGGAATAGATGGTATACCAATTGACATATTTCAGCTAACAGATGCTGCCCTGGACATGCTCACCAAGTTGTGCCAAGAAATCTGGAGAACGACCACTTGGCCAACTGACTGGAAGAGATATATATTTGTTCCCATTCCAAAGAAGGGTGACCCAACAGAGTGTGGAAACTATAGAACAATCTCATTGATATCATATGCAAGCAAGATTCTACTGAAGACTATCCAAAACCGACCGGAACAGCATATTAGCAGAGAACTGCCAGAAGTCCAGGCTGCGTGTGGTTCTAGGGATATTGTTGCTGATGGATCTTAGCTGAAAGCAGGGAATGCCAGAGGATCTGTGTTTCATTGCCTATGCAAAGGCGTTTGACTGTGTGGATCATAACAAACTATGGCTGACTCTGAGAAGAATGGGAATCCCAGAACACTTGATCATTCTAATGGGAACCTATACTTGGACTAGGAAGCAGTTGTCAGAACGGAGCAAGGGAACACTGCATGGTTCAATATTGGGAAGGGAATAGGCCAAGGATGCGTCCTATCTCCACACCTTTTCAACCTATATGCAGAACAGATTATCCGGGAGGCTGGGCTCTATGAGGAGAAATGTCTGGTCAAGATTGGTGGAGGATCTATCAACAATCTGCATTATGCAGATGACACAACCCTGCTCGCTGAAACCGAGGAGGACCTTAAGCTCTTGCTGCAGAGGGTCAAGGACTGCAGCCTCCAATATGGATTGAGGCTCAATGTCAAGAAGACAAAGATTCTCACCACGGGGCCAATTGGCAGCATCAGGATGGATGGTGAAGAGACTGAGATTGTTCACAGCTTCAGTTTGCTTGCCTCCACAGTCAACACTCTTGGCACCAGTAGCCAGGAAATTAAAAGACGCATTGCCATGGAAAAGTTTGCTGTTAGGGGACTCTCCAAAGTACTGAAGAGCAACGGTGTCTCTCGGGAGACTAAGGGGTGTCTGATAGAGGCCATTGTCTTTGCAATCACTTGTTATGCATCAGAGAGTTGAACTAAGGAGGATAGAAGGAGAATTGATGCCTTTGAGCTGTGGTGCTGGAGAAGAGTATTGAGAGTCCCATGGACTGCAAGGAAAACAAAGAGATTCATCCTGAATAGTGTTAAACCGGGTGGATCCTTGGAGGCAAGGATTCTGAGGCTCCGTCTAACATACTTTGGACATCTTGTAAGGAGAGACCGGTTCTTGGAGAAGGACATCATGCTTGGGAGGGTGGAGGGACAGTGCAGGAGGAGAAGACCCTCTATGAGGTGGATTGATTCAGTGACTGGGGTAATCAGGATGGAAGTGTCAGAGACAGTGCAATTGGCATAGGACAGAGCAGAGCTTAGGGCTGTTATACATAGGATTGCTATGAGTCACAAGTGACTCGACGGTACATAACAACAAGAACAACAACAACAACAACAACAACTATGATAATCATTATTTTTCTATTTAATCATTTCAAACTTAGCAAATATGTTTCACTTCAAAAACTATTGGCTTCAAATGGTCAACAATTAGATTAGAAAATAATCTAAAAGATATTGTGAAGATAAATAGTTAAGGAAACTAGATTACTGAAAATAGATCAACTATACAACCGGAAAAGAAAGTTGTGAAAAATGTCATCAGTGTTCTTTACTATCTTCAGTAGAAATTGTTGAATAAAAGTAATCTGTGTAAAATTTCACATAATAGAATATTTTATAATGAAAACACATGATTAACTTCCTATTCCTTAGATTATAAATTAACATAAGACCCCTTCTTTGAGTGTTTATTTTCTTTATATTTTATGTATAAGAAGATGTCATGAGTAATTTCTGAAAAGTTTTAAAAAATATTGGAAGAGTTTTACTAGGTATTTTGTCCTTGTATTAAACAGAAAGATAGTGATAAAACAAGTCATTCACAAATTAAGTGATCAACCATTTATTAAGGGTGAGAAAGAAAGAGAAAGATAGGGCTGCAATTAGATGAGAGACTTAATCCCAGAGCCAGCACATTCAGGTACTGAACAGGGAGGGACCTGCAACTCCCCTGGAGAAAAACTCCCCCAGTTGGGGGATTTTGGCCCCCATGAGGCCACCCCATGGAACAAAAAGGACAATAGAGTTTGAGAGGGGTCTAGAATCATTTGAGAGCCTCACTTCCACAGCTTGCACATTGAAGTGCTAGTGAGGGAGCTGCCTACAAACCAAACAACCCCCTTGTGGACAGAAACTGCTTAAATTGGGAACCTGGTCACACCACTACAAGACAAAAGAGGCACTAGACTTTAGGAGAGGAGGCTGCAATAAGGCAAGATCCTTCCGGGTTACCCTACAGACCAGGGTTGACCTGAAAGACTTTAGGGGAGGCATATAGAATACATGGATATTAATAAAACTACCACCAGATTGTTAAAAAATGACACTTGTTGTTTGTTGTTATGTGCCGTCGAGTCGCTTGTGATTCATAGTGACCCTATGTACAACAGCTCTAAACTTTGCTTTGTCCTGTGCCAATCTCATTGTCTCGACACACTCATCCCGATTGCCATAGTCACTGAATCAATCCACCTCCCAGAGGGTCTTTCCCTCCTGTGCCTGCCCTCCACCCTCCCAAGCATGATGTCCTTCTCCAAGGTCCAGTCCCTCCTTACAACATGAACAAAGTACATCAGACGAAGTTTCAGAATTCTTGCCACCAAGGAACAGCCCGGTTTAACCCTATCTAGGATGGATCTGTTTGTTTTCTTAGCAGTCCACGTTACCCTCAGCACTCTTCTCCAACACCAAAGCTCAAAAGCGTCAGTTCTCCTTCTATCCTCACTGATCATTGTCCAGCTGTCTTATGCATAACAAGTGATTGCAAAGACCATGGCCTATACCAGATGCACCTTAGTCTCCAGAGACACACCGTTGCTCTTCAGTATTTCAGAGAGGTCCCTAACAGCAGACTTTCCCATGCAATACGTCTTTTAATTTCCTGGCTGCTGGTGCCAAGAGTGATGATTGTGGAGCCAAGCAAACTAAAACTGTGAATAATCTCAGTCTCTTTACCATCCATCTTGATGCTGCCAATTGGCCTAGTGGTGAGAATCTTTGTCTTCTTGATACTGACCCTCAATCCATATTGAAGGCTGTAGTCCATGACCCTCAGCAGCAAGCGCTTCAGGTCCTCCTCAGTTTCAGCAAGCAGGGTTGTGTCATCAGCATAACACAGATTGTTGATGCATCTTCCACCAATCCTGATGCCACACTTCTCCTAATAGAGCCCATCCTCCCGGATGGTGCCCTGGACGTACTCACCAAGATGTGTCAAGAAATCTGGAGAACAACTACTTGGCCACTTGACTGGAAGAGATCTATATTTGTTTCCATTCCAAAGAAAGGTGACCCAACAGAGTGTGGAAACTATAGAACAATATCGTTGATTTCACATGCAAGCAAGATTCTACTGAAGATTATCCAAAGCCAACTGCAACAGCACATCACCAGAGAACTGCCAGAAGTGTAGACTGGGTTTAGAAGAGGTCGTACATGGTACAAGGGATATTGTAGCTAATGTTAAATGTATCTTGGCTGAAAACAGAGAGTACCAGAGGAATGTCTATCTGTGCTTCATTGATTATGCAAAGGCATTTGACTGTGTGGACCATAGCAAACTGTGGCTGACTCTGAGAAGAATGGGAATCCCAGAACACTTGATCATGCTAATGCGAAACTTATACTTGAACCGAGAAGCAGTAGTCAGAACAGAGCAAGGAAACACTGCATGGTTCAAAATTGGGAAGGGCGTACACCGGAGATGTGTCCTGTCTCCATACCTTTTCAACCTTTATGCATAACAGACTACACTTATGTAACTGAAATATCTAACAAGATATTTAACATTATCTTCACCTCTTAAAGTTCCATTGTATCCTTTTTTTCAATCAATCCTTTCATGCTCTTCCATAGTTGTTGCTATTTTTAGGTACCACTGAGTTGAATACAACTCATAATTCCCTATGAACAACAGATCAAAACCCTGTTCTAGTCTGTGCCATCCTTACAATCTCTGGTATACTCAGGGCCATTACAGTAATCACCGTGTCAATTCATCTGGTTCAAGGTCTTCTTCTCCTTCACGGTCCATCAACATTTCCAACCACGATGTCCCTCTCCAAGGAATAGCCTCTCCTAACAACATGCCCAAAATATAAGAAGTAAAATTTTATCACCTTTGTCTCCAAGAGCATTCTGGCTGCAATTTATCCAAGAGGTATCTCTTGTTCTTTTGATATTCCATGGGATAATCAGTACTCTTCTCCAATATGACAACTCAAAGGCATCAATTCTTCTGTTGTCCTTATTCTTGTCCAGTTCTGAGGTGCATAGGAAGTGATTGAAAAGACCATGGTCTGAATCAGGCACACTTTAGTCCTTAAACTGACATCGTTGCTCCCGAGTAATTTGGAGAGGTCCCTGATGGCAGAATTTCCTAACATAATACAGCTCCTGATATCGTTACTGCTGGTTCAAAGTATGTTGATTGTGGTTCCAAGTAAAATTAATTTGCCTTGCTCACTTTAAGCAAACCATGACAAGCTGTTGAGGAAAAGTCCTCTGATCCTTCTTCTTCATAGAGTCAAGCTTCTGAAATGATTTTCACAGCATACTGATTAAGTATAAAGAGAGAATACAACTCTGATGGACACCTTTCCTAATTTTAAACCACATAATGTCCCCTTGCTCTATTCAGGAAACACCCTCTTGATTGAGGTATAGGTTTCACACAAAGTACAATTAGGCGTTATGTGATTTCCAGTCTTTTCAATGTTAACCATAATTTATTATGATCCACACAATCAAATGCTTTGTACAGTCAATAAAGCATAGTCATTATTCTGGTATTATGTTTTCAGCCAGGATCCATCTGACATCAGCAATAATATCTCTGGTGCCAGAGTCTCTTCTAAATATTCTCAACTTTTGGAAGTTCTTGGTCACTGTACTGTTCTAGTCATATTTAGATGATCTTTAGCAATACTTTTTATAATTTTCACATTCTGCTGGATCACCTTCAACAAACATAGCTCCATTCCAGTCAATTGGGTAAGTAGCTAGCTGTCTTCTAAATTTCCTGGCATAGACTTGTGAGTAGCGTGTCCAGGGCTGCATCTATTATTTGAAAAATGTCATTTGCTATCTTAATTCCTGGGACTTTATTTTTTGCCATCGCTTTTAATGCAGCTTGAACTTCTTCATTGATTAAAAGTGCCTCTTAATATAATCCTGAAATGTTTCAGTGTTAACCAATTAGTTTGGGCACAGTAACTGTATGTGTTCCTTCCATCTTCTTCTTTATTTTTTAATAAGATTTTTAATTTATACTGCAAAGACCATGGCCAGATTCAGGTGCACCGTAATGTCCAGAGTGACATCATTGGTGTTCATTACTTTGGAGAGTCCTCTAACAGCAGACTTTCCCAAAGCAATATGTCTTTTAATTTCTTGGCTGCTGGTGCCAAGAGTGTTGCCTGCAGAGCCAAGCAAACTAAAGCTGTGAACAATCTCAGTCTCTTCACCGTGCATCCTGATGCTGCCAATTGGCCCATGGTGAGAATATTTGATTTCTTGATATTGAGCCTCAGTCCATACTGAAGGCTGCAGTCCATGGCCTTGCAGCAAAGCGCTTCAGGTCCTCCTCAGTTTCAGCAAGCAGGGTTGTGTCACTTGCAGAACACAGATTGTTGATGAATCTTCCTCCAATCCTGATTCCGCACTTCTCCTCATACAGCCCAGCCTCTCTGATAATCTGTTCTGCATATAGGTTGAAAAGGTGTGGAGATATGCTACATCCCCGGCATACACCCTTCCCAATTTTGAACCTTGTAGTGTTTCCTTGCTCTGTTCTTACAACTGCTTCCTGGTCCAAGTGTAGGTTCTCATTATCATCATCAAGTGTTCTGGGATTCCCATTCTTCTCAGAGTTAACCACATTTTGGTGTGATTTATACAATCAAATGCCTTTGCATAATCAATGAAACACAGATAGACATTCCTCTGCTTTCCACCAAGATCCATGTAACTTTAGCTATAATATCCTTAGTGTCACAGCCCCCTCTAAACCCAGTCTGCACTTCTTGCAGTTCTCTGTTGATGTGCTGTTCCGGTCATTTCTGGATAATCTTCAGCAGAATCTTGCTTGAATGTAACATGAATGATATTGTTCGATAATTTCCACACTCTGTTGGGTCACCTTTCTTTGGAATGGGAACAAATATAGATCTCTTCCAGTCAGTTGGCCAAGTCATTGTTCCTCAGATTTCTTGACACGACTTGTTGAGCACATCTAGGGCAGCATCTGTTAGTTGAAATACATCATTTTGTATACCATCAGTTCCTGGGGCCTTGATTTTTGCAAATTCCTTCAAAGCAGTTTAAACTTCTTCCTTCATCACCATAGGCTCTTGCTTATATGTTGTTTCATGAAATTTTTCTGTGTCTGCCAATTCCTTTCAGATCTGTAACTCTGTATACTCTTTCTATCTTCTATTAATACCTCCTCGGTCATTTAATATTCTGCTCAAAGGGTCCTTAAGGATAGCAACTCGAGTTTTGAATTTGTTTTTCAATTCCTTGAGCTTAAGAAATGCTGAGCAAGTTCAGCCCTTTTAATTTTCTTACTCCAGTTCCTTGCACATTTCATTGTAATGCTTTACTTTGTTTTCCTGCACTGGTTATCTTAATATTGACAAGTATTCCATTAGAAATTCTTTTCGTCTAGTCAGTAAGGACTTGGACTGCCCAAATAGGACAGTTCAAATCCACCAGGCACTCCTCAGAAGAAAGATGTGTAGTCTTTTCCTGTGTGATTTATTGTCCCTGAAAACCTGTTGGAGGGTCAGCTCTAAGTTGGTTCCAACTCTACAACAATGAGGGAATATGATATGGGGAGCTCTTCATGACAGAATCAAGGCTAATGATTTAGTGAGAGAATTTTGAACAATTAATAATTCATTAATTACAAATATCTTTTTTAAAAATCGTAGACAACAACTATGCATGTGGACTTTATCTGGTATACTATGTAGGACTCAGATTGTATATATTTATTGAGAAAACTAGTGGAGAATTTCAATGTCAGCAGTAAAAAAAGGCCAGGAGTTGACTCTGGAATATACCACTCATTTGCAAATTCAAACTGAAGCTGAGGAAAATTACAACAAGTCCCTGAGAAATAAATATGAAAAATCTATAATATAATAAATATAGAATAGAATAGAATAGAATTAATATAATAGAATAGAATTAATATAATAGAAATAATATGATATATAATATAATATAATATAATATAATATAATATAATATAATATAATATAATATAATATGTTGTTGTTGTTGTTTAATGCCGTCGAGTCGTAGACGACTCATAGCGACCCTATGAATGAACAGCCTGAGCACTGTTAGTACATAAGAGTTTCCGGAGGCAAGCCATTTTGGAAGTGGATGCTGTTCCTGCTTCCAGGCTTGATTTAGTCAGGAAGCTCCAGCCAACACTGTCCACCATGGGTGCCCATTACCCCGATTGGCACATCACTGTCACAAGCTTCAGCATCACAGCAACCACAAGTTACCTCTGTACAGCAACGCACAGACCAGTGCTATACCGCCTAGAAGAATGTTTGACAGGAAGACAATTTAAACCTGGCCGAGGGCCACAGATGACAATCACCCACCTTCGGCTTGGTAGCACAGCTTCCTTCCACTAGGCCAACGTAGCTCTTTCTTGGTCGTCGTCAATATACTATACTATACTATACTATACTATACTATACTATACTATACGTATAAATCTATATCACATGAATGTAGAAATCATCACAGAAATAGCTTTGAGGCACTGAAGATCAGATGAGTTGTGTAATGACAGCAAAGGACATTATCCATGAAGAAAGGAAAAAGTAATCACGAAGACAGGGGAGAAAAAAAAATACCAAAAAAAAAAAAAGGCCAAAAGAGACTCCAAAACTTGCACAGGAAGACAAAGAATAAACAAAGGGAATAAGAAGTATGATGGAGAGAAGTAAGAGAATTGAAGCTGAAATAAGAGAGATAAATAAGAAGATTTCAGAGTAGCTCAAGAAAATCAAGTATTGTAACAAAATGTGCAAACAGCTATAGTTAGAAAATCAAAAGGGAAGAACAAATATGGCATTTCTCAAAATGAAACAACTGATGAATGAATTAAAACCTTTAGCTGCATTATTGAAAAATTTTATGGGAAAAATCTTGAATGTTCAGCAAGATTGGAGGAATGCAGAGTTACTGTACCAAAGAGAATTTGTTGGACAAAGCTAGAGAACATTGTTGTTGTTGTTGTTAAGTGCCATTGAGTTATAGAGGACTCATAGTGACCCTATGAGCAGAAGACCTGAACCCTTTTATAATTTTCATCGTTTCTCCAAGTTCATAGATTTTCTGGAGTCAAGCTGTTTTGGAAATGGATGCCAGTCTTGCTTCAGAGTTTGTTTTAATTGGGGAGCAATACCAAACACCAGCCACCATGAGTGATCTTTATCACATTTGACACATCAGTGTCACAGTGTTTAGCATCACAGCAATCATGAGTTACCTCTGTACAGCAAATAGACAGACCAGTGCTATACCACTTAGAAGAATGTTTGACCAAAACCAATTAAAACCAGGCCTGAGGGCCGCAGGCCTGACAGAACAAATGAATTTTCATAGAAACCAGACTTGCATTCTAGGCTCTCATTGGCCAAAAAAGTGGCTTCCAGCCAACCAATTACTCCAGAGCCAGCCCCAAGCTAGCAGAAGGGGACAAAGCCAAGGACTAACCCCTCTGAGGCCACACAGAGAACATTATGCTGAGTGAAAAACCTCAGTCACAAATGGACAAATACTGCATATCACCATTAATGTGAATATAAGAGAATAACAGGGGAATGCAGTGGGGTCAGGAGAGCATAGCTAAAATGTACAAAGAATCCTCTAGATGATCAGGAAAAGGGAAGATCAACCTGGGAAGAACTGATGAAAGAACAATATGTCTATTGCAATTAGCAAATAGGAACAGGATATGCATAACTGTTCAGAAAAAGAAGGGGAAAAGGGTGGTGGCCAAAGGGGGTGGAAAGTAGTAATCAATTACATAAAACACAAGGTGTATGAATGTGAAAACAGAACGTACACGAATTTAACAAGGGCATTGGTCAATGGTAATTAATTATAGAAAATAGGTGTTAATTATGGTATAAAACATAATTTGTATGAATGAAACAGACTGAATTGAATGATTGTGTGAAAAGCAATTAGAAATATAAGGGGTACAAACAAAAGATTTGGTTAACATTGAACCATTTCAAGCAGCATATCTTCAAGAACCAATGAACCAGTGGTAACAACGGAAGTTAAAGCTGAACACATTGGCCAAAAATAAGACTTCTGGAATTAAAGGTGTAATTTACATGTGCATGTTTTATTAAACATGACTCTAAGATCATCTAAATACTTGATAACTCTTTGTATACCCTTTGTTGTCGTTATGTACCACATAGTCAAGACCAGCCCATAGTTGACCCTCCAGTAGGTTTTCTGAGACAGTAAATTGCATGAGAGCAGGTTGCCCATTTTTTTTTCCATGGAGTAGCTGGCATACTGAACTGTGTGCCTTTTGGTTTGCAGCAATAACCCTTACTACTAAGCAAATTAATTGCAGCTCATAATGACTTTCTGAACAATAGATCAGAAACTTGCCTTCTCCTGTGCCATCCTCACTGTATCTGTTATGCTCAAATTCATTGTCAGTTTGAGGACTAAGGTGTGCCTGATTCAGGCCCTGCTCTTTACAATTATTAACTATGCATCCAAAAGCTGTACAATGAATAAAGATTGCAGAAAAAAAATTGACACCTTTGAGCTGTGGTGTTGAAGAAAAGCACTGAACATCCATCCCGTAGATGGTAAAGAGAACAGATATGTTTTAGAGAGGCTGTAGCCAGAGTGCTCTTTGGAGGCAGAAATGATGAGGCTTTGCTTCACATACTTTGGGCATGTTCTTAATGGGGGCTATTCCTTGGAGTGGAGTGTGATACTGGGAAGGGTCAGTGAAGGAGAAGAAGACCCTCGACCAGGTGGATTGACACAGTGACTGCTGCAATGGGCCCTTGTATGTTAGGAAGTGTGAGGATGGCTCAGGATAGAGCAGAGTTCTAGTCTTTTGTTAATAGGGTTGATATGAGTCATACTCGTTTGGGGGGCACTTAACAATAACAACAACAAGAGTTCATTGCTATAATTATTGTACCCATCCTTCTCATTAAGGTTTATCTTTCTCTATTTGGCTGTCCCTCTACTCTTCTTAGCTTGAGATGGGTTGATATAATGATCATAACAATGGGCTCAAAAAACAATGATTTTGAGATAGGAGCAGGACCAAGTAGTATTTCATTGTATTGTGCATTGGATTACTGTGAATTGGAACGTATATGTCGGCACCTAAAACCAGCAGGAAATACTAGTAAAACAGTTACCCTTGAGTACCTGGGAGGTCATGGTCTCTTTTTGAGTATATCTTGCTTTTTCTTCATTCTTTTCTATTTTATTAACTTGATTTTATATTTTCAGTGTATGTATCTTTCCTTTAGGATTGTTAAATGGAATCTTAAAGGTCTTCACATTTCAGGTGACTTAATAATGGGAAATATCTGTTTTTTCATAAAATATAGATTCAAGGCTATTTCAGAATTCTATAGTTTCTTTAACGTTTGAACAGAAATTATTTTTATGATAAAAATGATATTAAGCATTTCAGGTAACTTTTAAATGTTCCCAAATAATTTATTTTCAACTTAAGTTTAATTATTCCCTTTTGTAGGCCTCGGAGCTTTCTGTTTTGGTCTGAAGCCAAATATTTAGACATACTGCAAAAGAATCACATTATGATTGTCTCATTCAATTTGCAATTTTCAAGGGGCAGAGGAGAACAAAAATATAGTTTTCTTTGTGAAAAGACCAGATAAGAGTTTCATGTGCTAAGTGGTTTTCAAAAGAGAATTTTGAATAATTCTTGACAATGAAGCCAATGAGTTGAATAGTAATATGTTTTCTATATTAAAATTCCCAAGATACAATTTTTTCCCTTTTTTATTTTAAAGTAATCAAGAACTGAAGGAGTACACTAATTATTTCATTTTGAAGACATATTAATATTTATAACTCTAGAAATGTTTAATATTGGTAATATTTTATATTTAAAGATAGTTTCCTCATGTACTTAAAGATTTTATTTCCAACTTTTCCCATTCCCTAAGATTTAAGATGTAAATTAATTCTCAAGTGGATACTACTCACATTTGATTTCACAAAAAGTAGAGAAATACACATATTCTCATTCTTTATCTTTAAAAATTAATATAGAATGATAAATCTCAAAATTTTCAAATGGAATCTCTCCAACACATAGGAGAATTTATAATGAGAGATGTTTGAGCTATACTTTTTAAGTAATAAGAGAGAGGAAGACCCTTGATGAGATGGATTGATTTAGTGGCTGGGCTAATGGGGTAGGTGTGTCAGAGATAATAAGGTTGGCGCAGGACAGAGCAGGATTTAAGGCTGCTGTATATTGGGTCACTATGAGTTGCAAGCAACTTGAGGGCACATAACAACAGCACTCTTTCTGTGTCATCTTATTTTTGTAATAAACATATTGTTGTGGTTTTAGGTGCCATCAAGTCAATTATGGCTCATAGCAACTCTATGAACAACAGATACAAGCCTTGCCCTATCTTGTGCATCCTCATGATTTCTGATATGCTTGAGCCCATTGTTACTGTCACTGTGTCAGTACATCTTTTTTGGCATCTTTCTCCTCTGAGCCCATTGTTACTGTCACTGTGTCAGTACATCTTTTTTGGCGTCTTTCTCCTCTGATTCTCCACTTTTCTTAGTGTGGTGTTTTTTTTCAAGGATTGACTTCTCCTGACACAAGTCTTAAGTAATCTATACAGTTGTTTTTATGTACTATCAAGTTGCTTGTGACTTACAGTGACCCTATGTATAACTCTGAACCCTAATCTATCCTGAGTCAAACTTATTGTCTCTGACACACCTAGCTCCATTACCCCAGTCACTGAGTCAATATATCTCATCCAGAGTCTTCCTCTCTTGTGCTGTCCCTCCACCTGTCCAAGCATGATGTTTCTCTCCAAGGACTGGCCCTTGCTTGCAAAATGCCCAGATTGTATCAGGCAGAGTTTCAGAATCCTTGCCTGCAAGGAGCAGCCGTGTTTCACCCTCTCCAGGTCAAAGCTGTTTGTTCTCCTAGAAGTCAATGGTATGTTAAATACTCTTCTCAAGCTCTACATATCGAAGATATCAATTCTCCTTCTATCATCTCTAGTCACTGTCCAGCTTTTTTATGCATAGCAAGTAATTGTGAAGGTGACCTGAATATAATTATGTATTATAAGACTAACACATAATAGTTTTTTTAAATAATGATCTTTGCTGGTATTATTGCACTGCTAAAGGCTATGTGGTAGAAGGATTGGTGGGACATCTTTTCCCCAAAACAGTTATTCTCAGAGACCCAAAGCAGGGTCACTATGAGTAGAATTCTGATTGGTGGTGGTTGTTGTTAGGTATCACTGAGTCAATTATGACTTATCGTGACCTTATAAATGATAGATCTAAATCCTGCCTATTGTGTGCTGTCCTCACAATCTCTAACATACAAAAGTCCTTTGTTGCAGTTATTATGTCAATCCACCTGGTTGAGGATCTTCCTCTCTTTCACTGTCCCTCCATCTTTCCAAATATGATGTCTCTCTCCAAGGCAAAGCATCTCCTAGAAACATGTCTAAAGTACGTACAGTGAAGCTTTATGTTTACTCCTAAGGACTTCTCTGGCTGTCCCTTCTCCAAGACATGACTGTTTGTTCCTTTGTTAGTAGTTTATTCATAGTATATGTGTCATTCTCTAACACCACAGTTCAAAGGCATGAACTCTTATTCTGGCATCCTTAGTTGTTGGCCAGCTCTCAGATGCATAGCAAATGACTAAAAAGAAATATGGCCTGAATCAGGAGCAACTTAATCCCCAAACTGACATCACTGATCTCCAATAATTGGAGAGGCCCCTGACTGCAGACTTTGTCAGTGCAATATATCTCCTGATCTCTTGACTGCTGGTACCAAACATATTGATTGTGGATCCAAGTAAGATTAAGTCATTGAGAGTTTCAATCTTTTCACTATCTATCATGACGTTGTCTATTGGCCAAGAGGTGAGAATTTTTGTTTTTGTGATGTTGAGATGCAATCCATATTGATGGCTGCAGTGTTTAATTTTGTGCAGAAAGTATTATAAGTCCTCCTCAATTTCAACTAGCAAGGTTGTGTCATCTGCAAAACTGATTAGTCTTTCTCCAATTTTTTCTTTATTTTAATTTTATTATTTTGTGTGCATGTACCATCAAATCGGATCTGACTGGTACAGGAGGATATTGCTCCTCCTCCGGCAGAGAATCTGGTGGATTCAAACTGTGTACCTCTGGGATTGGAGTGCAGCTTCTTGCCACTAGGCCACCAGAGCTCCCCTCTTTCTCCAATTTTGTTGCCATGTTCTTCATAGAATGCAGCTCTACAACAGAATAATTTGCTAGAATAATTTGCTCAGCACACGTACTAAATAGGTAAAGAGAAAATATACATCCTGACACAGAGCTTTCTTAATTTTGATTGATGGTGGTAGCTGCCATTTAAGAATAAAAGAAAGTGTTAAATCTATTTTCAATCTAGCTCTTTACCTCAGAAGTCTAATGTATGTTACTGCAATAAAAAAAAGCAAAAACCAAGCAAACAACTCCCTACCTCCAAGCCCAAAACAACAAACAAAACAAAAAGCACACAATTGAACAGGATAAGTCAGAAAGACAACTTGGTATTGAGCAAATTGGAGATGAGTTCAATTCTTCACAAAATTTGGGAGAACAGAAAATAAGTATCTGATTTCCACTGGACAGGGAATAATACCTTGGACTATTCCCTCATTCTGCAGCCCAGAATAGCTCTTGACTCTCTCCTGGGCCTTCTGATTTGTATTTCTGTTTCTGCTCAAGGACACACTGACTTGGAAATGTATCTATGTTTAAAGTTGACTGGCTCTGCCAAGTATTTGCTAAGGGTGCCCTTATTGAATCCTAAATTCTGTGTATTCAGCATTACCTCTTGGATTGCTTTTTTTCTTAAGTTATTTCTTTAGATTCTGCCTTATTGCACATAGTATTGACTTAGGGTCCTCTGAGGGATACTGAATAGATTGTGATTTTTTTATTTATTTTTTATTGAGGATGCTCCTGTTGCTCAAATTCTGTTCAGAGTTAAAATTGAGACTACATGCTTATGAGCTCAGCTCATATGCTGAGATGACTGAGTGCAAACACAACACTAAACTCTTCGAGACCCCGGAGGGCTATTCAGTTGGAGCAGCAATGACCACAAGGCCAAACCTCTGCCTTAATTAGGATTCATTTGATGCTAATCTTGGAAATACCTTTCTGGATATTTATTCTTTGCTAAATTTGAGAGAAACCTGATTTTTATATATGGTTTAATTGCTTTGTTCTAAAGTTAAATCTGTTTGACTTTCTCACTTTAAAACTTTCAAATAGATTCTCCATTCTTATTTGAAAAATCTTTCAGCGAAGATAAATGAGCCAAAAGAACGGGTACTCATTGATGTGCCTTCTCTTCTTGCTGACTTGATGAAAGCTCTTTCTTTCTCTTTGGAATAGACCATTCAAGATCGAGTCTGGCAGGAAGTCAGTCTCTGCAATGTGTTCTCTGTTGGAAGCATTGATCTTCATTCTTCTTCTCTTTTCAGTTCTACCTTCTTGATAATGGTCTGGGGACAGTAATTCCTGATTGTGACTGACAACGCTACCTATGTAAAATATTCTCTTTTTCCTCCTGAGCACTGCTGGAAGCTTTCTGTACAAAATATGGAAGAGGCTCAGATGTACAATAAAAAGACCACATGATTCTGGGCTCAACTTGAATCAAGAATGCTCCTTCAGTCTAGGCAGGATAAATATTTCATCAGTTTATAATAAATCCTCTCTTCCTCCAGCTCTGTTATATTTTAAGAACTTATGCATATTAGAAATATGGAAAACATGTAATGCCTTACTCCAAGGTGTCAATAAATCTTTTGTAATTCTCTTGACTTTTTTAATTAAAAAACCTCTCTATGTTTGTTAATAATAGATTTTTAATGCAACCTTCTCATCTACATAAGTGAAATCTCGTGAATTAGAGAAAGGTCTGCTCTCTGAGACTCACCCTTTCAAAAATATTATTTTCATAAACTATTTTATTTAAAAATACCTGGGTGTTTTCATAGCATGTAAAAACTCTTGTCACTTATTTGAATACACAAGGATTTTTAAATGAAAAAAAGGAACCTAATTATTTGCTTCCTCATTGTTTTCTGAGAAACCTACTTGAAAATAACATTTTTCTTATTA
Organism: Elephantulus edwardii; assembly: GCF_000299155.1. NCBI lineage: Eukaryota > Metazoa > Chordata > Mammalia > Macroscelidea > Macroscelididae > Elephantulus > Elephantulus edwardii. The sequence continues at coordinate 74,312 of NW_006399929.1, read as the reverse complement.
TAATACAATGTAAATCTTTCAATATTTGTAAATGTTTTACTTACATTGAGCAATGTAGTAAGATTAAAAGGTATTCTTTCCATTTTTGAAATGAAAAATTCTGAAACTGTAAACCTGTGTAAGTTTTTATTCAAGCACAAAAGACAGAAATACCATTTCATGATATAAACATTACTTGCTGAGTAAGAGACAAACATGATATGAAATAAATTACTTAATAAACACTTCACAGCTGTGATTTGTTTAATATATTATAGTTGACTCATACTGTCTGTTCACATTAATGGCCAGGCATAAACCATTTTTGTTAGTGAAATTTTATTCAGATTTAAAAGAATAATGTAGTTTATGACAGATTTAACTACAGCCATCAACTATACACCATCCTGTTGCTTGGAGATTGCAGATTGAACATATGTTTTTAAAATCTTAATATGTCATATACTCATATGTTAATTTATGGCTTTGTTCATTTGATTACAGCACTGGAAGAATATTAAAGTTTTATGGGAGTCCTATAAAATTCAGCAGTTTGATGGAATACTAAACTGAGTAATCACTATGCTTTACCAAATTTATTGTTAGATGAGCTCAATTTTGTTGGTGATTATTAGGTGGAGTGGCTTTTCAAATCGTTAGACAAACACTTAGCATTCATAAGCTAGAATGGCATCTGGGATTGTTGTCGTTAGGTGCCATTAATTTGCCTACTACTCATAGTGACCCTACAAACACTGTTCTATCTTGTGCCATCTTCATTGTCACCAAAAGGTGACTCAAGTATAAAAAATAAAATCCCTTAAGTATATGATAATAGGTGTTTTTATTAGCCTCTTAATTAGTACCTACTTTTCTCCAGGGCTCTGCATTCCCCCCCACCTTGCAAAGGGCCAGGTAATAAGCATTTTCAGTTTTGTGTGCCTCACAGTCTATCTTAATTATTCTACTCAGCCGTTATCCTTGAAGGTAGCATAGACAATATGCAAACAAGTGGATCTGGGTGATTTATAGAAACAGAATAGGACTCAGTTTAGGTCAAAGTTTATCTTCTCATGTACCCCTACTTCTAAACTTTTTGTTTAGTTTGACCTTTTTTGACAGCAACAGGAAAAAAGATTCACGACATTAGGATCTTCCACTTAATTCTCCATTTGAGTCAATTTACGAAAACTAATCATAAAATGAGTTTTACCAGTTTTGAGATACTTAAGTGATTTAGTTTGACTAATGAAATCACATATTTGCATGTTTAAGAGATTTTGAGCACATAGGTTTATTAAACTGTTTGAAATCCTCCAAAAATATTTATGACCCAAGACTCTTTGAGCTCATTCTGTCTCTCGAAGCCTTCCAAATATCTTTTGCAGACATTCTTTCAAAGTTCAACTGGTGAAACCTCAATCAACTGTATCAATAACTATCATTTCTTTTGTTTGCATACAGATTTTCTAGGTTTGAGTAAGGAGACTATTTCCTGGTATGTAATCTGGAGACTCATGTCCATTTTAATCTTTACTCCACTTGACTGAATTCTGCTATCATAAGACATCTGTAAATGAAGATAAGTGTTTTTTTTTCTTCCTCAATCACCTGGCCAACTGACTGGAAGGGACTATATTTATTCCCATTCCAAATAAAGGTGATCCGATATGTTGTTGTTGTTGTTATGTGCCGTCAAGTCGTTTGCGACTCATAGCGACCTTATGTTTCAACATTGAGATAGGTGCACGCCAGGGATGTGCCTTATTTCCATGTCTTTTCAGTCTATATGCAGAACTGATTATCCGTGAGCCAGGGCTCTACAAAGAGAAATGTGGCATCAGGATTGGAGAAAGACTCATCAACGGTCTGTGTTACGCAGGTGACACAACCCTGTTTGCTGAAACTGAGGCGCTTGCCGCAAAAAATCAAGAACTGCAACCTTCAATTGAAGCTCAATATGAAGAAAGCAAAGATTCTCACCAATGGGACAATTGGCAGTATCATGATGGATGGTGAAGAGATTGAGATAGTAAACAGCTTTAGTTTGCTTGGCTCCGCGAATCTTGGCATGAACAGCCAAGAAGTTAAAAGACGTATTGCATTGGGAAAGTCTACTGTCAGAGACCTCTCCAGAGTACTGAAGAGTAATGATGTCAGTCTGGAGACTAAGGTACACCTGATACAGGCCATTGGCTTTGCAATCACTTGCTATGGATCAGAGAGCTGGATCATGACTAGGGATGATAGAAGGAGAACTGATGCCTTTGAGTTGTGGTGTTGGAGAAGAGTATTGAATATGCCATGGACTGCTAAGATAACACACAGTTTTGTCCTGGAGAGGGTTAAACCGGGCTGCTCCTTGGAGGCCAGGTTTCTGAAGCTTCGTCTGACATACTTTGGACATGGTGCAAGAAGGGACCAGTCCTTGGAGAGAGAGGTATGTCATGCTTGAGAAGGTGGAGGGACAATGCAGGAGAGAAAGACCCTTAATGAGATGGATTGACTCAGTAACTGGGGTAAGGGAGAAAGACAATTTTGTCAGAGATAGTAAAATTGGCACAGGACAATTTTAAACAGGGTTTAGGACTGTTATATATAGTGTTGCTATGAGTAGTAGGCGACTTGATGGCACATAACAACAACAACATATTATTTATGTTGGCAGCCATTTAGATTCTTTCTGCTTCTTTTACTGAAAGCATTTTAAGTACTGTCTCCTCAATATAATATTCTATTAGTCATGAACATTTTGCTGCATATTTTTCCTTATTTACTAAGTTTTCTTCCTAATTTGTCAGGTTTTGCCAGCCATAGCAGATTTTGCAGTACCTGGCAGCCACGGGTTTCCTTATATGATGTCTGGTGAGGTGCTGAATTCTAATCGTTTATCAGGCAGTATCGAAGCACCACATCAATATGTAAAGGATGAGGAAGGCAAGGAGGCTTCTTGGTCCAGACTGTGCTGGCTTGTTCTTTTACTTGGGATTAAGCTATGGGTTCTTGCTCTTCAGCTGCTTTTTTGGCTTCTTTTGTATGCACTGATTTCCATTTAGATAGCTTCCCCTAGGATTGATGATATTTAGATAGATAGGACAGAGCGTGTGAGAATATGAAAAATTAAAAAGTCAAATATTTATTTCAGAGTATTTGTTCATCCAAAAGTATTTATAGAAAGGTTAGTTATGTAATTTCTTGGACAAACCAGGCTTATGCCTTTTTATTTTATTTTATTTTTTTTTTACCTGAAAGGAAACAAAATGAGGAGACAAGAATGGTTACTGTGTGTGATAAGTGCTTTCCATTATTAGGAACCTGGATGGTGTAGGTATGTCGGCCTACTAACTGAAAGTTGGTGGTTTGAAGTTCCATAAGAGAAAGATATGCAATTCCTTTCAGCTAGAATTAACTTGATGGTAGTGAGCTTGAGGGTTTTTTTTTTCCTTTTGACTTTTGTGACTAATTCAGGTACTTGTGATATGAACAGTACTGAACCAGCCAGTCTCTGCTCTCAAAGCATCTTTATTTTGGTTATAGAAGAATAGGACATCAAATAGCAACAAATAACCTTTAAAATATTTTTATTGCTTATGTAATATTAATTGTATTAGTTTCCTTAAAATAACTTGTAATTACTGTTTTGTGTGGAGTTTCCCCCTCTTTTATGCACTAGTGTAATGGTAGCTATGGGAACAAATTCTAAATCCAGACCTTAGACTTTTTGGACTTGAATCTGGCCACTCCCATCTGGAATTCTGTTAAGGAGATCAAATGGGTTAATATATGCAAATGAGTTACAACTGTGCTCTGGTACATAGTAAGAGCTCAATAAATGATATATTACTTTTAATATTGCTTGACAAATGGTCTACATTGATGCATCCTCTGAGAAAGTGGAAATAAGATTGTCTTCATGATTTAACTACGAAATCGATACATCAGAGGAGAGACATACAAATTGGCAAAAACATAAAAGATAGTTTCATAGGCAAAAGGATTCCATTGTAAGTTTTTTCCATGGGTTAGTTTTCTAAAAACATTATGTTTCTTTTTTTAATGTATATTGTATTGAAACAGATGAGGGAAAGAACAGATTATAAGTGATATATGATTGAGTATTATGGTTAGCACAGGAATCCAGAATTAAGGTTGCATAGAGTAGTGTACTCGGGGTGGGGGGTGGGGGGAAGGGACGTGGGAATTGTATACTAATGAAGGAATTTTTTTTCTTTTTCTTTTTTTTTTCTCTTCGGAGGGGGAAGTGAGCTGGTGGGGACGGGTGGGAAGGGAGAAAATTGCGGCAATGAATGAATGGAAATCCAAAACCTCTATAAAAAAATTAAAAAAATTTAAAACAAAACAAAACATTGTTTCTAAGAAATGAACTTTCTTAACCATGTTATTGTTGCTTAAAGTGCAGACAAGTTGCTTGTGACTCATATTGACATTGTGTACAACATTTCTGAACTCTGCTTTGTCCTATGCCAACCACACAGTCTCTGATATACCCATCTCCACTATCCTAGTCACTGAGTCAATACATCTCATAGGGGGTCTTCCTCTGTTGTGCTGTCTTCTCACCCTCCCGAGCATGATGTCCCTCTCCAAGGACTAGTCCTTCTTTGCAACATGCCCGAATTATGTTAGATGAAGCCTCAGAATCCTTGACTCCAGGAGTGTCCTGGTTTCACCTTCTCTAGGTCAAATCTGTTTGTTCTTCCAGCAGTCAATAGTTTATTCAGTATTCTTCCCCACTACCACAACTCAAAGATATCAGTTCTCCTTCTATCATCCCTAGTTATTGTCAAGTTTCCAATTAAAGCAAGAAATTGTGAAAACCACGGCCTGGATCAGGTGCATCTTAGTCTCTGGACTGATATCATTGCTCTTCAGTACTCTGGTGAGGTCCCTGACAGCAGACTTTTCCAATGCAATAGCCTTTTGATTTCCTGGCTGCTGGTACCCAGAGTGTTGATTGTGGAGCCAACCAAACTGAAGCTGTCAATAATCTCAATCTCTTCACCATCCATCCTGATGCTGCCAATTGGTGCAGTGATGAGAATCTTTGTTTTCTTGATATTGAGCTTCAATCCATTTTTAAGGTTGCAGTCCTTGACCTTTAGCAGCAAATGCCTCAGGCCCAACTCAGTTTTCTCAAGCAGGGTTTTGTCATCTGTATAATACAGATGTGTAATCCTGATGCCACATTTTTCCTCTTAGAACCCAGCCTTCCTGATGATCTGTTCTGCATATAGATTAAAAAGGTATGGAGATAGGATGTATCCCTGGCAAACACCTTTCCTGATTTTGAAACATGCAGTGTTTGCTTGCTGTTCTGTTGACTGCCTTCTGGTCCAATCTTTTCCTCTTTTTTCCCTGATCACCATTCAGATCTCTAAGTTAAAATCACAGTGAGAGCTTGACTGGTCAATTTTTTCATAGAGCAGTTGGAATTTAGGTCCATTTGTTATGCTTAAAGCATAAATTGGATTTATATTTGACTTTATTCTTCAACTGAATTGCTATCTCTTTTTTTTTTGTGAGAGATCACAGTGTCTTTGATTTAACGACCAGCTTTGATGTGTAAGTTCTACCTTATGAATTTGTTGGGATTGCATCTCAAAATGGCTTGATATTGGCAATATCATGTGTTTTTACTGAACAACGAGGCAGCCAAATTTAAGCATCTGGTTGTCTTCAATATGATTTGGCTGTCTGCCTCTGCTTGGCTCACCACAATCAGAAAAGAGAATTTATCCAGGCAACCAAGTGGAGAGACTCTTGGCTGTCTCATTAGGAAGGCCAAAGGGATCAGGACATATCCTGTCCTCCTTGCCTCTTGGCAGCTGCATGATAATGAGTGATGCAAGCATTGGTTGTTACTGCTCTTGCCAGACAAAAAAAGAACTCAGTTTCCTCATTGACCAATGGAGCATGGGAATAAATCCGCCTTCCAGGCTCAGCTGTCTGTGTGTATCAGACCCTGTCTATAGTAATGAAAAACTGTAACCCTTATCTCTTCTCTTCAGCTAGGAATCCTTTTCTTTCCTACTGGGTCTTAGGAGGCTATATTAAAGCTCTTTTTGTTTATCCATGTTCTGTAAGCCTGGACCTTTGTATGCAGGCACCTCATCTAAGGAATGGACACACCCTCTCTCTACACCTCTCAGTCACACCTCTCAGTCAATACACAACTATTTAGCCTGGTCACTTCTGGTGTATTGATAAAGAAAGGAAGCTGTCCTTGTTAACTCTGTTATTAAAAAAAAACCTCCCTCTGTAATATTCTAGCATCATTAAACATTTTCTTCATGTTCACCAATGCTTTCTTCCATGCTCACCTAACAACCTTCTAATGTAGAGCCAATAAGAAGATAGATTGTGACCTGTATTTGGATTAAGGTTTTTGTAATATTTATTTCTTGTTGTTTGTTTATCATAGTCTTCTTAGGGAAGTTTTGTTCCCCAGAGAGTTGCATTGCTAACCCAAAGGCTGAACCTCTCTGGCAGTTCAAGTTTCTCAGTGACACCATGATAGAAACACAGTCTCCCCTCATGAGGTTTACAGCCTCAGAAACTCATTAGAGGATCAACTATGAGACTGTTTCAACTTGATGGCAATGAGAGAAAAGAGATGGTTCAGTTCAGTTCATGTGAATTTTTGCTTGTAAACTACCTGTATTTATGGATTACCAGCGCAATATGATTTCTGAGCCCCAAATAAAAGGAGGCATGGCTAATTAATCAAATAAATGGTTGAAGTTCTGAGTGATCTTTTAAAATAGCCAGCCTTAGCTTTCCAGTAAAACACCATAAACATTTTATTACCATGGGTTAACAAGGAAAAAAAAACACCAAACTTCTCTCTAGGTAATATTTTTAAATACCCTGCCACCATCCTCTATAATTTCTCCATCACTTTCCTGGAAAAAAGAACACAAAACCCCCACAACAACACACACACACATCCCTTACCACTTATTTGTAAGAAATTCCTAATCTCAAGGTAATATTGCATTGAAATTTACATGACAATCACTGGTTAAGATCTTTTGAGCACTCTTGGCACCAGAAGCCAGGAAATTAAAAGGCATATTGCGATGGGAAGATGGGAAAGTCTGCTGTTAGAGATCTCTCCAAAGTACTGAAGAGCAATGATGTCAGTCTAGAGACTACAGTGTGCCTGATATGGGCATGGTCTTTGTAATCACTTGCTATCTATCAGAAAGTTGGACAATGACTGGGAGTGGTAGAAGGAGAATTGATGCCTTTGAGCTGTGGTGTTAGAGAAGAGTGTTGAATATAACATGCACTGCTAAGAAAATGAACAGGTTCATCTTGGAGATGGTTAAACCAGAATGCTCTTTGGAGGAAAGTTTTTTTAAGCTTCATCTGACATACTTTGGACATGTCACAAGAAGGACCAGTCTTTGGAGAGGGATGTCATGCTTGGGAGGGTAGAGGGACAGTACAGGAGAGGAAGACACTTTATGATATGGATTGATTCAGTGGCTGGGTTAATGGAGGTTGGTGTGTCAGTGATAGTGAGATTGGCACAGGATAGAGCAGGGTTTAGGGCTGTTGTATATAGGGATGCTATGAGTCACAGGTAACTTAATGGCATATAACAATAACAATAACATATTTTAAAGATGATCCAACTGAATGTGGAAACTATTGAACAATATCATTAACATCACATGCAAACAAATACTGCTGAAGATCATTCAAAAATGACTGAAATAATACATAGATTGGGAACTTCCAGAAGTTCAAGCAGGATTTAGAAGAGGCCACAGCACCAAGGATGTCATTGCTGATGTCAGAGGATCCTGGCTGAAAGTAAGGAATACCAGAACAATGCCTATTTGTGCTTTATTGATCAAGCAAAGACATTTGATTGTGTGGGTCATAACAAGTTGTGACTGACACTGAGAAGAATGAGAATCCCAGAGCACTTGATTGTGCTAATGCAAAACCTATACCTGGACCAGCAGGCTATTGTGCAAACAAAGCAGGGGGACACTGCATGGTTTAAAATTGAGAAGGGAATGTTTTAGGGTTGTATTCTCTTTACATATCTATTTATATGCTGAGCAAATTATCCAAGAAAGTGGACTCTATACTGTTATGCAGATGACACAACCTTGCTTGCTGAATGTGAAGAGGACTTGAAGCACTTGTTGCACAAGATCAAGGAATGTACCTTCAATATGGATTGTATCTCAATGTCAAGAAAACAAAGATTCTTACCACTGGATCAATAGGCAACATCTGATGGATGGAGAGACAATCAACTGCTTTATCTTGCTTAGATCCACAGCTGACACCCTTGGTACCAGCAGTCAGGAAATAAGTAGATGCATTGCACTGGGAACATCTGCAGTCAGGGATCTTTCTTGATTTCTTCCCATTCCTTTGGCTTCTCAGCGCTTTAAATGCAATATTCAGAATCTCTTCTGACACCCATCTTGGTCTTCCTCCTTTGTCTTTGTAATAACCTCCTGCATTCTTCCTGGATGATATTTTTAATATCCTGCCACAGCTCATCTGGTCTTCACTTAGTAGTGTTCTAGGCCTCAAACCTGTTCTGAGATGGTTTTGTAATTCAGGTGGGATAGACTCAAGGTCAAATTTTGGTTCCCATGGATTTGATTTAATTTCCCTTAGCTTCAGTTTAGCTGGTGGTCTGTTCCATAAGCAGTACCTGGCCTAGTTTTCACAGTTGATATTGAACTTCTTGGATATTGTTAAGAAATAAATAGAGCACATATATATTGACACACTAGGTATTGGTGAAATGAGATGGATTGGAATGGAACATTTTGAGTCAGATTAAAATATGATATACCGTGATGGAGATGAAAAGGTGAGGAAAAGTGGGGACTCTTTAATAGCTAAAAAAGTCATTTCTAGATCTATCTTGAAATACAATGTTGTGAGTGACAGGTTATTATGCATACACATACAAGGAAATCCAGTGAATATGACTATCATTCAAATATATACACTAACAACTAGAGCCGAAGAAGAGGAAATAGAAGATTTCTACCAGCTTTTGCAGCCAGAGATTGATCAAACATGCAATCAAGATACATTCATAATAATGGGTGACTGGAATGCCAAACTTGGGAACAGAGAATAAGGGTCAGTAGTTGGAAAACATGGACTTGGAGACAGAATCGCAGCTGGAGATAGAATGATAGAATTTGTACGATTTATTCACAGAAAGTGCCTTTTATAAGAAACATAAATGCAGGCTATTCATATGGATTTCATCTGATGATATGCATAGGAATCAGAACAATTACACATTGTTCTAGTCATTGTAAATCCTCATGTTAAAGAGTAATCTTCGTTTTCACGGTCCCTCCACCTTTCCAAGCATGCTGTCATTCTCCAAGGAATAGCCTCTCCTAGCAACATGTCCATAGTATGTGAGATGAAGCTATATCATCTTTGTCTTCAAGGAGCATTCTGGCCGCACCTTCTCCAAGACATACCTATTTGTTCATTTGACATTCCATGGGATATTCAATACTCTGATCCAACAGCATAGTTAAAAGGCATCAATTCCTCTTCTCTAACCCTTACTCATTGTCCAGCTCTAAAATGTATAGCAAGTGACTGAAAATCATGGCCTAAATCCAGCACACCTTAATTCTCTCATCATTGTTCCTCAATAATTTGGATTAATGTGAATTAAATAAAATGAAGTCATTGAAAGTTTCAATCTTTCCCCCATCATGTTGTCTCTGGGTCCAGTGGAGAGGGTTATTTGTTTTCTTGATTTTGAGATGCAATCTATATAGAAAGCTGCAGTATTTGACCTTTTATAGCAAGGGCTTCAAGTTGTCCTCACTTTCAGCAATCAACTGTGTTGATGAGTCTTCCTTCAATTCTGATACCACATTATTCTTCATAGAGTCCAACTTCTCCAATAATTTGCTTATCATACACATTAGCTGGGTATGTAGAAACTTTAGGTAAAACCCTAATGCTTCATTTCAAACCATGCAGTGATCCCTTCTTCTGTTTACACAATAGCCCCTTGGTCTAGGCATAGGCTTAGCACAAGCACAATTAAGTGTTCTGGGATTCTGATTCTTCCCAATGTAAACCATAATGTGTTATGATTCACATTGTCAAATGCCTAATGGAAGAAGAGTTATTGTGAGTTGCCATCTAATCATTGAACAGATCATTCCTTCATAATCCCATAAACAACCCATTGGAACCTTGTCTTATCCTGAACCATCCTCAGGATGTCTGATATGCTGGAGCCCATTGTTACAGTTCATAGATTTAGCTTCTTGAAGGTCATCTTATTTTCTTCTGACTAGGAACTTTTCACAGCATAATATCATTTTCTTAAGACTGACCTCTCCTGACAACATGCCAAAAATATGTGAGATAAAATTTTACTAGTAGTCCTCCTCGAAGACTAGTTTGTTCTTTTGGTAGTCCATGGAATATTTAGCAGTCTACTCTAACACCACAATTTAAAGGCACGGATTATTCTTCTGTTATCCTTGTAGAGTGTCTAATTTCAGGTGTACCTGGGAAACAACTTTGAAATTGAAAATTTATGGTAGTACTTGAGACTTATATGCTGTAACTGATAGCTTTTCACATAATGCTGGAGGACATAACAAAGGCTACAGAGGGAACTACTCAATTTTGCCTATATTAAGTATACCTTCTATAAAATCAATTCAGATGCTTCACTTTTTTTTCAGATGCACATTTTTAGCTGCAAACACAACTACAGAATTCATTGCATCATCTTGAAGCAAACATTCTCCTAAATCCAATTAAAGTCAGTACATTTGAGAAGTAATTTTTTTTTTTTTGCCAATGCACACATTTAAAACATCACTTCAAAAGAACGTTTTCTAATTGTTAACTTTACTGAAATGACCTCCTGAAGTGATTCACCTGGAAAACATTACAAGTTTCTTGCTGGAGAAATCAGTCTTTTCAAAGGTTTTTCCCATTGTTGCCCTTGGACTCCCTCTTGTCTCTGCTTCCTGCAATATCTGAAGAAAGCCTGAAGCATGCCTCTCTAAATGTCAAAACCGTTAATCTCAACCAGTGCTCTTTTCATTCACAATCCTAGCTCTTCTCCTTAGGGTAGCACAGGGAGTACGGATTTTTCATTTTTCTCTACAACAGTTTCTTTGAGCACGAAAACCTTTCAAAGACCACAAAGTTTATTGTGCTTTTATCTCTTATCTTCCATATGTTATGATTCCTCCTTTGATTGAATGATAATATAATCAGCATTTTTTTTCCAATTACATCTTTTACCTAATAGCCTTTTGGAATCTATGATAATCTTGATAACCTTGAATCCATGTTAAAATAATGCAAAATATTAATACCAAGCATGTTCATGTATTTTAATGTGTAGTTTCTTGTTGTTATTATGTGCTGTTGAGTCACTTGTGACTCCTAGCGACCCTATCTATAGCGGCCCTAAACCCTGCTCTATTCTGTGTAAATCTTATTGTCTCTGACATACTTGTCCCCACCACCCCAATGACTGAATCAATCTATCTCATCGAGGGTCTTTGTCTCTTGCGCTGTCCCTCCACCCTCTAAAGCATGATGCCCGTCTTCAAGGACTGATCTCTTCTTGCAACAATACCCAAATTATGTCAGACAAAGTCTCAGAATATTTGCCTCCAAGAATCAGCCTGGTGTCACTCTCTCTAGGACAAACCTGTTTGTTCTCCTAGCAGTTCATTGGATATTTAATACTATTCTTTAGCACAACAGCTCAAAGTCATCAATTCTTCTTCTATCATCCCTAGTCATTGTCCAGCTTTCTGACGCATAGCAAGTAATTGCAATGACTATGGTCTGTATCAGGAGCACCTTAGTGTCCAGACTGACATTGTTGCTCTTCAGCACTCTGGAGTGGTCCCTGACAGCAGTCTTTCCCAATGCAATTCATCTTTTGATCTCCTGGCTGCTTGTACCAAGATTGTTGATTGTAGATTGAAGCAGATCCTTGATGTACACCTTTCCTGATTTTGAACCATGCAGTGTTTCCTCTCTTCTGTCTCCTGATCTAATGTGTAATGCTTTATAAAATACAAGCTATGTTTCACACTCTGAATAGTGCATTGTTACCCCTTTCTCTGTTCCTTTTTTACAGAAGCTATTCTCCGTTTCCTCACTCTGGAAACCTCTGAATGCCATCCTTGGTTCCTTACTCTCACAAATAGCCATTAAATAGCTACCATCTTTGTAGAACAATTATAATAATGTTCATCCATTTTTACTTCTTCCCATTTCTATGTGTCCTCAGAAATTCAACCAACTTTTTACTATTTTTCTTCTCTCTTCCAAGTTCCATTTATGTAAATAATATATTTAAGCTTTGTTTTTTCTTTTTCCTAGTTTTCTTATTTCAGTTTAAAAATAAAGGTAAAATTTCTTGCTCTTAAAACACCCGTTTCCTTACCCTCAAATAACTTTAATTGTATTCAAGCTCATCTTTGCTTACTTTAGCATTAGACTTCCTGATAGACTATTTGTTTTCTAATATGGCAAGAGTTCTGGAGCTTAGCAGGAGGAGTTCACTGACAGCTCAAAGACTGGAGGTTTAAGTCTACCAGCTGCTCTGCAGAATAAAAATGGAGAATCTCCTCTTCTATGACTTACAGCCTCAGCTGTAGCCTCTTCAGCTACGAGTTGGTTCTTACTTGATGGCAAAGAGTGTGTGAGTGCTGCTGGGACATGAATATCACTGTTCTGGAGGCTAGTAGCCTGAATTCTAAGGGTGAGGTCATGCTCTTTTTGTTAATTCTCTGAAAAAAGGCTTCCTTGTCTCTTTCAGCTTCTGATATGTAGATACATCTTCAACTACCCATCTTCCCTCTTTCTCCTGTGTTACTTCTATTTTATAAGCAACTATGTAGATACTTAGATTAGCACCCAGTCTACTCAGGTATGACCTCAAGTAAAGTTTACTGAAAATATTATCAAAGACTCTATGTCCAAGTAAGGTCATCTTCAAAGGTACAAGTATTAGTACTTCAGCATATTGTCAGATGGATTGTGGCAGAGAGCAAAAAATACCAGAGGAAGGTCTGTTTCATTGACTATACAAAGGCATTGAACTGTGGATCACAACAAATTATGGCCAACTTTGAGGAAAATTGGAATCCCAGAACATTTGATTGTGCTTATGCAAAACCTGTTCTTGGACCAGGAAGCAGTCCTCAAAACTGAGCAGGAAGCACTGCCTGGTTCAAATTCAGGGATGCATCCTGTGGCCAGGAGAAGGAAATCATGCTCAGGAGGGTGGAGGGACAGCACAGGAGAGGAAGGCCCTGGATGAGACTAATTTATAGGATAACTGGGGCAACGAGGGCTGGTGTGTTGGAATTAGTGAGACCGGCTCAGGACAGGGCAGGTTTCAGAGCTGCTGTACAAAAGGTCACTATGGGTCATAGACAATTTGACGGCACATAACAACAAAAATAACAACATAACTCTTAGGGGATGCATTTCAATTCATTTAAAAAAAGACTCTTCACCATTTTTTTGTATCTAGTTTTTTATCATTCAAGCCTCCACCTCTTGCAACTGGAGTTTTGATACTGTATTGTCACCAGATTCAATAAAGATCATATGCAAAGTTTGCATGCCAAGTTTCAGTACCAAAATTATACCATGTGGTGAGTGTGCTGTCATTTTCCCCTTGCCTAAACAAAGAATTGAGCTAAGAGAGAAAATTAGAAAGATTGGTGCAGTCATAAAGACACCAGGTAGAATACAGCAACTTCATGTTATAGGCCTGGAGACTTTAATGGCTGCTAAGCACTTGGTGGCCTAGGAGTAAGAAGCTGCACTGCAATTCTGAAGACACACAGTTCGAATCCACCAGATGCTCAGTGGGACAAGGATGAGCAGTCTCCTCCCGTGTGATTAACTGCCTCTGAAAACCAACTGGAGGGTCAGCTATGGGTCTGTTCTAACTCCACAGTATACAAAAAGAAGAAATCTGACTTACTGAGAAAGAAGACAAGGAAAAAAGAGTAGAGATGTATTTACTAAAGAAAAGAAAGTATGTTGTAGACAGAGAGGAAAGTGTTCCTCTCCAAGAAGTACAGAGGACATCTGACTATGAAAGATCTGTTGCTTTCTCCTGGGTTGTGCTTCATGCAATGCAGGTGGTATTTGGGACCCTCGAATGATGTTGCTGGAGATTACCATCTGGTCAGCTGTTTGTGATGCGACTTACTGCATGTGAGAACTCGACTCTCTTAGACACTAACTAGGTTACTTTGGAGGTAATTAGTACAACACATGTCAATTTTCTCAAACACTGCTGTTTCCTTATCAGGCAACATAATTATCTCCTGGCTGATTGGACTAGTTTTTGACTTCTTATTTATCCCTCATCTTACATGGGCTTAGGCTGTGCTCCATCACTATCTTTGACAAGGTCCAGCTCAAGCTGAAAGCACCTTATGGTTTTAATTTTAAATCATCTTCCCTTGGTTTGTCTCCAAAATTTTTAGCTGCTATTTAACTCGTGGTTGCTGTGATGCTAAATACTGTAACACTGATGTGTCAGATGTAATAATGGTTACCTATGGTGGACAGTGTTTGCTGGAGCTCCCCAATTAAAACAAGCTTTGAAACAGGAGTGTCATCCACTTCTGAAATAGCTTGCCTCCGGATCTCTATGAATGTGGAGAAACAATGAAAGATGTACAAGTGTTCAGGTCTTTCGTTCATAGGGTCGCTATGAGTCATCTACAACTGACAGCACTTAACAACAATAACAACGACGACATAGAGAGAGCTACGTTGACCTAGTGGACAGAAAGTTATGCTACCAAATCCAAAGTGGGTGATTTTAATCTGCGGCACTCAGGCCTGGTTTAAGTTGTTTTTGGTCAAACATTCTTCTAAGTGGTATAGCACTGACCTGTGCATTGGACGGAGATAACTTGGGGTTGCTGCGATGCTGAGCACTGTGACACCGATGTGTCAAATGTGATAATGGTTACCCGTTGTGGACTGTGTTGGGTGGAGCTCCCTGATTAAAAGTAATATATTTTAGGGCATTATGATTATCATAAGAGTTTGGAATGAGGGTTGCAGAGTGTAGTATACTCAGGGTAAGAGTGGGAGGGTGCCAGGGGGGATTGTATACCAATGAAGGAGTTTTCTTTTTTTGCTTTTCAAGGAGAAGAACGAACGGGACGTGGGGATGGGGGTGGGGTGGACGGGAAGAAAAGTGCAACAATGAATGAATGGAAATCCAAAATCTCTGTAAATGTTCATTGAAATGATTAAAAAAAACAAACGAAAACAAGCTTGGAAGCAGGAGTGGCATCCACTTCCGAAATAGCTTGCCTCCAGAAACTCTATGAACTTTGAGATATGATGAAAGTTATCCAAGTGTTCAGTCTTTCATTCATAGGGTCATTATGAGTCATCTCCGACTCAACAGTACTTAACAACAACAACAACAAGAGTTAACTTTAATGGTATATAGCTGCACTCTTCCCGGGACATTGATAACTTTGAAAGCCATGTTATTTTACTTATTTTTTCTCTGTAAGATGGCCACATTTATGAAAAGATTCTTCTCTTACAACTCCCATGCCATCACTCTCTCTGCTCTTCTTCCTACCTTGAAACCTCCTCAAGCTTCTTTAAAGCTTTTGCTTCCTGAGGCGACTTCATGAACTTAAGAACTCTGGAAGGTGCTCTTGTATCTCTATATGTATGATCTCAGGCACTATTGTATCTTCTAATAGTATCTGTTTCCTGTGTACTTTATATATTCCACTAAGGGAGAAATACAATACAAAATACACAGGCAAATGAAACAATTATGCCAGATAGTAATTATGTGCATATGTAAAGCATTCTTAAATTGTCACATAACTATTTTAACCTTCTCAACAATTAACATGGATTATTTTGTTTGGGCTGTATATCCCATAGACTGAAAAATGAACAGTCAGATATGACTTAGAGAAAGGGCAGCCAGAGTTCTCCTTGGAGGTAAAGATGGCAAAGCTTCATCTCACATACTTGGACATGTTACTAGGAGAATCTATTTCTCAGAAAAAGACATCATGCTTGGAAAGGTTGCGGGGAGGTGAAAGAGATGACCATCCTCAACCAGATGAATTGACACAATGTCAATAGATTGAATTATGTCAGAGATGGTGAGGATGGTACAGGGTAGGACAGTGTGTTCAGATCTGTGGTTCATAGGGTTGCTATGAGTTGTACTTAACTCAATGACACCTAACAATGACACCAATGGTTTTAGCTAATTTTGATGTGCTTAGAAGGACCACTGGTGGGTTAGTGGTTATGGAAATTAAAACAAGAAGCTGGAAGTTTGAACGCACTGTCTGCTGCACTGAAGAACGTTGAGACACTCTGCTTCTCCAAAGATTGGAAATCCTATAGGTAATTCTACTTGGTCAAATCCAGTTGCTATCAGTCAGAATCATCATGAGAACAGTAAGTGTGGGCTTTTAAAAAAATTATGAAAAAGCACAACGAAGTAAATGACAAATTCTATTAGAGAATAAATTGTATTCCCTTGATTTTCTATAGCTATTTTAATAAAATTCATCTCAGATCACACTGTTTGTGCTCCCAAGTTCCAAAACCAAAATCTTACCTTGAAATAAAATTCCTGACATTGACCTCATTTGTCAGGACTAAGAACTGAGCCAAGTGGGAGACAACAGGAAAGTCAGCATTGCTAGAGAGACAGCAGGGTATACACTGCAGTTTCAGTGACTCTTAAAAGCGCCACATCTTGGTGGTGCAGTGACCAGAGATCTCAGAATGGCTACCACAGTCAAAGATGTCTCAATTGCAAAAAATGACGCAAGGAGACAAGAGTGAAGGTTAATTATGCTGTGTACCTTGAATCGCTGGAAGCAGGAGTGGCTTCCACTTCCAAAATGGCTTGCCTCTGGAAACTCTATGAATGAACAGGGCTCAGGCCTCTTGTTCACAGGGTCGCTATGAGTTGTCTATGACTCGACGGCACATAACAACAACAACAACAACCTTGAATCGGAATCAACTCAAAGGTGACCGTCCAGCGACTTTTCAGAGGCAGTAAATTACATGGGAGAAGATCAGCTATCTTTCTTTCAAGGAGAAGCTGTTGGATTTAAACTACATCTTTGAATTGGAGTCCCAGTAAAGATACTTCATTAGATAAAAGAAAAATGCTAGGTTCCTCAGAGAGGAAGAGAGTTTCCCTCCAAAAAGAAAGAAGTGGAGAGGAGGATCATGAGAGGTTACTTATACAGCCATTCTACTCCTCCTAGAGTGGTTGTTGGGTGATGTTGTGTCACATACAAACCACAGTGATCCTATGAACCACAGATCTGAATCCTATCCTATCCTGTGCCATCATTTCACTTCCCAAAATTCTAGAACCCATTGCAGTAGTCACTGTGTCAACCTACTTGGTTGAGGGTCTTCCTCTCATCACTGACCCTCTGTCTCTCTGAGCATCATGTTCCTGAGAATCTTTTGTTTTCTTGACATTGTGATGCAAGCCATATTGATGGCTGTGTCTTCTGCAAGGCCTTCAAGTCCTCCTCACTTCCAGCAAGCAATGTTGTGTCAAATGCATAATGCAGGTTATTGAGTCTTCCTTTAATCTTTTTTTAAATTTTATTTTATTAATTTTAATGAACACTTACAGAGATTTTGGATTTCCATTTATTCATTGTTGCACTTTTCTCCCTGTCCAGCCTTCCCCCGTCCAGTTCACATCTCTCTTTGAAAAGTAAAATTCTTTGGTATACAATCCCCCCACACCCCTCCCACCACTCAGTACACTCCACTACACAACCTTAATTCTGGACTGTTGTGATAAACATAATACCATATCATATATTGCTTTTAAATTATTCTCTCCCTCATCTGTTTCAATGGAGTATACATAATTTATCCAGTTTTTCTCAGTCTTACCCCAACCCTGATGTCAATCCCATCCTACATGAGTGTTACTATGCAGTATTTGTCCTTTTGTGACTGAGATATTTCACGCAGCACAATGTCCTCGAGGGTCACCCATTTTGAATAATATTGCATGAGTTCCTTTATCTTTCAATGCAGCGTAGTATTCCATGTGATTTTGATGTCACACTACTCTTCATTTTAGTCTAGCTTCTCAAATAATTAACTCAGCATACAGATTGAATAGATATGGAAAAAGAATACAACCCTGACACACTCCCTTCTCAATTTTAAACCATGTAGTGTTTCCTTTCTCTGTTCCCATAACAGCCTCCTAGGTTAGGTATAGGTTTCACATGAGCATAATTAAGTGCTCTGGTACTTATTATGATCCACACAATCAAATGCCTTTGTATAGTCAATAAAGCACAAATAGACATTCTTCTGGTTTTCTTTACTTTCAGCCAGGATCCATCTGACATCAGCAATGATAACCCTGCTGCCATGGCCTCTTCTAACTCTGGAAGATCCCTATCCATGTACTGTTCTAGCTGCTTTTGAATGATCTTCAGCAGTATTTTGCTTTCACGTGACATTAATGATATTATCCTACAGTTTCCATGTTTTATTGAATTACCTTTCTTGAGAATGGGAACAAATATGGACCTCTTCCAATCCGTTAGCCAGACAGCTGTCCTCCAAATTTCCTGACATAGACTGTTGAGTGCATCCAGGGCTACATCTATTAATTGAAACCCATCAGTTTTTTGAGGCCTTGTTTTTTTGCCAATGCCTTCAATGTAGCTTCTACTTTCTCCTTCATTACCACGTTCTTCTGCTCTTATGGTACTTTTTGAAATTTTTCAGTGTCTGCAAGTTCTTTTTTTTTTTAACCTCCTAGGGAAAACTCCATGAGATGCAGGTGAGTGGTGTTTGGGCTGATGGAATGATATTTCTTGAGGTTCCCACTCTGATCCACCCTTTATGATGTCACGGAGTCTCATATACCCAAAATGGTAATTATGCTCCTCACAGGATGTTCTTTACTGTCATCCTTCTAAGTCATTAGCATCTTTCTCATAAGGCAGGATGGACAATAGCTGGCTCTTATTGGACTTTTTTAAAAAAAATTTGTGTGTGTACCATCAAATCTAATCTGACTGGTACAGGAGGAGATTGCCCCTCCTTCTACAGCAGAGCATCTGGTGGATTTGAACCGCATACCTCTGGGATTGCAGTGCAGCTTGATTGGACTAACTTTTGCCCTCGTGATTACATTCTATCTTACATGGGCTCTGGCTTTATTCTTTTTATTTTAATAAAATTTTTGTTTTATAATAATTTACTTTAAAAGTTCATATACATTGCTTTAAACACCAGATCTTTCCCATTTCCTCTACCCACACCTCTTTCCACACATCAAACCCCCCATCTTCATTCCCTCTGATCCCCTCCTCACCCTCCCCCTTTGGGTCCTCATACATGTTCTATAATAATGGTCTTATACTGTATATGTCCTTATGGAACTGAGTTCACTTAGCATAATGCTTTCCAGTCCCATCCAAGTTAGGTAGTAATTTATATAAAATCGTTGTTTCTGCGTACTGTGTAGTATACTATCGTGCAAATGTACCATGAGTTCTCAATCCATTCAATTGTGGTTAGATTTTTGCAATTTTCCAAGTTCTTGCGATGGTGATTAATGCTATTATGAACATTGGTGAACAAGTCTCTGTGCCTCAGTTCTCATTTTCTCGGGGTTTATTCTAAGCAGTGGAATAGGGTCATATGGAATGTCTGTGTCCAACTTTTTGAGGAAATGGGCTCTGGCTGTAATTTTATAATTTGTCAAGGTCTAGCTGAAACTGGAAGGTACTTTTTTTACATTAATTTCATGTTTGCCTTTCCTTCTCTGTACTTTTGCCCCAAATTATTTAACATACCCAGCTTTTACAGACTTACGGTTAGAATTTCATACATCCTAGGCTCTCAGCAATGTTATGATTCTCATAAATGCTAACTATGACCATGTATAACTACTTGCCTGAGAATGTTCACATAAAATAAAATACTAACTATATAAATAGGAGATATTTTTATCAACTGCAACTTGAAACAAAAGGAAAAATGATTAATCTTTTGGGGAGCAAAGGCAAAGAAAGAGCTTTAAACTAGACAAAGTAAATTTGTAGTTAAGTAAGGTTTATCCTGCAAAGGTGAACAACAACAACAAAATCATATACTGTAAGCTATGCAGCTCCAGGATCGTCATAGACCCTGTTCCTTGTTTGTGATTTGTACTAAACATTAGGTAAATATGGTTTTGCACCAGCATGTTAAACAAAAGATAAAGATGTAAAAATGTAGATCTTGAAACACTGCTAATGATTTCAGAAATAATCAGGTCTTACTTCTTCATTTGATATGAGAGAAAATTCAAACCAGAGGGGTTATGTGAATTCTTCAAATTGACTTAGCTAATTACTGGCAAAGTGGAAGAAAAATCCAAGTTTCAAGGCTTAAGGTTTGATGTTCCTTGTATTATAAATCAGTGCTCATAAATAGCCAGGGCAGTTGTCAATTCTGGCAGAAAAAATTAGACCTGCTTTAGCATCATTCCTTTAATTAAGTCAATAGTTTTTCCTCCTTGCATCTGAATCTATTTATTCTCCCTTTGACATTTAAGGTGCTGTGCAGGTGAAGGGAAGTAAGACATTTGCTTTACTCAGCATGGTGGATAGTTCCAGTCTATATTAATGTTAGTGATTCTTCTGCTTTTTTTATATCACATTTTGCTTTGATTCCCCAAATATGATAATTTTCTCTTTATTTATTCATCCCTAGGGGTTCTGGTGGCATAAGGTATAATATGTTGAACTGCTAACAAAAAGGTGAGATATTAGTGGCCTAGTGGTAAGCAGCTTTGCTACAATCCAGGTGGCTCAAACAAATCACCTGCTGCTCTGTGGAAGATGGGCAGCCTCCTCCAGTGTGATTTACTGCCTCTGCAAACCTTCTAGAGGGCTAGCTATCAATCTGTTCTGACTCGATGGCAAACAACAAAAGCAGCAGTTGCCCCAGGGGAGGATAATGGAGCGAATGGAGAAAAAAAAAATGGACCTTGGTGGCACAAGGCCATTAGTGTCTCTCTGAGAAGGCCAGAGGGAGTGAAAATAGCACAGCCCCTCACCACCCCAGAGCAGAAAGCAGATAGAGAGTCTATAGTCCAGACCCGTAGTACCTCTACAGCCACATCAGGAGCAAGATGTTCTATATTCGTTAAAGAATCACCGACTTAGAGTGGCGGTACTGAGAATGGGGATTATTATGGAAATAAATTGGAGAGTGAGGGAGGCAAAGAATATTACCCAATGCAAATTGAATTTTAACCCTTCACTTCCAGGCCAGCTTAACAGCACAACCCCCACTCCTTAATTAACAAAAGTCTTGGTTTCATTTCAACAACACAAATTCGAATAACCTCTGGTTTTCTCAACCATCCAGCAAGATTTGCTTCAGTGCAGTTAGAAGTCAGCTTCTCCTTCAAGCATTCAACAAGAAAAGCAAAACCTTTAACTGTGGTCTTTCTCTCAGGGCTCCTGTGGTTATACTTTGCCATAGTTTCTCCACAGCAATGTCAAAGTCTTTTCACCACCATAACCAGGGTCTCTCCACCAGGTTCTTACTAGGTGTTGCTCCTATCTCCCGCAAGTCTTGCTGCTCAGTGTGGGAAGCACTCTCTCTCTTATCTTAGTCCCACACCTACTGATGATTTGCAAGAATATATATATATATATATATATATATCTGCAGTTAAAGTAGCTGAAGACCAGAAGGAGCAGAAATAATGGCTAAGATATCCAAATTCAAGCTAACGTCATAAATGGGCAATCTCCTCCCAAACAGACTGATAATACCAGAAACCCAAGGGTCACTAGGAGTTGCAGTTAACTCAAAGCAATGGATATTTTGATTTTTATTTACACCTAAAAAGTCTAGCCTAGTGGGTAGGGAATTGTACTGCCAACTCAAAGCCAGACAGTTCAAATTCATCAATTGTTTTGAGGGAGAAATATGGGCAATCTCCTTCTGTACAATTTATAGCATCTGAATACCACTTCTCAGCCATCAGTTGATTCCAACCTGATGGGTATGTGTTGAGTTGAAAAAGACTTGATCGTTCTATAATTAAAGAACTTAGCTTCTAACCAAAAATCGTCAGTTTGAAACGACTATCTCTACAGATTAGGGAGTCTGCTTCTTTAAAGATTTACAGTTCTACTCCATCTTGTAGGAAACTCTTAGTGATCTAGTGGTAAGAAACTGCACTGCAATCTCAAAGGAACACGATTCGACTACAGTAGATGCTTCATGAAAGAAGGGTGGGCCATCTCCTCCCAAGTGATTTACTCGCTCTGAAAACCCACTGCAGGGTTAGCAATGGGTCAGTTCCAACTTGAAGGTACCCAACAGCAACAACAACAATGGACTGATGCTGTTGTCATGTGCCTTCAAGTCCAGTACAACTCACAGCAACCCTATGAACAACAGATCTGAACCCTCTCCTATCCTGTGCCATCCTCATCACCTTTGACAAATTCAAACACATTTCTTCTATCACCGTGTCAGTGCATCTTGTTGAAGATCTTTCTCATTTTCACTGACCCTTTATCTTTCCAAGCATTATATATATCCCTTTCCAAGCAATAGACCTTTTAAACAATAGGCCCAAAGTATATGAGATGACCATCTTTCCCTTCAAGGCTGTACTTTCTCTGTGACATATCTGTTTATTGTTTTGGCAGTCCCTGGGATGTTCAGTACTCTTCTCCAACATTATGGCTCAAAGGCATCAATTCTTCTTCCTCCATCCTTATTCACTGTCCAGCTCTCAGATGCATTGGTGGTGATGGAAAAGGTCATGACCTGAATCAGGCAAACCTTGGTCTTTAAACTTGATCTTTAAAATGGATCTTAAGTATTTGGAAAGGTCCCTGAAAGTAGAGTTTCCCATTGCAACATATCTTTTTACTTCTTAACTGCTGTTGCCGATGGTGTTGACTGTGGAACCCCACTAAAACAAGATCATTAGCAGTTTCAATATTTTCTGCATTTATTATAATGTTGCTTATCAGGTCAATGGTGAGGACTTTTGTCTTCTTGTTGTTGAGATGCAATCCATATTCAAGGTTGTAGTCTTTGATCTTCTGTAACAAGCATTTCAAGTCCTCCTCACTTTCAGTAAGCAAAATTGTGTCATCTGCATAATACAATTTTAATGTCTTCCTTTCCTGATGCCACATTTTCTTCATAGACTCCACCTTCTCAAATGATTTTCTCAGCCTACGTACGGATGGAGAAGGTTGGAAGAAAGGAACAACCTTGGAAATTCCAACTCCTTTATTTTAAACCATGCAGTGTTCTCTTGCTTTAGTCAGACAATAGCTTGTTGGTCTAGATATAGGTTTTATTATTATTGCTATTATTATTATTATTAATTTCAATGAACATCCACAAAGATTTTAGAATTCCATTCATTCATTGTTGCAGTTTTCTCCCCATCCACCCAACCGCCACCTCCACCCCCAGTTCGCTCCTCTCCTTGGAAAGTAAAAGACAAATTCCTTTATTTGTACACAATATAGGTTTTGTATGTTGTTGTTGTTGTTGTTATTGTTATGTGCTGTCAAGTCACATGCGACTCATAGCGACCCTACGTACAACAGCCCCAAACCCTGCTCTACTCTGTGCCAATCTCATTGCCTCTGATACACCCATACCAATTACCCCAGTCACTGAATCAGTCCATCTCATAGCGGGTCTTCCCCTTCTGTGATGTCCCTCCACCCTCCCAAGCATGACGTCCTTCTCCAAGGACTTCTCCCTCCTTACAACATGTCCAAAGTATGTCAGACGAAGCCTCAGAATCCTTGCCTCGAAGGAGTAGCCTGGTTTAACCCTCTCAAGGGTGAATATGTTTATTTTCTTGGCAGTCCAGGGTACATTCAATACTCTTCTCCAGCACCACAGCTCAAAGGCATCATCAATTCTCCTTCTATCCTCCTTAGTCATTGTCCAACTCTCTGATGCATAACAAGTGATTGCAAAGACCATAGCCTGTATCAGATGCACTTTAGTGTCCAGAGTAACACCATTGATATTCAGTACCCTGGAGAGGTCCCTAACAGCAGACTTTCCCATTGCAATACGTTTTTTTATTTCCTGGCATGGAGCCAAGTAGACTAAAGTTGTTAACAATCTCAATCGCTTCACTATCCATCCTGATACTACCAATTGGTCCAGTGGTGAGAATCTCTGCCTTCTTGACATTGAGCCTCAATCCATACTGAAGGCTGCAGTCCTTGACCCTCCACAGCAAGCATTTCAGGTCCTCCTCAGGCTGAACATAATTAAATGTTCTGGGATTCCTATTTTTCTCAATATTAGCAATAACTTGGTATAACCAACACAGTCAGATGCTTTTTCATAGTTAATAGAGCATAAATATATTATTCTTTTGGTACTATTTGGAGACTAAGGTGTGCCTGATCCAGGCCATAGTCTTAGCAATTGCGTACTATGTGCCAGAGAGCTGGACAATGACTAGGATGATAGAAAGAAAATTGATGCCTTGAGCTGTGGTGATGGAGAAGAGTGTTGTGTATACCATAGGCTACCAGGAAAACAAACAGGTTTGTCCTGGGGAGGGTAAAATCAGACTGCTCCTTGGAGTCAAGGATTCTGAAGCTTCATCTGACATATTTTGAGCATGTTGCAAGGAAGGACTGGTTCTTGGAGAGGTACATCAAGCTTGGAAGTGTGGAGGGATGGAGAAAGAGAGGGAGACCATTAATGAGATGGACTAATACAGTGACTAGGGTAATGAAGGTAGATGTGTCAGAGACAGTCAATTTGGCACAGATTTCAGGTTTCAGAAGCAGGTTTCTGGGTTATTGTATATTATGTTGGTATGAGTCACAAGCAACTTGATGGCATGTAACAACACCACTATTTGCTTTAAGCCAAGATTGATTTGACATCAGCAATGTTGTCCTTGGTGCTACTGCCTCTTCTAAATCCAGCTTAATCTTCTGAGAGTTAGCTGTCGATACTATTCTAATCTTTTTAGGTGATCTTCGGTTATATATTGCTGGCGTGTGATGCTAATGATATTGTTTAATAATTTCTACATCCTTTTAGATCACCTTTCTTGGGAATGGGAACAAATATGGATCTCTTACAGTCAGTTGAAAAAGTACCTTTCTTCTACTTTTCCTGGCACAGACTGGTGAATGTGTCCAGGCTGCACCTGTTAGCTGGAACATAACAGTTAGTATCCCGTTGATTCCTGGGGCCTTATTTTTTGCCAATGTTTTTTAGTGCAGCTTGAGATTTTTTCACCTTCATTATCATTGGCCCTTGTTTATATTTTATTTCCACCAAAATTTCAGTGTCAAGTAATTCTTTTGGTGTAGTGACTGTGCATTCCTCCCATCTTCTTTTGATGCTTCCTGTATTATTCAAGATTTTGCTCATTGAAACTTTCATTATTGTAACTCAATATTTGAACTGTTTTTCTGTTCTTTCAACTTGAGAAATGCCTAGTGAGTCCTTTCCTTATTATTCTATGACTCCAGCTCTTTGCATAGTCGTTTTGCATAGTACTTTATCTTTTCAAGTTGTCCCTTGACATTCTCTGTTCATCTCTCTTACTTCGCTCTCTTTTCCCTTTGTTTTGGGTTTTTTATTTTCCAATGCAATTTTCATGTCTCTTCTGACATCCATATTAACCTTTCTCCTCTGCTTATATGGTAATCTTCTAATCTCTCCATGAAGAATGTCATTGATTTCATCACACAACTCATCTGAAATTCTATTATTACTGTTCAATACTTCAAACCTATTCTTGAACTGACTTTTAAATTCAGGGGAGACAGATTCAAGATCTGTTTTGGCTCTTAGGGACTTATTTTTCGTATTTCAATTTGAACTTGTACAAAAGCTATTAATGGTCTGTTCAATAGTATCTGACTCAGGCTGTGGTCTTCTCAATCACTTGCTGTGCATCTGAGAGATGAACAATAAAAAAAAGATTACAGAAGAAGAGGTGATGATTTGAACTGTAGTTTTGGAGAAGAGTATTGAATATTCCATGGATAGCCAAAAAAAACAAAGAGATAGCACTTGGATAAAGTTCTGCCAGAGTAACCCATGGAGTCAAAGATAACAAAATTTCACCTCACACATGGGCTAGTTTTGCCTGCTAATTTGAGCTCTTCTCCAACAATATTTTTCACAGATATGTTGTTGTTATGTGCCGTCGACTCGCTTGCGACTCATAGTGACCCTATGTACAATAGCCCCAAACTCTGCACTGTCCTGTGCCAATCACACTGTCTCTGACACTCCCATCCCAATTATCCCAGTCACTGAATCAATCCACCTCATAGAGGGCCTTCCGCTCCTGCGCTGTCCCTCCACCCTCCCAAGCATGATGTCC
>NW_006399929.1:22569-23570 GCF_000299155.1 Elephantulus edwardii | reverse complement strand
TTCCTGTCACCAAGCCCATGTTTTGCAACTACTGATTCTTCTTCTCTATTCCCAACTTTTGCATTCCAGTCACCCATTATTATCAATGCATCTTTATTGTATGTTCGATCTATCTCCAACTGTAAAAGTTGGTAGACATCATCTTTACAGCTTCAGTAATTTTCTGAAAGGTTTAAAAATACTGATCTTTAAATTATGAGTAGTGTGTTTGTAAAGGCGGTGGTAAAGAGATGAAGAGTCTACACATCAGGAGCCTAATAACTTCTAGAAATTTAGATTATATTCTATAGTTAGTGGACCAGTTATTAATAATGCTACGAAGAGTAGGGACGTGTTCAGTAAAAAGACATGGTGGAAAGGTAGAGTATTTCACTGATAATGAGTCTGTTTCAACATACAGTGAGCCCGTGGGGGGAAAAAAAGTAACACCTCCTTGTAGAACTTCTATACTATATTCTTTAGAGAAAAGGCTTTCACCACATCTTTCTACTGTGTAGTGGCTGATGAGTTTGAATGGCTAAACTTTCATTAGGCTAGCAATCAAGAAGTTTAACTATTTTCCCACCAGGGTTTAGAGAGGTAGAGAATAGTTTAGATGGAATGAACATAGAAGAAGGAAACTTATGAAGGGGTATTGAAAATTATTAATCAGAGCAGGATGATTGCTATTAGGGGAGAAGGAAAAGGAAGAAACAAAGTCACTAGGTTCTTGAGGGTCACCCATTTTGAATAATATTTCATGAGTTCCTTGTTTTTCAATGCAGCGTAGTATTCCATTGTGTGAATATACCACAGCTTCTCTATGCATTCATTTGTTTATAGGAACTTAGGTTGTTCTCAACTCCTTGCTATTGTGAGCAAAGCCGTGATAAACATGGATGTGCATGTATCTGCTTGGATGGCAATTATACTCTCTTTAGGGTATATTCTCAGTAGCAGAATTGCTGGGTCAAATGGTACCTTCTAAGAATCAAATCCCTATGTACATCCAAAAACTTCTC
>NW_006399929.1:19648-21614 GCF_000299155.1 Elephantulus edwardii | reverse complement strand
ACGTTGACTGCTGACATTTTTCTTTTGACCAGTGTCTCTTAAGTTTAGTTGTGCTGTCTCCAAGGGAAGGTGATGTGTATAGATATATATAGAGAGATTGATATATAGATATATAGTCTCATTAGATCTACAAAATGATTTTAGAATTCTCATAGTTAAGCTAAATCACAAATTAAACATTTAAGGACTTGGAAAAAATACTAGGTGTTAAGAATTTAATCCATTTTCATTGACATGTATGGGGATGTTATAGGCCACAGGTGGTAAAGACTTTTCAGTTAAACTATTGGTACACATATAAGTTGGTAATGATAAAGTGGATAATATTCTGATTCATAAACTCAGTTTTGAGTGTTCACAATGGCTCTACTCTACTAAATAAACAAATATGAAATCTCAAGAGGAAATGGGTTATAAATTAATGTCACCTTTTTAATTTATAACCAGAGCTTGTGGGGAGAAAATGGGAGAGCTATACTTTCCAGGGACCTTCATCATTCTCTTATCTCATAGGCCCATGCTTTCTTCCATCAAGATATTAGAACAATCAAATGATTAATCAGAAGTATGCTCTGTGAGCAAAGGGACCTGAGCTGTTCTGCAGGACTTTTAATCTGGACTGTTTGATATGGAATCTGATAACCTTCTTCCAGCATATTGTGTCTTCCTGATGCTTGGAATACCCTACCTCTCAGACATTGGCTTTTTATACACAGCCTAGGAAAAAAAAACACTGATAAAATAGTCATCTCATGTTCTTTTTTATATTACTGACTTTGTAAAATCTATCTTTCTATTAAGAAATACTTTCTGATAAAGTTGAATTTTATGTCATAATTTATCATAACACCAATTTTTATCTTAATACTAAATAAGAGACTATTGCTTATATTTGAGAAATATCAGATTTTTACTAAGGAATTAAAAATATCTCCTAAAATTTACTTATGCCTTTAAAATACTAATTATTGGCTTATTTATATTAAAATAAAGGTAAAATTTTTATACATGGACGGAGGAAAAACTATCACACATATATGTTATTGTGGTGTACTTTTGAGTCAGAATCAACCCTTAGCTGACTCTCTAGCAGGTTTTCAGAGGCAGTAAATCACATGGGAGGAGGTCACCATTCTTCTCCTGTGTACCGGCAGGTGGATTTGAAGTGCATGCTTTCAAGATTGCAGTGCAACTTCTTATTGTTAGACCACTAGTGTAGCATAATGGTAAGAAGCTGTGCTGCAATACATAATCTCAAATATGTATACATCTGTATATCTATCTATCTATCTATCTATCTCCACTTGGCCAACCAACTGGAAGAGATCTATATTTATTCCCATTCCAAAGAAAGGTGACCCAACAGAGTGTGGAAACTATAGAACAATATCGTTGATTTCACATGCAAGCAAGATTCTGCTAAAGATTATCCAAAAATGACTGGAACAGCACATCAGCAGAGAATTGCCAGAAGTCCAGGCTGAGTTTTGAAGGGGTCATGGTACTAGGGATATTGGAGGTAATGTTCGATGGATCTTGGCTGAAATCAGGAAGTATCAGAGGAATGTCTATCTGTGCTTCATTGATTATGCAGAGGCATTTGACTGTGTAGACCATAACAAATTGTGGCTGACTCTGAGAAGAATGGGAATCCCAGAACACTTGATCATACTAATGTGAAACTTAGAATTGAACCAAGAGGCAGTAGTCAGAACAGAGTAAAAAAACACTGCATGGTTCAAAATTGGGAAGGGTGTGCATCAGGGATGTGTCCTGTCTCCATACCTTTTCAACCTGTATGCAGAACAGATCATCAGGAAGGCTGGGCTCTATGAGGAGAAATGCGGCATCAGGATTGGTGGAAGATCTATTAACAATCTGCGATATGCAGATGACACAACCCTGCTTGCTGAAACTGAGGAGGACCTGAAGCACCTGCTGTAGAGGGTCAAGGACTGCAGCCTTC
>NW_006399929.1:13371-19548 GCF_000299155.1 Elephantulus edwardii | reverse complement strand
ACATGTCAAATAAGGGACTTATATCTAGAATTTATAAAATACTTGAGCACCACAACAAGATAAAGGTAAATAATACAATTGAAAAATGGGCACAGGATATGAACAGATACTTCACCAAAGAAGACATTCAGATGGCCAATAAGCACCTGAAGAAATGTTCAAAATTCCTAGTTCTAAGAGAGATGCAAATCAAGACAGCTGTGAAATATCATCTCACCCCAGTAAGAATAGCAAAATTTAACAGAACAGCAAGCAACAAATGCTGGCGAGGTTGTGGAGAGACTGGAACCCTTACTCACTGTTGGTGGAAGTGTAAAATGGTGCAACCACTGTGGAAAGTATTTTTATCTATCTGGAGGTGTTTCTTGCATGTTTTTAGGCATAGATGGGCAAACTAAATACTATATGTTCTTGTTGTTGTGTATCATTGAGTCATAACAGACTCATAGCTGTCCCTTCTGGGGATTTTCAGAGATTGTAAATCACACTGGAGGAGATTCTCATTTTACTTCTATGGGGAAGCTATTGATTGTATTCAAATCATGTGCCCTCGAGCTACAGTGTAACTCTCTAAAACTAGGCCATGAGAACTCCCTCTACATACTGAGGTAGATATTCAAATAACTGTTATTAGATGTGAAATGTGCCTAATCCTTCTGGTTTACAAACAAATTAAAGACAGATTTAAGACTAGAACTCATTCTTTGTCTGGGGATTGCCTTCACTTTTATTTAATGTTGTGAAGTTCAAAAAGGCAATATATATGAATATTTAGACTGGAAGCCTGAAAAAAGTTGTATTTCAATACATCTGAGTTAATATTATAAATGTTGTTGTTGTTGTTAGTTGTCGTCAAGCACATACACAACTCATAGCGATCCTATGAACAAAAGGCTTGAAGCCCCTCTACAACTATCGACAGTTATCAAAGTTCATAGAGTTTCCAGAAGTATGTTGTTTAGGAAGTGGATGCCATTCCTGTTTCCAAAGAGGCTGGTTTAGGACCTTGGAATTCACTGTTACAGTGAAACGTAATGACACTGATTTTTTTAAAAGTATCTACAAAAAACAGAAAACAGTCTTTCCACTCTTCCTTTTGCCTTTCTCATGATCTCGACTTCTCCATGGATAAAGAAGAAAGGTGTTCTCTGGTGGTTGTAGTCCTGGGAGGACACTGAGGAACCACCACATCCTGGAAGTAAACCAGGTTCCCTGGAATTCACTGCCTAGTGTTTCCCACCTCCCCCAGCCCTTGGTGATACTAATCTAACAGTAAACGTAATTTTACAAGGTGAAAAAACCCTATAAAGGTGTGTAAAGATTTTTATAAGTAAGCATTTTGCCATGTGTTCAGGTAATGCTGAAATTCAGATTTAGCATTTTTATTGCTGAAATCTGTAACTAGTGAGCTATTTTAATTACTTTCCTCTATAAGCCTGTGCTCATATATTGTTCATCTCAGATATTAGCTATAGTGGCTGTTTTGCCTTTAACATGCCTTTATTCTTTGTGCTTTTATCTCTGGAGCACACTTCCTCTGACCAGATTGAGGCAACAGTCTCATGATTTCCCCCTTATTCACTCAAGTTTATCTACAAACTTCAAATCTCACCTTCAAATCAAGTCTGACTTCTTGAGGAAGGTGCCTGGATTAAAGAAAAATTAAGGAGATGCTCAGTCTTGAATGCTGAGAGTGCCTCATTAAATTTTGTGCCCTGGGTGCCTTGCTTGTAGCCTTTATCTTCTGTCATCTACTTTTTTTAAAAAAAATTGTTTGTCTTTCCCCACTAAAATATGAAGTAAACAAAGGTTGGGCATTATTTTAATAGAGTGAAGTTCATTACTGTTTTTCTGTTGTCTGGAATATCTAACACACAGGGAGTCCTCTTTAATAATTAAATTCTAAATGAATGTTTGAATTCACACATATAATCTATTTTTAATACAGAATTTTTCTACCTAAAGAATAAAATAACCTGAAGCTGCTTCCTCAGTAAATACAACTTGCTCAACTCTGAGTTACTGTCCGTTTCCTTGTTTGTTAAATGCTTGACTGCTAAGTGAAAGGAGAGAAGTTCAAATCCACCAACTGCCCGACAGGATAAAATATCTGACCATCTGCATTTACACATGTTACAGTCAAGACAAATCTACAGGGACAGTTTTTCTTTGTCACATAGGATACCTGTGAGTCAGAAAGGACCCAAGCACATATAATAATAAAAGCATACCTCCTTTCATGTGAGTTGCTAGAGAAGTCTATTTAAAGCCCATAACTGATTTAGTCACTTCTATAGTTTCTCTTTGCTCTTCAGAGAAATCCTTAGTACAGCTAAAAATTATTCAAAATATGCTGCTAATGTATTTACGTAAATTTACACCCTCACTTCTCCTTTTACCTTTAAAATCAGTCTGCTCTAGTATAGCTTCTTTTCTATCCTTCAGGGTTGCTAATTTGTTTCTGTTTCACTGCCTTTCAATGTGTTCTTTCACACCTGGAATTCTTTCCCTCTGTCCTTACCTGGCTGCCTCAATATCTACTCTCCACCAAAGTTAGGTGCTTTTATTATCTCGGAGGAGCTTTCTCCTAAGTAGCTCTTCCCCCTGGTCAGACATAATCAATATGTCAATGCCTCTGTAAGTCTGTGTAAAAAAAGTACAGTATCTGAGACACATATAGAAAGCACATAGCATTAGAGGAAGGTCATCGGCCTCTATTTTGACCAGTTATGTTGTACAAAACTCTTTAGGTCTTTGTATACACAGAGCACATTTCTGATTATTTCACCACTCTAGTGATCTTGATGGGAGAAAATATGGAACCATAAGATCAGAAAATGATGACATTTCCTGAGAAACACTCCCATATACCATAGTTATAAACTAAAAATTGATATTGATTTATAATTGTGTGTGAGACTAGTGAGACTAGTTATCCATAACTGAACTGCAAATGAATTAAATTCCTGAATCAGATAGGTTAAGTGCATGGATATCATTTAGTTATAGATGCCAATAAATTTAACCTAAAAAGGCAGCCTCTTTGTCTCTTTATCTTGTACAATCTGAAAGATGCCAAACATTTCAGTTAAAATAAAGAATCTTTTCTTACTAATTAAAAACCCTCATTCTCCATCCTTACATCTGATTTGTCTTGTTTTTTATATTGTATATTCTCATTTTAGTGTTATATTTCTTTAATAAAACACTGAAATATAATTTTGTGTTTATAAAATATGTTTTAATATGATTTTGTGTTTTATAGAGGTAGCTCTGGTGGCTTAGTGTTAAAGAATTTTTCTGCCAACACAAAGGTAAGCGATTCAAATCCAGCAGCTGCTCCATGAGAATAAAATGGGAAATCAGCTCCTATGAGATTTACTGCTTCTGAAAACTCTGGCAGAGTCAGTTATGGGTTGATTCCAACTCACTGGTACATAACAAGACAACAGCATACAAGATAAGTGAACCCTACAAGATACAACATTTCTCCCAAGATAGGCTTCACTCATTCACTCACTCTTTACTGTTGAGTGCTAGACCTGACTCATCAATGACCCTCACTTGAGTTTCCAAAGCTGAAAGCGACATGGTCAGAGACTATGCATCTTTCTCCCATGGAGTCACTGGTGAATTCAAACTGCCTGAGAGGTGCCGCTTTTGGATTAGCAGTGCAACTTCTTACAGAGAGCACCATAAATTATTCATGACTTACAAAACAAGAGATGCTGATCACATAATAACTACCCCTGCATTATGACTTTATATGTTGCTGTTGCTGTTATGTGCCGTCAAGTTGCTTGCCACTCATAGCGACCCTATGTACAACAGCCCTAAACCCTGCTCTATCCTGTGCCAATTGCACTGCCTCTGACACACCCATCCTGATTACCCCAATCACTGAATCAATCCACCTCATAGAGGGTCTTCCCCTCTTGAGCCATCTCTCCACCCTCCCAAGCACGATGTCCCTCTCCAAGGTCCGGTCCCTCCTTACAACATGTCCAAAGTATGTCAGACGAAGCCCTTGCCTCCAAGGAGCATCCTGGTTTAACCCTCTCTAAGTTGAATCTGTTTGTTTTCTTGTCAGCCCATGGTACATTCAATACTCTTTTCCAGCACCACAGCTCAAGACATCAATTCTCCTTCTTTCCTCCCTAGTGATTGTCCGACTCTCTGATGCATAACAAGTGATTGCAAAGACTATAGCCTGTATCAGAAACACCTTACTATGGCTTTATATATATTTCTATAAACTCATACTTGACATCTAGTGAGTTTTCAAAAGTTGTAAGTCACATGACAGGAGCTTGCCCATCTGTATCCTGGGAAGCAGCTAAGGGATTTGAACCACCAGAGAGGTGCTACTTTTGGTTTAGCATCACAAATTTGTATGGACTATACCAACAGCTGAGATAAACCTTCATCACTTTTGCCTCCAAGGAGCAGTCTGGCTGCTGGAGGAAAAATATAGCAGTTGCCGCCATGCCTAGTCACTCCATGAGAAACCTGATGGTTTCAAGGGCAGCCAGGACAAAGACCAGACCAAATGATAAATCGTGATAAGGCTATGGGCCTGATCAGGAAGCCCCGACTTGAGTTAATTAACAGCCCCAGATTCCAAGAGGTACCATCTTCCCTCGTCCTCTCCAAGACACCTATAAAAAGAGACTACCCCTAATTGCTGGTGCACCATTATGACTTTCTTCACTCGTGGTCACTTGACATCCCTTTCAGACCATGAAATAAAGGCCTCTTCGTTTCTTAGGATCAGTTTCTTTCTCTCTTTCGCTCTCGACTCCTTTTCTAACAGCTGTGCCTTCTCTAAGACATCTTGTTTTTGTTTGTTCTTTTGGCAGTTTATGGTCTAACATATTACATACTGTTGGCATGTTGCTAGGAGAGCTTATTGGAAAGGGGTGGAAGGATGATGAAAGACAGGAAGATTCTTAACCAGGTGAATTGACACAGTGACTGAAGCAATAGGCTTGAATGTGTCAGAGACTGTGAGGATGACACAGGATAGAACAAAGTTCAGATCTGTCCTCCACTGGGTTGCTATGAATCGTACTTGACTAGACAACAGTAGCACACCAAATGAGTTCATTATGTATATGTATATGTATATGTATATGTATATGTATATGTATATGTATATGTATATGTATATGTATATACATGTGTGTGTATGTTTGTACATGTATGTTGTTGGTGTTGTTGTTACTTACCCTGTCCTGTGCCTATCAAGTATATCTTCTGATGTACTTGAATCTGTTGATAAAATCATTGTGTCAGTTTATCTCTTTAAGGGTCTACCTCTTTTTTGCTGACCCTCCAACTTTCCAAGCATTATGTTTTGTCAAAGGACTGTTCTCTCCTAACAGTCTGTCCAAAGTATGTGAGATGAAGTTTCTCCATCCTTGCCTTTTAGGAGCAATCTGGTTGCACTTTTTCTAAGAGGCTTTTTTTCCTTCTTTCGGCATTTCACAGGATATTCAGTACTCTTCAACACAATTCAAAGACAACAATTCTTCTATCTCATTCTTATTCACTGCTCAACTTATAAATGCATAACAAGTAATTGAGAAAATCATGGTTCGGACCTTAGTTTTCAAACTGATGTTGTTGCTCTTTAGGACTTTGGAGAAGTTCGAGACAGTATATTTCTCAAATGTGGCATATCTTTTGGGTTTTTTATAGTTGGTACCAAATGCGCTAAATGTGGACCCAAGTAAGGTGAAATCATGGACCACATCAACCTTTTCTCCACCTATCATGATGTCTGTTGGCCCTGTGGTGAGGATATTTGTTTTCTTGATGTTGAGATTTAGTCTTTGAGCTTTCAGAAAAAATGTTTCAAATTCCCCCAATTTTCAAGAAGGAAGGTTGTATTATTTGCAAAACCCAGATTGTTGATGAGACTTATTCCAATCCTGATATCACATTCTTCTTCATGTAGTCCGTATCATTGAATGACTTGCTCATCATAGTTGGTGTGGAGGAAGGGTATAGACTGAAGCACATTTTTTAAATTTAAAACAATGCATACATGTGTTTTTGTGTATGTTGTAGTTTCTTATTTGTAAGAAACTGTGCTGCTAATAAAAAAAACATGTGGTTCAAATCCACCAGCTACTCTTGAGAAGAGGAAAGACCATTTTCTCCTGTGCAATTAAC
>NW_006399929.1:0-7301 GCF_000299155.1 Elephantulus edwardii | reverse complement strand
AACAATATCGTTGATTTCACATGCAAGCAAGATTCTGCTAAAGATTATCCAAAAATGACTGGAACAGCACATCAGCAGAGAATTGCCAGAAGTCCAGGCTGAGTTTTGAAGGGGTCATGGTACTAGGGATATTGGAGGTAATGTTCGATGGATCTTGGCTGAAATCAGGAAGTATCAGAGGAATGTCTATCTGTGCTTCATTGATTATGCAGAGGCATTTGACTGTGTAGACCATAACAAATTGTGGCTGACTCTGAGAAGAATGGGAATCCCAGAACACTTGATCATACTAATGTGAAACTTAGAATTGAACCAAGAGGCAGTAGTCAGAACAGAGTAAAAAAACACTGCATGGTTCAAAATTGGGAAGGGTGTGCATCAGGGATGTGTCCTGTCTCCATACCTTTTCAACCTGTATGCAGAACAGATCATCAGGAAGGCTGGGCTCTATGAGGAGAAATGCGGCATCAGGATTGGTGGAAGATCTATTAACAATCTGCGATATGCAGATGACACAACCCTGCTTGCTGAAACTGAGGAGGACCTGAAGCACCTGCTGTAGAGGGTCAAGGACTGCAGCCTTCAATATGGATTGAGGCTCTATGTCAAGAAGACAAATATTCTCACCACTGAACCAATTGGCAGCATCAGGATGGATGGTGAAGAGATGGAGATTGTTCACAGCTTTGGTCTGCTTGGTTCCACAATCAACACTCTTGGCACCAGCAGCCAGGAAATTAAAAGGCATATTGCGATGGGAAAGTCTGCTGTTAGGGACCTCTCTACAGTACTAAAGAGCAACGATGTGTCTCTGGAGATTAAGGTGCATCTGGTACAGGTCATGGTCTTTGCAATCACTTGTTATGCATCACAGAACTGGACAATGACCAGGGAGGATAGAAGGAGAATTAATGCTTCCGAGCTTTGGTGTTGGAGAAGAGTGTTGAGGGTACCATGGACTACTAAGAAAACAAACAGATTCAGCCTGGAGAGGGTTAAACCGGGCTGTTCCTTGGAGGCAAGGAGTCTGAGACTTCGTCTGACATATTTTGGTCATGTTATAAGGAGGGACCAGTCCTTGGAGAAGGACATCATGCTTTGGAGGGTGGAGGGCACGTGCAAGAGAGGAAGGCCTTCTAGGAGTTGGATTGATTCGGTGACTGGGGCAATCAAGATGAGTGTGTCAGAGACAATGAGATTGGCATAGGACAGAGGAGAGTTTAGAGCTGTTGTACATAGGTAGCTATGAGTTGCAAGCGACACGATGGCACATAACAACAACAACAACAGGTGCCTGGTTACCTCATATGCCTACAGGTAAGGGGATTTTGAGGTTTGGAACTCAGCAGTGCTTAAAGTTAGCAGTATAAGTTTTGCTGGTCACAAAAGTTACATCACAGGAGACTGTATAGTGTAGACTGTTTAAATGTACAGAAAGAAGCTAGACCAAAAGAAAAGAGCATGTGAAAACAGTAGATGTGAGGTAAAACCGTAATAATAGGGATAAGAAGAGAGTCTACAAAAGAAACAAAGAGAAAACAAAAAGTAAAAAACTCATTAAAGAAGGATGTGCTGAAGAAGGAAGAACATTTAATGTCTATTGCTGCAGAGATGTGTAAGAGAATAGAGCAAAATGAGTTTGTAACAAAAACCATGTTAGTGACATTGTCACGCTCAGCTTCCACAATTTTTAATTGAGATTGCACATATAGATTCCACTTCTCCCCATTTGGTTAAAGGAGAGGCATGTGCGAGAGAATAGGAAGGAGGGATGGAGAGGAAAATGACAAAAGAGAGAAAGAAGTAGCTCAGGTATTTTTAAATTTTGGTTTTTTACCTATCACAAGAGAATAGTAATTTGAGAGCTTATTTTTTTAATTAATTTTAATGAAAGTTTACAGAGACTTAAGGTTTCCAGTCATTCATAGTTGCACTTTTCTCCCTGCCTATCCCCTCCCCGTCAAAAGCTTATTGATTCAGTAGAAAGAGCAAACAGAAAGGAAGTGCTTAGAATCCATGTAAGAAAATAATAGCAGATGAGATTAGTCTCTGACGAGCTGTAGAAGTAAGAATGATGATACAGGGAAGAGGGCATTAACCCTGACAAAGTTGAGCAAGGGAGCAACTTCTCTTCTCATGAAAGATCATTCTTTACAGAGGGCAGGGATGAAAGTATTACTAATTGATCTATTCATATTTCTTTGTCATATAGAGGCAAAATATCTTGCTAAAAGTGGGCAGGAGAAGTCATGGATAATGAAAATTTAGAATTATATTGGTAAAAGTAGAAAAATGAATAAGGAAAAGAATATTGTAGTATTTTTTGGAAGAAATAAGGTGTAATTGAGGTTAAGAATATCTATATTTTGAGTTAATGTGGTTATTTATTTCTGAAGACAATTTTTGAAAAATAATGAATGGTTGCTTATCAGATATCTGAACAGATCAATTTTGAGATTGGAATTTAAATAATTATGGGCAATTATGAAACTTTTCACAACTGAAGTTGAACATTTTGAAGCATCTTTATTAATAGTATTTAACCTTAATGAAAAATTTTATTTAGTCATATAAACTTGTTGTTGTTGTTATGTGCTGTTGAATTGCTTGTGACTCATAGCAACCCTATGTACAACAGCCCTAAACTCTGCTCTGTCTTGTGCCAATTGCACCGTCTCTGATACACCCATCCCGATTACCCCAGTCATTGAGTCAGTTCACCTGATAGAAGGCCTTCCCCTCCTGCGCTGTCCCTCCATCCTACCAAGCATGATGTCCCTCTCCAAGGACCTGTCCCTCCTTACAACATGTCCAAAGTATGTTAGACAGAGCCTCAGAATCCTTGCCTCCAAGGAGCCGCCCAGTTTAGCCCTTTCCAGGATGAATCTGTTTGTTTTCCTAGCAGTACCCTAAATACTCTTCTCCAGCACCACAGCTCAAAGGCATCAATTCTCCTTCTACTTTCCTTAGTCACTGTCCAACTCTCTGATGCATAACAAGTGATTGCAAAGACCATGGCCTGAATCAGACACACTGTAGTCTCCAGAGAGACACCATTGCTCTTCAGTACTTTGGAGAGGTCCCTAACAGCAGACTTTCCCATGGCAATACGTCTTTTAATTTCCTGGCTAGTGCTGAGAGTGTTGACTGTGGAGCCAAGCAAACTAAAGCTCTAAGCAATCTCAATCTCTTCACCATCCATCCTGATGCTGCCAATTGGTCCAGTGGTGAGAATCTTTGTTTTCTTGACATTGAGCCTCAATTCATATTGGAGGCTGCAGTCCTTGACCCTCTACAGCAAGCACTTCAGGTCCTCCTCAATTACAGCAAGCAGGGTTGTGTCATCTGCATATCGCAGATTGTTGATAGATCTTCCACCAGTCTTGACCCCACATTTCTCCTCATAGAGTCCAGACTCCCGGATGATCTGTTCAGCATACAGATTGAAAAGGTATGGCGACAGTACACATCCTTGGGATATGCCCTTCCCAATTTTGAACCATTCAATTGAAAAGAGAAATTATTTTGTTATGCAGAAAGCATGTAAGGTATACACAGCCTTTATAAGTTCCAGTGGAAAAGCAGAAAAAGTACAATTCCTGCCACTAAGAAAATGTCTATTCTGTTAGAAGGAAATAGTAACACATCAATCAGGGACATAAGGTACAATGAAAAGACAAGTATTATTTATGCTAACATTTACTATCAGTCGTGTATTGATCTAGGCGATTTACAAGCTTTATCACAGAGGCAATGCTAGTGGTGATAAAGGAAGTACTTTCAGGAAGCAGATTCTAAGTACCTGATACATAATAGTGATTATCATCATCTAATTGATTTTCACTACAACCACATGAAATAGCTACTAAGATCCACAATGTAAAAAACAAGGCATGTGAAGTTAGAGGAGCTTGACGGCTTGTACAAGATCTCACAGTTGAGGTAGATTAAGATTCTCGTTTTTGATTGTGCAGCCTGTAGATGTTTCCCTTGCTTCAGCTGCCTCTCACCTCATGTCTAAGGTGGTACAAATAATTTTCCTTAGTACTTATGCTTGCCAAGCAGAGTTTATGTTCCGCATGGGGTGACATTAATCACAGGAAGTGTATTGAGTTTTACGGAAAGATTTGAATGAAGTTGTGGGCATTAATTACAGAAATGGAGAAAGACATTGAAACTAGAAGAAAGACTATAAATCAAACCACAGTCATTGAAATAAGCTTAGGGTGTTGGTTTTGTTGGTCTTTTTTTTCTTTTAAATCTGGGAAATGATAAGGACATAATCCCATTGGTACTGGCAGTTGGTACATTATAAAATGAGAGGTTGAATAATGAATATATGTGGTCTTCCTAATAATGTATGGAATTTGATTTGAAGCTTTTGTCCCTTACCTGCCATTTTCACATAATTGTGTTTTAAGAAAAATGGGAAATAATAGTTAACTTTCTTTTCAATTTATAATAATTCAGTGGGCCTAGTCAGTTATATGGCTTTTCTCTTTCTGTGAATCACTAACTCATTGCACAGAATATTTAAGCCTAAAATAACTGTACACTAAGTTTTTAAAAAATCAATGATTGTTTCTTATGGCCTAAAGACATTAACAATACTCTACTTGAAAAGTATTTGTCTATAGCATGTGCTTACTAGTCTCTCTACCTCTGTGATGTTGCCTAGAGTCAAGGTTCCTCCTACAGGCAAGTAACCTTGGCAAAATCAAAGTCACATGATTTGCCAAGAAAATGTTTATTGATTTTCAATAACAGCACAACTTACTGCCAGAGAGAAGGAAAAATAGAAGAACAAAGAAAGAGAGTTTTTTTCAAACTGGAAACCGCTGTTTGGCTTCGGAGGCAGGATAAATTTGGTGTGCATCAGAGCTCACTTCTGAGGCTCGAGGTTGGAGCATGCTCACTCACAGTGGTCATCTGGACTCCACACGAGCGGAAGTGGACAAATACAACAACGGAGAAATAAGCTGAGCTTGGACATGTTCCTTCCACACTGCCCACCTAGCATGCACAGATGTGTGGATGAGCAAAGAAAGGTTGTCTTGAGAAGGGAGTCATGAGGACCCGGAGCTTGTTGACTTGGCCCTATGTAGGGGCTAGGGCTGAATGAGGAGACCAACAGGTCTGGAATGCAGGGAGAAGTACAGCTTCCTGAGTTTACAGCTGATGCCCATTTGTACCTATTAATGGATGCCTGGAGAAGAGTTGACCAGAACCCAAATATATGAGGAAGAGATGAACCCATTCTGTGAGCTAGCAGCTTGTTGCAAAAAGATGGCTTGCTTTGGACTGAATTTTACTTTGGACTGGACTTTACTTGTGTATATAATTACTCAAAGTTTCCAAAGCTGAACAGAGGATACTTCAGCAAAAGGGACATACTTGTTCCCTCAGAAAACTGGTTTGATATGGATGGGGAAACCAGAAATTGGCTATGTTAAAAGGAAATATTAGGGCATGAAGAAAAGAATAGCCGGCTTACATGCTTTCACAAAAGGAGTCATCAGGAAGATGATTGTAAACAGGGGAACACCACAATATACATAAATGAAATACTATCTAAATGAAAGACTGTATAAAACACAATGGACATGTATGAAACACAGTGTATATGAATGATACAAATATTAATAAAACAATTAATAAAACCTGCTGCTAGCAAGT
Source organism: Elephantulus edwardii (assembly GCF_000299155.1). NCBI lineage: Eukaryota > Metazoa > Chordata > Mammalia > Macroscelidea > Macroscelididae > Elephantulus > Elephantulus edwardii. Next base: position 1,625 of record NW_006399929.1, on the reverse strand, counting down.
CTATTCTAAATCACAACTTTATGTGTTACATAGTAGGACTGTTGAGTGTAAATTGTTTGCATGATGCAGCAGCTCTCACCCTTCTCTGTGTTGTTTTTGTGTGACATCTAGTTGATTCTGATGCTTAGCGATTCTATGGTACTGTTGTTAGGTGGCATCAAACTGACAGTGACTCTCAGCAATCCTATGAACAATAGATCTGAGCCATGCCCTATCCTGCACCATCCTCATGACCCTTATCATGCCTGAGCCCATATTGGTAGTAACTTTATCAGTCTATCTCCTTGAGAATCATCTTCTCTTTCACTGTTTTATTTACCCTCTATTTTGCCCCCAGTATATGTCTTTTTCCAAAAACTGGCCCCTCATGAAAACACGCCCCAAAGTGTGAGACAGTTTCACAATTCTTACCTCTAATGTGTAGTCTGATTGCACTTTGTCCGACACAGATTTGTTTGCTCTTTTGCCATCCATGGGATATTCAATGCTTTTCTCTAACACCACACTTCAAAGGCATTGATTCTTTTCTGACTTGCCTTATTCATCGCCCAGCTTGTAGATCCACAGGAATCAATTGAGAATACCATGACTTGGATCAGGCCCATGTTAGTCTATAAAATTATATCCTTGCTCTTTAGCATTTTGTACGGGTCTTTGACATAACAGATTTCTTAATGTAACAAATCTTTTGATTTCTTGAGTATGAGTCCAATTAAAATGATATAATTGACAACTTCAATCTTTTCTCCAGCCTGTTGGTCCAATTCTGAGGATTTTTGCTTCTTGATATTGAGATATTTTAAGATTGAAATTTGTGCTAAACTGCAATGTGCCTTATACATAAGTAGTTTTAACCAGACAGCAGCAGTATCTGAGCAAGCATAGTAGTGCTGTGCTAAATCATTACTTTAAGTGCAACTATAGAGGTGCAAAGTGTGATAAGGGCAGGGGTCCTTGTGCAAAATGTGGCAGAGCGCCACCTTTGCTCTAAGCCCTGTAAGAACTTAGTGGGAGAGTTCCTGGGCTCGGCTTGCTTGTGTGTGTGTTCCAGGTGACTCATGGTATGGCAATATGTGGGAGAACCAGAATAAAAGTGATGTTTAAGCCTCCTACAACTCCTTGACTCTGTATTTATTTTACAATTGCCCACTGAATCTAAGAGTTCAGTATTGGCTGAATGCGTTGGCCCTGACATTTAACGCATCTGAGCAAGATACCTAACCTTGGACATAACAAATGGTGCTCTGAGCAGAATTTGGATGGGACAAGATGTAACCCAAATTAAAGTGTCTGTTGGTTTTTTGTTTGTTTCTTTGTTTGTTTTTAATAATTGACTCAAGTCTTTTCTATTTTCTTAAAGCATGATTGCACATCATCTGTGTAAGGTGGATTTTGATGATCATACTAACAACCTGCTATCACATTAGTATTAATTTGAAGCAGCTGAATTTTATGTATGGTTAAAAAAAAGGCATATAAAACCACTCCCAGGGTAAGTCCTCTTATATATGATGCTGGCCATGATAAGATTAAAGAATGTCCATCCTCAATCCTATCTAGCTATTTGTTTTAACAGAACATGAGGATGATTATATAACTTGCTGTTTTCATAGTTAAAAAAGTCA
>NW_006399928.1:6930510-6940393 GCF_000299155.1 Elephantulus edwardii | reverse complement strand
TTTCCAAAGAGCCAATGAGCTATCTCTACGTCAAAGAACCCCTAGACCTAGTATAAATTCCCTTGCTTTTTGGGGCTTGGGGTCTACTTCCGTGTCTCTCATATGAGATATAAGTCGTCCCGAAGCTTCGTCAATAAAGCCTCTTGTGATTACAGCAAGTGGATGTGGTGTGAGTTGCTCGGGGTCGCGCCCGGTCTGGGTAAAGCCCTAGTTTGGGGTCTTTCACTATAGGAATGAAAGGTGATGCTTTCCAGTCTTTGTTTTATAGGATGGGAAGCAGAAGCTCTCCGCTCTTCGTTCTGTTTAGCACTTTGATTGATGCTGGCTTGTATCAGATCTGATTGAATTTGCATTGTATCTGAAGAGTTACAACTTGTGCTGTATTAAAACTTGTGCTGTATCTGCTGAGTGAAAGTTATATCTGATGAGTAAAACTTGTGCTATGTTTGATGAGTAAATCTTAAGCTATATCTGATGAGTAAAAGTTGTATGTAATAAGTAAAGCTTGTGCTGTATCTGCTGAGTAAAAAAGTTATATTTGATGAGTATGGGCTGTATCTGCTAAGTGAAAGTTATATTTGATAAGTAAAATTTGTGCTTTATCTGCTGAGTGAACATTACATTTCATGAGTAAAACTTGTGCTGTATCTACTGAGTGAAAGTTCTATTTGATGAGTAAAACTTGTGCTGTATCTGGTGAGTGAAAGTTATATTTGATGAGAAAACATGTGCTGTATCTGATGACTGAAAATTTATTCAATGTGTAAAACTTCTGTTGTATCTGACGAGTGAAAATTATATTTGATGTGTGAAACTTGTACTGTATCTGATGAGTGAAAGTTATATTTGATGAGTAAAATTTGCTGTATCTGATGAGTAGAAGTTATATCTAATGAGTAAAATTTGTTCTGTATCTCATAAAAGCTGTATTGTTATTCTATCTGATAATTGTGTATCTGTAAGGACTGTGTTGACATTGTTCTTTTGTTCATTTCATTTTAGATCATTTCTCAAAATTAATAACAAAAGTGTCCATTCTGGTTAAAAGGTCTGTTAGAAAAGAATTCTGTGTAATTGGCCTGTTTGCTAATATTATCCTTAGCCAAGAGAATATTTTTACGGCAGTAAAAATTTCACATTTTTATGTTATTTAAAGTTATAGTAAAAAGAAAAAGTAGACTTTGTATAGATCCTTAAATTACTCGGCAAGTGATATTTCACCAGAGGTCAAGAATATTGAGTAAAATCTGTATACGTTGGCCTTTATATGTTATAAAAATGAGAATGTGGAGTGCATTTGCTAAATGAGGGCAAGATAAAAGAAAATGTAGATTTTTGGATAGTGCCCAAATCAAGCCAATGAGGTTTTTTAATATTCCAGTGACCACTGAAACTAATAAAATTTAATAATAATAATAAAAATAATATTCCAGTGACACTTAATAGTAAAAAAATCCTAGAGTAAGTGTCACTCCAGAATGTACTGAGGAAAAGCTGCTTAGATAATTTTATTTCACCTCATATTCTTTCAGTCAGGGCTGCTCAGAAGAAGGTCAAACAATACCCTCTCGGGTAGTTATCCAGAGACTCTGTTGTTGTTTGTTGTTTAATGCCGTCAAGTCGTAGACGACTCATAGCGACCCTATGAACGAACAGCCCGAGCACTGTTCGTACATAGAGTTTCGGGAGGCAAGCCATTTTGGAAGTGGATGCCGCTCCTGCTTCCAGGCTTGACCAGAGACTCTAAGAAAAATAAAAATTTCAGACTCTTCTATGAAGGTAGTTATTAAAATAACAGACATAATCATCACTATTTTCTTTGCTAAGTGAGCAGATTCAACTTTTCTTAATCCAGCTTCTAGCTGGTGAAGAGAAGAGATGAATAGCAGCAGCTTGCCTTCATGAAGATTCTTTGAAAACAGTTGCTTCACTATGGCTAATCCGTATCCAGATGGCAGAAGCTTAAGGCAGAGGGAACATAAAAAGTACAGTCTCTAAGGCCAAGAAGAAGAAAGGAAATTCCAAACCTGAAGATGACCGAAAACATCCTGCGGCAACCAAATGGAAATCCTTTCCTGTTTTTGAAAGGCTGCATGAAGCTTTCTGTAAGTACGCGGATCTTGGCTCAGAAAACTCTGCTAGAGTCTGAATGTTTAGCCTGACTTTTATTTCCCAGAGCATCCCTGACATTAGGAGGAGACTACAAAAGATGGACTGAGCCATTGGCACAAACTCAACTCAGTATGGTCAACATGACACCTGAGGTACTAAACAACCGAGAATGCCAGACACCTCCAGATAATGCTGTTTTAAAAAAATACACCCTGGGATACTCCAGACTCCCTCAGCCCCTTGAAATCAAGAATGGACATTCCCACCCCAGTCATCCAGTGAAAGAGGCTTATAGAATATGAGGCCATATGATGGGGAGTCCTGAGCTCCCACCAAGCGGCATCTTGGGGCAGCAGGTAAACTGCAATGAGGAGAGTGGCCCAGCAGGAGTGGCTGCTCCCAGGACAGGATGCCTGGACTGGGTGCAGGGTCAAGGGCCTGGAAAGACTCAGGCCGGGGACGAGCTTCCACCTCCTTCCAGGAGCATATGGGGCTATAGTCTGAAGCCAGAAGGGAACTAGTCACCAGGGTATGTGAGGATGATGAAAAAGCAGAACTGAGTCAGCCTTATTATAAACTGTGAGCGGTGGATCTTCACGGGGCCAGGCTTTGCACACTATCAAGTGCTGGGGCTGCAGGAGGCCAGCTCATATAAGCTGCTTTATGTCAGGACCACAGGAGGGAAGCCTTGGAAACTGTTGTTCTAAGTGGCTGCAGGAGCCCAGGCTTTGCAACCTGTGGAGTTCTGGTCCTGCAGGAAGCCAGCTGTTGCAAACTGTGAAGTGTTGGACTCCCAGGAAGCCAGACTCTTTTAACTGTGAAATACCAGATAACTCCAGACAGTGCTGTCTTTGAAAATACAACCGAAGGTAAGATGATCAGAGGCCCCCAAGAGGAAAAGGAGACCAGATAGAGACAAGGGAGAATATTTATTAAAAAAAGCAAGGACACTAGAAGAAGGCCTATCCAAAGTCCTGAGGAGGACTCTCTTTAGAACCGCCTTCCAGTGGGAAGAATGACAATTTGATGATTTATCTGAAAAGAACCAAAAGGGCCAGAATGGGAGAAAGTTCAATCTAGTTTGTCGGTGACTTCTGTCATCCGGTTGCCTTCTTAAAGCACACGCTGAAGACCCCAGGTAATCGTGACTGTGCCAGGTCTCAGAAAGACCTAAAAATTAGTTCTTGAAAATTTGCTTGAATACTTCAAGGAAAAACTAGAAGTCTTTCGTAGGCCATGCTTGGCAAGATCATAAGAAATAATCTAAAGAAATAAAAATTGAGCTTAAATCCCTGAAAGCCTTCAGAGTGACAATAGAAATAAAGCCGACAACCGAGCCCTATCAGGAAACCCATCTCTAGTATAATCAGGGGTTGCTTTGGCCTTGCTCTGAATTAAAGTAGCGCAAAAATCATGTGTGAAAAACTTTATCTAAGCCACCTTCCTCCATCTCTTCTATTAACTCACAAGCTTGTTTTATCTAGGTTTGCTCCCTTTCCTATAGGTAAACTGAACACTGAGGTTTGTTCCAGACCCTGAGCCTCATTCCAGAGATAGACTGTCAGCTGAGGAAGCAAAGTTCAACCAGCCACTTCCATTGGACTCAACCTCGCAAGTTGAAAATGCTCCCCCTTAATTTTCTTTGTTTGTTTTATGTTTATAAACAGTTGATAAAGAACATTTCATGTAACTTAAAGTTAGTAGAGCAGAACTTGAACCTTTAGTCATAAGAGAAAAGTTCAACAGCTAAAAATCAGTAAATTTAGAACACTGCATCAGCATAGTTACTTGTACAGTAATTAATGCTGTTCTTGCCTATTAGAATGTCAATAAAGTATTACTGATTTGTTAAATCATGTGAGGTAGGGAAAGCAAACAGCAGCCTGTAATACTCCTTTACTTCCTGATGTTTGTCTTCTAATTTATGTCTGCATTCCGTGTTTACTAAAGATCTTGCAGTCCAGAGGTCTGAGAACGCCATGAGAATATTTTCTAACTGAACAAGAAGGCATGCAGCTTGAACTCAAGACCACCAATGAAGAGTTAAGGTGGGCTCCCCTTCCCCTCCATCTCAACGCCTCATTTCAGCATGAAGCAGCCAGAGTCTGTGCCCCTATTACCAAATGGGGAACCCACAAATAACTCCCCCAAGAATCAACCCAGATGTTTGTCTTATAGATATAAGACTTACGTAAAAAGTGGAGGGAATGATGGGGTGGTATGTTTGTCTTATAGATATAAGACTTATATAAAAAGAGAGGGGTGATGGGGGTATTAATATGTTCAGAATTCTCTATATAGGTATCAATTGTAAAACCATAGATTTCTCCAGCCTGTGGGACTGTTTGCTTGACCTTGGAGTTCTTAGTGTCCTTTCTGTGAACTGTCTGTTAATCAGGAGATGCATCTCCTAGATTAGCTGTTATCTCTTTGAAGCTGCTTTCCCCAATCATACGTAAATTGTAACTTAATCTGCCTGTTTGCCTGGAAAGGGAGTATCTGGGTGTGGATGATTTTCTTTCTGATATAGAAATTCTTTGATTTTACTAACAAAAGTATATTGTTAAGTAAGTTGGTGTCTCACCCTCCTATCACCATTCCCAGATGGGGAGACAGTCTTGGAGGTGACTCTCTGTCTCCTAGATCTGCGTAATAAAGTGCATTTATGGATATTTCAATCCATTTGTCTTATTGGCGATTGACTACGGAAAGAACCCCTTGTGTTCTGTAACAGGACCAGCCTGTTTAGCTTCCACAGAGCCTCACCCATGCCTTCCCTATGCCGTCTATATGCAATTTTGTTCCCTTTGCCTTCCAGGTTGGTTGATTTGTTTGGGAGTGGCACATTTCCTGGTTCGAGCCAGCGACCAGGGTAAGCCCACCAGTGGGAATGGACAGCTTTTTTATAGACAGAGTCACCTTCCAAGTTCCGTGTGTGTGTGTGTGTGTGTGTGTGTGTGTGTGTGTGTGTGTTTAGGAGTGGTATAATCCCAACCAGCCCCACCAATCATGAGAGCAAAGCCAGTGGCACAAACCCTGTTACCTTGAACAGAGCCACTTACATGTCTTCCCTCTGCCTCGTGTCCAGCCTTCTTGCCCCTTTGCCTTCCTGGTTGGTTGATTTATTTAGGTGTGGCACACCTCTAGGCCAGGCCCAGCAAAAAGGGAAGGTTCGCCATTGTGACCAGCCCACTTCCCCTGGGCAGAGCCACACGGATGCATTGCATCTGCCATTTTCTCCTTTTGTCTGCAGGTTTCTTGTTTGTTAGGATTGGCACATCCCCCAAATAGCACCAACGAAATGGGGAGAACCACCATTGGGACCAGACCACTTCCCATGGACAGAGCCACAACCATGCCTTCCCTGTCGCACATCTGCCATTTTAATCTCTTTGCCTTCCATGTTGGTTGGTTTCTTTGGGAGTGGCACACCTCCTGGCCAGCCCCAAGGAAAAGGGGAGGCTTGCCAGTGGGATGAGCCTGCTCCATTTCAACAGATCCAAAGCCATGCATTTCCTCTGCCTCATGTGTGCCATTTTGCCTGTGGCTCACCTCTTGGCCTGCCCCAGGGAACAATCAAGCCCTGCTAGTAGGACATGCCAGCTTTCCTTTGACAAAGCCACACCTACACCTTCCATCTGCCACTCGTCCACCACTTTATTCTCTTTGCCTTCTTGGTAGGTTGGTTTGTTTTAGAGTGGCACAATCCCAGGCAGACTCAGCAAACAGGAGCAAAAACTCAGTGGGACTACCCCTCTTACATTGGACAGAGCCACACCCACACCTTCCCTCTGCTTTTTGTCCACCATTTTGATCTCTCTGCCTTCCATGTTTGATGGTTTGGGAGTGGCACGTCCCCTGGCCAGCCCAAGTGAACAGGGAAGATCCAACAGTGGGACCAGCCCACTTCCCTTTGACAGAGCCACACTCAAACCTACCCTCTTCCTCACTTCTGCCATTTTCTCCTCTTTGCCACCAGGTTGCTAGGTTTGTGAGTGGCACATCTCTTGACTAGCCCCAGCGAACATGGGAGGCCTCCTATTGGGACTAGGCACCTTTCCTTGGACAGAGCCACAGCCACATAGTCCTTCTGCTTTGCTGTATTGTGGCATGCCTAAAAGAAGTCAGCATAAGAGAGATGACGTTTAGGGTTATAATATTTATTCAAGCAGAGTTCTCCATTCTGAAGGGACAGAGCAGAGAATTCACAACCTTGTGGGGTTGGGATGGGTTTTTTATAACAGGGTCTTCAGGGAAGAATGGAAATAGCATTCCACGTTTTAATTTATATGGTCCACGGATGGTGCAGGTAGGCAGGCAAGGTCGTTTGCTCTTCTTATCAGCAGCAGACAAGGCCATCCACATTTGAATTCTGAATTCTTGTTCTCCCTCCTGGCCCCCTTGCCCGGGCCAACCGCATCTGCCATTTTCATCTTTTTTCCTACTAGGTTGGTTGGTTTGTTTGATAGTTTCACACTTCCTGGTCGGCAATAAGCAACAGGGAGTTATCACCCTTGGGACCAGGCCGCTTCCCATGGACAGAATCACATCCACACCTTCCCTCTGCTTCATGTCCGCCATTTTCCTCTTGTTGCCTTCCAGGTTGGTTGGTTTTTTGGGGAGTGGCACAATTCCTGGCACCCCTAATGAACAGAGGAAATCCACCACTGGGACCATCCTTATTCCCTACCCACTCCTTTCTGCCTCCTGTATGTAATTTTCATCTCGTGGCTTTCCATTTTGGTCGATTTCTTTGGGAGTACCACACCTCCTTGCCAGGCCCAGTGAACACAGGAGGCCCTCCAGTGGGACCAGTCCGTTTCCTTTGGACAGAGCCACTCCCATGCTTCCCTCTGCCTCACGCCCCCCCTTTTCTCTCCTTTGCCATCCAGCTTAGTTGGTTTGTTGCAGAGATGCGCAATCAATCCCTCCCCGATGAACAGGGGAAGAAAGCCAGTGGAATGCCCCCCTTCCCTGGGACATTGTAACACTCATGATAGGGTGCTATTAAGTTCAGAATTCTCTATATAGGTACCAATTATAAAACTAGAGTTCGTTTTCTCCAGCCCGTGGGACTGGTTGCTTGACCTTGGAGGTCTTAGTGTCCTTTCTTTTATCTGTCTGTTTATCAGAAGAGGAGATGCATCTCCTAGATTAGCTGGTACCTCTTTGAAGCTGTTTCCCCCAACATAGGTAAATTGTAACTAAATCTGCCTGTTGAGGGGGGTGGGGGGGGGAGGGAGTATCCAGGTGTGAATGATTTTCTTTCAGATATAGAAATTCTTTTATTTTACTAACAAAAGTTTATTGTTAAGTAAGTTGGTGTCTCACCCTCCTATAAAAACCCATGACCACTCCCAGATCGGGAGGCAGTCTTGGAGGTGACTCTCTGTCTCCCAGATCTGTGTAATACGTGTTTATGGATATTGCAATCCATTTTTCTTATTGGCAACTGACTACAGAAAGAACCCCTTGTGTTCTGTAACACTCGTGCTTTCCCTCTGTCCCACATCCACCATTTTTGCCCCTTTGACTTACAGTTTGGTTGGTTTGTTTGGGAGTGGCACACTTCCCGGCCAGCTTCAGTGAATGGGGTAGGCTGATCAGTGGAACCAGCCAACTTCCCTTACTTAGAGCCATACCCCCATCTTCCCACTGCATTGTGTCCATCTTTTCCCCTCCTTTGCCTTCCAGGATGGTTGGTTGCTTTGGGACTGGCACACATCTGGGCCAATCCCAGTGAAAAGGGGAGGCCCACATTGAGGCCAGACTGAGTCCCTGGGACAGAGTCACACCCATACCTTTCTTCTTCCTCCTGTCCACAATTTTGATCTCATTGGCTTCCAGGTTGGTTGATTTGTTTTGGAATGACAGAACTCCTGACCAGACCTAGCAAAAAGGGTAGGCCTGCCAGTGGGACTGGTCAGCTTCCCTTGGACAGAGTCATACCCATGCCTTCCCTTTGCCTTTGTCCGCCATTCTCATCTTTTTGTCTTCCAGATTGGTTGGTTTGTTTTGGAGTGGCATAAATCTAGCCAGCCTCAGCCAACAGGGAAGGCTCCCCAGTGGGACCAGCCCACTCTGTTTCAACAAAGCCATAGCCATGTCTTCTTTCTGCCTCATGTCCGCCATTCTCGTCTTTTTGCCTTCCAGATTTTCAGGGGTTTTGAGACTATAACTCTACCAGCCAGACCCATTGAACAGGGAAGGCCCACCAGTGGAACTGGTCCGCTTACCTTGAGCAAAGCCACACCTGCGCCTTCCCTCTGCCTTGCATCCACCATTTTCGTCTCTTTGCCTTCCATGTTGAGTGGTTTCTTTGGGGGTGGCACATCTCCTGACAAGCCCCATTGAACAGGGGAGGCCTGCCATTGCAATCACCCAGCTACCTTTTTTAAAAAAATAATTTTAATGAACATGTACAGAGAATTTGGATTTCCGTTCATTCATTGCTGCACTTCTCTACCCGCCCAGCCTTCTCCCCCAGCCCCCCAGTTCACTCCTCTCTTTCAAAAGTAAAATAAAGACTCCCTCCTTGTACACAATCCCTCCACACCCCTCCCACCACCCCAAGTACATTCCACTATGCAACCTTAATTGTGGACTCTTGTGATAACCATAATACCCTATCATACATCACTTTTAAATTATTCAGTCCCTCATCTCTTTCAGTACAGTATACAAAATTTATCCAGTTTTTCTCAGTCCCAGCTACCTTTTGACAGAGCCACAACCTCTGATTCCTTCTGCCTCAAGTGCACCATTTCCCCCCTTTGCTTTCCATTTAAACAAACTGGAGAGTGACACACCTCCCAGCCTGCCCCAGGGAAGAGGGGATGCCCACCAGTGGAACGGGTCAGCTTCCCTGGGACAAACCCACACACATGCTTTCCCTCTGTCACAATTCTGCCATTTTCTTCTCTTTACCTTCCTGGTCGGTTGTTATTTTTTTTTGGGGGGGGGAGACACTGGCACAACCCCTGGTAACCCAGTGAACAAGAGAGGAAAGAACAGAAACTTAGCAGGGCATTTCCTATGGGAAGCCAAACTTTATACCAAATATTATATAAAAACCTTTGTTCAGGAATTGAAGGAATTACAGATTTATAAGTTTGGATTTCTCTTGTGACAGATCCTAGAAAATGAGCTGTTTGTTCCCTGCAAGACAGGAGACAGCAAGGGGCCCCCTACAGAGGGAGTGTTACTTCCTGAGCTAGAGTTCACCCTGAGGTATCAAGGTTAATAGTTAAGGGTAAACCAACTTCTTGCATTTGTGAACCCCTGCTTCCTGAGTCAAGCAGAAGGTTTTCAATAGAAAGAGCTTGGCTTCATTTGCATTGTCTTCTCTTTGTGATTTACTTCCTGATAATTTTCAATAAAGACACAGAGAAGCTTGGCTTGGGGTCTTCAGTGGAGAACTGCTGGCCCCCTGTTTTATGCTCTCTGCTCTATCACATTCCTGGCTGTTTGTCTCTTTATTAATAATTATAAAATCATTCCATGATTTGGGACCCTCGGTCTGCAACATTCTGGCACCCAAATTTGGGACAAGGTGGTGGTTTTTCTTTGGATAAGGTGGTGGTTTCTCTTTCTTTCTCTTTTTTGAGCAGACACCAGGAACCGAAAGGGAATTCGCTCAGGGTAAGTGAAACTTTCGGGAAAATTAAAAACAGGGTCATGAGAGAATCTTCACTCCTTGGAAAGTAAGGATAGAATTAGAAAAAATTTCATGAGGAATCTCTCACCCCTTAAAGGGCAAATTTAATGGAAG
>NW_006399928.1:6918590-6929235 GCF_000299155.1 Elephantulus edwardii | reverse complement strand
GAGCTCAATTACAATATGATGATGCGGTGATTGTACAAGTAAGGCTTTGCTGTATGCAAGCCTGGGATAAAGTAGAAATTTCAGGAAAGGGAGATCAATCTTTTATCAGAACAACTCAATCTGAAAATGAAAAATATACTGATTTTATATCTCGATTAAAGGATGCAATTGATAGAGCAGTGAGCTTTTGTTAAAAACTTTAGCATATGAGAACGCTAATTCAGAATGTCAAAAGGCCATCAGATCATTGAAGACTCAGAATGCTTCCATAGATGAATATATACGTGCTTGCATGGACATTGGAAGTAGCTCTTATCAAGCAAATCTGATAGCTGCTGCTTTAAAAGGAACTTTAAATTTGTCTCAAATTAAATGCCACAACTGTGGAAAATTGGGACATTTAAAAAGAAACTGTTGGAAAGAAAGAAGGGAGAGTAAAGATGGAAAGAAAAGATTCACGCCTTCAGGGCTTTGTAGAAAATGTGGAAAAGGATATCATTGGACTAATGAATGTAGATCTTTATTTGACAAGTGGGGAGTAAATAAGATGCTGAATAAAAGGAAACAGGGGATTGTTAGTTTTCAAAAATCTAAATATACTCTTTCAAGAAAAGGATTGAGATATACAAATTTATAATGAGGGCCACTGTTCCTCATGCTCTCCCCTTAACTTGGCTAACAGAAAAAACCAATTTGGGTGGAGCAGTGGCCACTTACTACAGAGAAATCAGAAGTTTTAACAATATTTAGCAGCAGGTCATATTAAACTACTAGTCCTTGCAACTTTGCAATGTTTATAATAAAAAAGGAAATCAGGTAAAGGGACTAATTGGATACTATTAGTGAAAGTAAAAACTTCACCTTTGCAAGCAGATATTATACAGATACAAATAAGATGGGTTATGCAGGTTATACTAATGGTAAAGATAACAAAGTAGTGAAAACTAACTTGACTTCTGTTCAACAGGCGGAATTATATGCTGCTATTATTATGTTATTGCAGGACAAGCTGTATAGAAAGGGCTAATTTGACTGACAAACTATGTTGAAAAAACAGAAGGGGGGAGATGATATATCATCTCCTCGAACTATTTTACAAAAAGCCTTATTTACTTTAAATTTTTTAAATGCTAATGAAAAAGGAGAAACTCCAGCTGAAAGACACTGGGTATTACAATCCTCTAAACAATTGAATCAGCCTATATATTATAAAGAACCTCTAACTAATGAATGGGAAAAGGGATTTGTTATTAGGTGGGGGCAAGGATTTGCTTATATCTCTACAGGATCAGAACTGCTATGGGTGCCCTCCAGAAACGTGAAACCCTGAGATGAGTCCAAAGAGGCCACACTTTGACAAGGACGAAGCTGCAGAATGGCAGATAATACCAACTATTGGGCACATGTTTTTAATACTCTCTTGTTAAAAGTTGTTCATTGACTTTATAAAGTTTTGGCTAATAATATATCTCTCTAGTAGATGTTTCAACGATATAATTTTCATGGAGATATCAGTAACAACTTCAGATTATCTTGATATTCCTCCCTGTCAGTTGCTTCCTTTATCTTTCTTAGAGAATGGATACATTGGAGACAGTGTTAAATAGAGCAAAGATGAGTTTTAATTAATACTTCCTATGGAAGCGTCATTAGTTGGAGCCTTGTTGGTTCTGCTCGTCAGCACAGAAACATCAAAAATTGAAAAGAGTAAGGAAGGCAATTGACAACTGGGATCTAGAGGGAAAAGAAAAGACCAGAGAATGGCCAAAACTATTGGGGCAGCTATTGCTGCCACTTTAGGCCCTGTGTCAGGAAAAGGAAGTATTACTCATAAACAATGCCACCCAAAGGTAATAAAGGAGGTCAGAATTGCTTCTACTGTGGAAAACTGGGCCACCTCAGTAAACAGTGTCACAGATGAGAGCCACAGATAGGCAAGGGAGTAGAAAGGAAGCTCCCACTCACTTGCTTTAAGCGTGGATCTGAAAGACACTTGGCCAAGGACAGCCCACATCAGGTCTGCATGGCTGATAGGCCCCAGCTCTCAGCTGGAAACAAAGGAGGACGTTTCAACGATTCAGATCCTCCCAGAAGAGCCATGGGTGAGCATTAACTTGCTGGTAAGTATATCTGTTTTCTGCTGGACGCACGAGCCTATATTCGGCCTTAAAGCCTTCTCAGATCCATCTCTTCCTGCCATTCCTTAGTTGTTGGAAATGAAAGAAAACCTCATAAGCAGTTCTTTACTTCATCTCTGCCTTACATGTGGCCTTCCTAGCTGTAAAACAATCCAATGGTAAATGGAATTTGGTCCAGGACTTAAGAACAATAAATGACATAGTTGTGCCTCTACATCTTGTGGTTCCTAGCCCTTTCACTATAAAAGTGCCAGCCAATAAGACTTTTAAGGATTATCTTCTCTCTATAACTTGATTTGTGTCATTGTTAGCATCTCTAATTGGAGTATTATTGCTTTTCATTTTTGGCTCATGTACTTTTAACTTGTTAGTTAAATTTGTGTCTTCTAGACTGCAGCAGTTCCATGATGCATCTTCAAGGATATGAACGTGTATCCCTAAGCACAATTGACAACAGTGTATCTAAATTTCAAAATCAATCTCCTCAAAAGTATATGTGTTTCCTATTGCCAAAGGATCCTTCAGAATAGTGAGAGAAGATCTTCACCCTGAAACCTACAGCGTCCCATTTCAGAAGGAAGTAGCTAAGAGAGTCTGCCGCCCCATTTTCCGTGTGAATCAGGGTGAAGTCTCTCTCAGGGAGGAGTGATAGGGAATGGCAAAGGACACAATGACAAAGGAGATTAAACAGAACTGGTTCTGACAAGCACTGTGGCAGTGGGTCAATTAAAACTGACTCTCAAGGACTATCCAACCTGAATCCTTCTGATCATATGGAGATTTTTGGAAGTATTTCTTTAAGTTTATTATGTTTGATCTGTTTTGTTTGTATATGAAGGATGGAGAAAACCAAAACAAGCAAGACTGAATCCAAGAGAAGATGCTAGTCTAGATGATAACATAATTATGATAAAAACAAAAGGGGGGAAATATGGGAAGCCAAACTTTATACCAAATATTATATGAAAACCTTTGTTCAGGAATTGAAGGAATTACAGATTTATAAGTTTGGATTTCTCTTGTGACAGATCCTAGAAAATGAGCTGTTTGTTCCCTGCAAGACAGGAGACAGCAAGGGGCCCCCTACAGAGGGAGTGTTACTTCCTGAGCTAGAGTTCACCCTGAGGTATCAAGGTTAATAGTTAAGGGTAAACCAACTTCTTGCATTTGTGAACCCCTGCTTCCTGAGTCAAGCAGAAGGTTTTCAATAGAAAGAGCTTGGCTTCATTTGCATTGTCTTCTCTTTGTGATTTACTTCCTGATAATTTTCAATAAAGACACAGAGAAGCTTGGCTTGGGGTCTTCAGTGGAGAACTGCTGGCCCCCTGTTTTATGCTCTCTGCTCTATCACATTCCTGGCTGTTTGTCTCTTTATTAATAATTATAAAATCATTCCATGATTTGGGACCCTCGGTCTGCAACAGTTTCCCGAAACCTATCCTCCCAGGGTGGGGTAAACTGAAACCTATCCTCCCAGGGCAACATGTCCAAACATGCTCTTAGAGAATTACAAAATGGCTTCAGCTAGGTTGACCTAGCAGCCCCCAACAGATCCTCCCTGTTTTTAATAATTATTTGAAGACTGCAAAAGCGCAACAGGATTATCTTTGGTGCTCTTCTGTTTGACCATGTATGAAGCCAGCGCCTGTCTTATGTTGGACACCGCACCTACTGATCTTACCGGTCATGGGCTAACCCAGTAGCTAAGGCGGGGCGCCTGTCTTAGGTTGAAACAGAGGCCGGTGTCTCTTACCCGTCTCTGGCTGCCCGGTGTATTAGCCTGTATCATCAAGGATTTTCTTTATCGACCATTTGCAGGCTTTGATAATGGACTTGTATGGGACGGGAGGCTATGGATATGACCTGCTGCTTGATAAAGCGTGTAAGCCTCTGAATTTACCAGGGGCCAAAAGAATTAAGCAAAAGAAAGCCTATTAAGGCCTGTCTTAGGTTGGTAACCTGTCGAGGTTCCTTACCCGTCATTGGAAAGCAGGGCAGCTTTGGCCCTGCTCCTGTCTTAGGTTGGTAACCAGGCAAGTGAAAAGAAGGCATGCTTATTCAGTCATTGACAATGAGCCCCCAAAAAGAGTGACTGGTCCTTGACCGCGTCCCCTTAACTTTTAGGCCATAATTGATTGATTATACATTCTTTTGCTTTAAATTTTTTGTCACAATATGCACTAACCCAATTAAAAACTTAGCCGTGTGGACTTCTTGTGTTGAAGCTACAGCAGAAGTAGAGACAGCAGCAATCGTAGGGATAAGAGAAACAATTTCTACAATAACAAGACCTACAGCTCTCTTGGTTCTTAATGATAACTTATATAACTCTTTTAAAATGTGCAAGCATTATTATCATACCAAATATCATTTAACTTTACCAATGTCCTAAAAAGAGGAGGATTCTTTAGAATAACAACTGAATCATCTTTGGTAACAGAGCTAATATAGTTAGGAATTTTACGAGAACAACTTACTTAAATTTTGGATAATCACCAGTGATTACCTTATTACCAATCAATAAGACATGTGGTTCAGGTAGACATGACATGACTCTGTCACTTGTGACATTATCTCCCTTACATTTATCTTTTGAGACACAGGGGACATTTATCGAATCCATACTAGCAACTAATTTCCACAATTTAGTTTGAAAGTTCTTCATCTCAATAGTACACATTCCTCAAATTCCACGAATCTTTCCATAGAAAGTCCGGGACCATATGTATGAAGAGGTGACCAGTCTCCAAGCGAGGTAGCATTCCAACCGTTGGTCCTTTAAAAATTATATTACCAGTTAGATAAGAGAATGGCCATAGCGCTGTTATGATGACATTTTCTCCAAGGTAGTTGCCAGATGCCAGATGCCAGCACGACCTTTCTTAAAACATGAGGGAAAGTTGACATCTGCTGGAAAGATGGCGTTCATTCTCCCTGCTCCATATCTGGAAGCTCATCAGTCGGAAGCTAAATAATTCAATTGTGCAGTCCATGATGGGTTTCCACCGCAGATAAATAATTTTTGATAGTAGAAAGAGTACATTCTATAATACCTTGTTTTTGAAGATTGCAAGGAAACTCAGCCCCCTGACAAATAGTAAAATATTCACAAAAATTTTGAAAACTTTTGCTGGTATAGCTAGGAGTGTTACAAACCTAGATTATTCTAGGAGTTTCCAACATAGAAAAAGCTAATAAGCAATGTTCCACAACATATTTAGTTGCTTTTTTTAGTTAAAAAAGATACTACCACAAAACCAGAACTGATATTAATAATAACATGAACAATTTGCAATCTTTCAAATTTGGCAATGTGAGCCACATTCACCCATCAAATACAATCTGGCAACAATCCTCTAGAACTCACCCTAAAATGTGGAACAGGTACCAGAGACAAATACCCTACACATGATTCTACAATACACTTAACAATCTCTTCCAGAATATGAGACACCCTATGTAAATATTCACTATAGCATAATGACTATGATGAAATTGTTTTGCTTTAGCTAAATTATAATCCGTTAAACATTTACTAGCCAATTTTTTTTATTTCACTAAAGGTCCTGGCAAAAAGAATGAGACTCAATATGATTGACAAAAATATGACCATCTCTTTGTCTAATGAACAATTGTATATGAAGAAATAATTACAAAACCATAGAATTTTTGTTCTGATAATATTCACTGTATCAATAATTGGAAGTGCATTAACTATGTAAATTATATACGTTTATATATAAAACCATATATATAGTTTTAGACTATAGACTGAGGGCAATTATTAGTACTTGCTCAACAGCTTTCAATTTGGCCTGTAGTGCTAAAAATGATGAATACTCAACTATTTTAAAGATTTCTAATTGGTTCAAAAACAGCCCTTTCTCTGGAAGATTCATCAGTAAATATTACAAGAGCATAAAAAACTGGTTGATTAACAAAAACTTTAGGAAATACAAATGAAATTTTTTATATGCAAAATATAATAATTTACCTTTAGGATAATGATGAGTAATTTGACCAGGATAATTGGCTAATGCAATTATCTATTCTGAACAATATTGATATAGCCAATTAACTTGTAAAGTATAATAAGGGATAATAATTTTATAAGGTCTTATATCAAAATATTGTCTTTCCTGACTGTGCTATTAATTGAGATACAGCCAGTGGTCAAGTCCGCAAAATCCCTTTAGGTGAACGGAATAAATGAATTCATCTTAAAAGAGCATTCTGTCAGAATACAGCAGTAGGAGTCCTTTTAGCATCTAAAATACACAGCAATAACTTTCTACTATGATTTATACAAGAGAGGACAGGAAGAGAGAAAATCCCGAACTTCCTTCAAAGCCCAATGAGCCTCCATAGTTAATGCTCCCCTAGAATTAGGATCATATTTTCCAATTGGAATATTAAACAATCGTTAGAGGTCCTGCTCAGTCAGTTCCAAACATGGATTAATTTAATTAATATTTTTATATACAACAGACAGCGTGAAAAACAGGAGGCCAACGTCTCCCATGATGAAGGCCCCAAGCCATGGTAAAATCATAAGAAAGTACAAAACAAAAGTAAAGGATAATGGTGAAATCTGTTGCAGATAAGGACAAGTCCCTCCTTATGCTAATCTCAGTAGGGAGGGATTCAGTTAATACAAACCAAGAATAATGTTGACTCCTAGCGAACACCTTAGTGCCACAGGGTGACCTTCAGCTTGCATTAAGCCTCCCTCATTTACTGATATAACATTGAATTTGACATTTTTGGGGTTTACCACAGTTCTCCTCCATCTTTATTCCCAAATATATACACTAAAATTCACTTTCCTCTAAACCTTTTACAACTTACTATACATCCTTAATTTAGCTTTTACTATCTTTCATATTCTGGCACAACAGGACATTCTATTTCAAAGCAAAACTACTTTCATTTTAACTCTTAAACAAAAAATGCACAAAACTTACTACCAGTTCTTCTGCCTTTCCCCTTGAACGCCATACCATGTCAAAACTTTCAATTCCATCCTCAAAATGATATACCACCCAAAATGCCATAGTTTAATAACTGCACTTTTAAACACTGAATAATCACGGGAAGGTAAAATGTTTATACCAAACATTATATGAAAAAGGAATTGAAGGAACCACAGATGTATAAGTTAGGGTTTTCCTTGTATTAGATCCTAGAAAATAAACTGTTTGTTTGTTGCAGATAGGAGACAGCAAGGGACCCCCACAGAGGGAGTGTTGCTTCCTGAGCTGGAGTTCACCTTGAGGCATCAAGGCAATTCCCAAAGACATACCAATTTCTTGCATTTGTGAACCCCTCCCTCTTGAGCCAGGCAGAAGGTTTTCAATAGAAAGAGTGTGGGCTCATCTGTATTGAATTTTCTCTATGATTTACTTCTTGATAATTCTTAATAATGATACAGAGAAGCTTGGCTAGGGGTCTCCAGTCAAGAATTGCTGGCCCCCTGTTTTATGCTCTGTGCTCCATCTCGTTCCTGGCTGTTTGTCTTATTATTAACTATAAAATTATTCCGTTCTTTGGGACCATCCGTTTGCAACACATAATAATAATAATAATAGTAATATCAATATTGTCATCAGATCTTCTTTGAAGCGAAAAAAGTAGCACATAATTTGCTTTCTAGTACTGATTTATAAAGAGACGATTCAGCATTGAATTTGTTAATACGTTAGGACCTTTTATGAGATATATATGTAAAGGCAAAAAGGTATGTTTCTGAAAAGTTGAAAAGTCTATTAGAAGGAAAGTGATCATCAAACTGTGTAGCTTTGACTTAACACAACTAGATTCAACACAGGCAAGCATTAATTAAGGGGCTATAATGGAGAGTTTTTATTTTTACTCTTACAGGTTTTCATTTAAAGTAAAGCAATTAACACAGACACACGAAATTCTTCTATTCTTCCAATTCCTTTCAATACAGTGACTCAGTATCATAAGTTTTAAAGGGCTTAGAGAAAAGTGAATTTTACTGTATGTATTTGGGAACAAGGATGGAGGAGAACTGTGTTAAACCCCAAAAATTTCAAATTCAATGTTATATCAGGAAATGAGGGAGGCTTAATGCAAGCTGGAGGTCACCTTGTGGCACTAAGGCATTCCCTAGGAGGCAACATTGTTCTTGGTTTGCATCAACTGAATCCCTCCCTACTGAGATCAGCATAAAGAGGAACTTGTCCTTATCTGCAAAAGATTTCACCATTATCCTTTATTTTTGTTTTGTTCTTCCTTATGATTTTACTATGGCTTGCAGCTTTCATCATGGGAGCCGTTGGTCCCCTGTTTTTCACGCTGCCTGTTCTATATCAAAATGTTAATTAAATTAAGCCATGTTTAGAACTGGAAGACCTATAACTTATATAGGTCTTATGACTTATAGTTCGGCAGTCATACCTCCATTTGGTAATTTACTAGATGCCGTTTCTGCATACTCCCCCAAGGAATAATTAACAGCACCACCTTATGTCAAAAGTTTGTAGAAAGTGCAGCTCTATACATTTGGCAAACTCTCCAAAAAAGGTTTTATGGGTTTTTCCACAGGCTGTGTTTCAACTGGTGAGTCTAGGTAGGAGTCATTGCAATGTTTAATATAAGACCTTATAAAATTATTATCCCTTATTATACTTTACAAGTTAATTGGCTATATCAATATTGTTCAGAATGGATAATTGTATTAGCCAATTATCCTGGTCAAATTACTCATCGTAGGTGAGTTCTGGTGGCATAATGGCAAGAAGCTGCGCTGCAATCCCAGAGGTGCATGGTTCAAAGCCACCAGATGCTCTGCTGAAGAAGGAGGAACAATTTCCTCTTGTAACAGTCAGATCTAATTTGATGGTACACACATACAAATAATGAAATAATTTGAAAAAATTACTCATCATTATCCTAAAGGTAAATTATTATATTTTGCAAATAAAATTTTCATTTGTATTTCATAAAGTTTTTGTTAATCAACCAATTTCTGATGCTCTTGTAATATTTACTGATGGATCTTCCAGAGAAAGGGCTGTTTTTGAACCAATTGGAAACCTTTAAAATAGTTGAGTGTTCTACAGGCCAAATTGAAAGCTGTTGAGCAAGTACTAATAATTGCCCTCAGTCTGTAGTCTAAAACTATATGGTTTTATATATAAACATATATAATTTACATAGTTAATGCACTTCCAATTATTGATACAGTGAATATTATCAGAACAAAAATTCTATGGTTTTGTAATTATTTCTTCATATACAAGTGTTAATTAGACAAAGAGATGGGTCATATTTTTGTCAGTCATATTGAGTCTCATTCTTTTTGCCAGGACCTTTAGTGAAATAAAATAAATTGGCTACTAAATGTTTAATAAATTTTAATTTAACAAAAGCAAAACAATTTCATCATAGTCACTAATGTTATAGTAAATATTTACATAGGGTGTCTCATATTGTGGAAGAAATTGTTAAGTATATTGTAAAATCATATGCAAAATGTTTATCTCTGTTACCTGTTCCACATTTTAAGGTGAGTCCTAGAGGATTATTGCCAAATTATATTTGACAAGTAAATGTGGCTCACATTCCCAAATTTGAAAAATTGCAAGTTATTCATGTTATTGTTAATATCAGTTCTAGTTTTGTGCTAATATCATGTTTATCTTAAAAAAAGCAACTAAATATGTTATAAAACATTGTTTATTAGCTTTTTCTATATTAAAAATTCCTAATATAATCTAGATTAATAACGCTCCTAGCTATATCAGCAAAAGTTTTCAAAAATTTTTTAAATATTTTACTACTTGTCATAAAACTGAGTTTCCTTACAATCCTCGAAAACAAGGTATTATAGAATGTACTCTTTCTACTATCAAAAAATTATTTATCTGCAGTGGAAACTCATCATGGACTGCACAATTGAATTATTTAGGTTCCGACTGACTAGCTTCCGGATATGGAGATGGTAGAGTAAATGCCATCTTTCCAGCAGATGTCAACTTTCCCTCATGTTTTCAGAAAGGTCATGCTGGCATCTGGCAACCACCTTGGAGAAAATGCCATCATAACAGCGCTATGACCATTCTCTTATCTAATTGATAATATAATTTTTAAAGGACCAACGTTTGGAATGCTTCCTTGCTTGGGGACTGGTCACCTCTTCATACATATAGTCCCGGACTTTCGATGAAAAGATTTGTGGGAGGAATGTGGACTATTGAGATGAAGAACTTTCAAACTAAATTGTGGAAATTAGTTGCAAATATGGATTCGATAAATGTCCCCTGTTTCCCAAAAGATAAATTTAAGGGAGATAATGTCACAAGTGACAGAGTCCTGTCACGTGTACTTGAACCATATGTATTATTAATTGGCAATAATGTAATCACTGTAATAACTGTAATCAACTGACTGGAAGAGATCTATATTTGTTCCCATTCCAAAGAAAGGTGACCCAACTGAGTGTGGAAACTACAGAACAGTGTCATTGATTTCACATGCAA
>NW_006399928.1:6909169-6917290 GCF_000299155.1 Elephantulus edwardii | reverse complement strand
TTCCCATAAAATTTCTAACTATATTAGCTCTGTTACCAAAGATGATTCAGTTATTCTAAAGAATCCTCCTCTTGTTATGACATTGGTAAAGTTAAATGATATTTGGTATGATAATAATGACTTGCACATTTTAAAAGAGTTATGTAAGTTATCATTAAGAACCAAGAGAGCTGTAGGTCTTGTTATTGTAGAAATTGTTTCTCTTATCCTTACGATTGCTGCTGTCTCTACTTCTGCTGTAGCTTCAACACAAGAAGAAGTCCAAACGGCTAAGTTTTTAATTGGGTTAGTGTATATTGTGACAAAAATTTAAAGCTAAAGAATGTATAATCAATCAATTATGGCGAAAATAGTTAAGGGGATGCGGTCAAGGACCAGTCACTCTTTTTGGGAGCTCATTGTCAATGATGGAATTAACATGCCTCCTTCTTTTCACTTGCCTGGTTACCAACCGAAGGCAGGAGCAGGGCCAAAGCTGCCCTGCTTTCCAATGACGGGTAAGGAACCTTGACAGTTTACCAACCTAAGACAGGATCAGGGCGAAGGCTGCCCTGTCTTCCATTGACGGGTAAGGAACCAGGGTGAAAGAAGTATCCTAAGGCATGTAGCCTAAGACAGACATGAGTCACCTGCGGCCTTTATAAACTAAAGAAGGGGGACCTGTTGGGAGCTATAAGACTAACTTAGCTGAATTCTCCAGGAACATGTTTGGACATGTTGCCCTGGGAGGATAGGTTTCAGTTTACCCCACCCTGGGAGGATAGGTTTCGGGAAACCCCCTGCTAAGTTTCTGTTTACCAGATAACTTTCAGAGTACTAGAAATGACATGATGTTATTCTTCCTAATTGCGTACTTCTCCTTTCCACTCCCCCCATTGTGCTTCTGTATATAAACTGTGAGTGCTTTCAATAAACTCGAGACTTGATTGGAATCTCAACTTGTCTCCGTGCCTCTTTTCTCCTGTCCCCCCATTCTCGTTCTTCCCCTCCTAGGGTCACCGTTGAAGATCCCCACGGGCCGGGGCAGGAAGTGACATAATCTTGGCCAGCTCAAGTGAACAGAGGAGGAAAGTCAGTGGGACCAGCCCCCTTCCCTTGGACAGAGTTACTCATATGCCTTTCTTCTACATCATGTCCATTATCATCGTTTTCCTTCCTGTTTGGTTGCTTTGTTTGGGAGTGGCATACCTCCCGGTTAGCCCCTAGCAAATTGGACATCCGCCAGTGAGAAAAGCCTATTTTCCTTGGACAGTGCCTAAGCCAGGCCTTTCCTCTGCCTCACATTCATCATTCTATTTCATTTACTTTCCAGCTTGGTTGGTTTCTTCACCAGTGGCACAATCCTGGCTAGCTCCAGCCAACAGGGCAGGCTTGCCAGTGTGACCAGCCCGCTTCCCTTGGGAAGAGCCACAACCACGCCTTCCCTCTTACTTGCATCTGTCATTTTCTCCCCTTTACCTTCTAGGTTGGTTGCTGTGTTTGGAAGTAGCATATCTCCTGGTTAGCCGCAGCAAACAGGGAGTACTGCTAGTGGGACCAGACCACTTTCCTATGATAGAGCTACACCCACATCTTTCTTCTGCATCACACCTGCCTTTTCCCCCTATTTTGCCTTCTAAGTTGGTTGGTTTATTTGGGAATGGCACACCTACAGCCACACCTTTCTTCTGCTTCACATGTTCCACTTTGCCTGTTTGCTTTCAAGTTTATGTGGTTTATGTGGGAGTGGCACAACTTCAGCCTGCTCCAGGAAACAGGGGAGACCCTCCAGTGGGGTGGGCCAGCTTCCCTTGGACAAAGCCACACCCATACCTTCCCTCTACTACTTTCTTCTCTTTGCTTTCCTGTTGGGTTGGTTTGTTTGGTGGTGGCACAATTCCTGGCAGGCCCACCAAACAGGGGAGGAATGTCAGTGTGACCAGTCCCCTTACATTGGACAGAACTATACCTACACTTTCCCTCTGCCAGGCATCCTTCATTTTCACCCCTTTGCCTTCCAGGTTTCTGGGTTACTTTGGAAGAGGCACACCCCCTGGCCAGCCCCAGCCAACAGGAGAGTCCTACAATTGGGAAAAGCTCACTTCCTTTGGACAGATCCACACCCACAGCTTTCCTGTCTGGCATCTGCCAATTTAGCCCTTTGCCTTCCAGGTTGGTTGGTTTGTTGGGAAGTGGGACACATATCGTGGCAGAGAAAGTAGTCTTGTTGCTGAGTCAGCCCTGCAGGGCCTATCAGTTAGTTTCTTTGGAAGTGGCACACCTCCTAGCCAGTTCCAGCAAACTGGGGAGGCCTGCTTGTGGGACCAGCCCACCCCATTTCAACAGAGTCACAGTCACACCTTCCTTGTGCCTCACATGCACCATTTTTGCACTTTTCTCATCTAGATTGGTTGGTGTATTTGGCATTTGCACAGTGCTGGCCAGCTCTGGCAAAGAGGGGAGGAAAGCAGGTGGGATCAGCCCCTTCCCCTTGGACAGAGCCACACACATGACTTCAGTGTTTTACACCCACCATTTTTGTCTCTTTGCCTTCCAATTGGATTGATTTGTTTTGGAGTGGCACACATCCCGGCCATCCTCAGAGAACACGCTAGCCCTAGCCAATAGGACCAGCCTGCATCCCTCAGACAGAACCACATCCACATCTTCCCTCTTCCTCGTGTCTGCCATTTTTGTCTCTTTGTCTTCCAGTTTAGTTGGTCTCTTTGGGAGTGGCACAGCACCCAGCCAGCCCCAGCCTGCTTCCTTTGAACAGAGCCATACCCAAGCCTTCCCTCTGCCTCGCATCCACCATTTTCATCCCTTTGCCTTACAGGTTTGTTCCTTTATTTGTGAGTGACACACCTCCCAGCCAGCCACCTCGTACAGCCACTTCATACTGACGCCTGCCAGGTGGGGTCAACCTGCTTCTCTTAGTCAGAGACATACCTTCCCTCTGCTAATATCTCTTAGTCAGAGACATACCTTCCCTCTGCTAATATCTCTTAGTCAGAGACATACCTTCCCTCTGCTAATATCATTTCCACCCCTTTGATGGGGTGGTACTGATAAGTTTAGAATTCTCCATGTATGTATTCATTATGGAACTACAGTTATAAAACTGGCATCAGTTTCCTCCAGCCTGAAAGGCTAATTGCTTGACCTTGGAATTCTTGGTGTCCTTTCCTTAATCTGTCTATCAGAAGAGGAGATGCATCTCCTAGACTGTTATCTCTTTGAAGCTGTTTTCCCCCAATCATATGTAAATTGTAACTTAATCTGCCTCTTTGTTAGGAAAGGGAGCATCTGGATATGAATGTTTTTCTTTCAGAAATAGAAATTCTTTGATTTCCCCTACAAAAGTTTATTGTTAAGTAAGTTGGTATATCACTCTAGTATAAAAGCCTGGTGACCTCTCCCAGTCAGGGAGGCAGTCTTTGAGACAGACCCACTGGCCTCCACAGATCTGTAATAAAGTGCTTATGGATATTGCAATCCGTTTGTCTTATTTGCAACTGACTATGGAAAGAATCCCTTGCATTCAGTACCATTCTGGCGACCAAGAAGGGACCTTCAGACTCACCTGGTATGTAAAAACAACTTTTTGTTTTTGCTTGCTGAGGGATTCTGAATCTCTCGGATAGGAGGACCCTGAGAGCAGGTATCTCAAACGTCCAAAGGCGCCACTGAGACCTTTTGTCTCAAGAGACCTTTGAGATGAACTCTTGACATCCTCCATCATCTTTGCGAATCCATGTTCTGTAACTGTGTGCTTCTGTGTGTTCTGGTAACTGTGTGCTTAGTAAAATTTCTGTCGGTTTTGGCCATCCCTGGGGAACGCATGGATGTGCCTGGTAGTTGCCTACCTGGGAGTGAGTTGGCATAACTCTCTCATTCCAACCTGGGAGTGGGTTAGCATATGCTGCCCATTCCAATCTGAGTGAGTGAGTTTTGGTGTAAGCCGCTCACTCCAATCAGGGAGTGGGATAGTGTGAGGCGTCCAATCTAGGTGAGTCAGTTGACATGAGTCACCCACTTCAAATCTGTATCTATTGCACAGTTGTGCCAGTGTTAGTTTCTGTACTTTAGACAGAAACCTGTCAGAATGGAAGCAGAAGCTCTCCATTCTTCATTTTGTAAGACTGGAAGCAGAAGCTCTCCATTCTTCATTCTTTATACCACTTTGATGCTTGCCTGTATCAGATCTGATTGTGTGAGTGATAGTTACATTGTATTTAATGAGCAAAATTTGTGCTGTATCTGATGAGTAGAAGTTATATTTGATGAGTAAAACTTGTACTGTATTCGAGTAAAAGCAGTATTGTTATTGTATCTGATGATTGTGTACCTGTATCACATCTGAGGATTGCACATGTATTAACACTTTTGTTCCTTTCATTTTAGATCATTGCTCAAAAGTAAAAATAAAAGTTTCCATTCTAGTAAAAAGTCTGTTAGAAAAAAAGTCCGTATGATTGGCCTGTTTGCTAATATTATCCTTATCCAACAGAATATTTTTTTTTAATTTCAGTAAAGATTTAGCAATTTTGTGTTATTTAGGTTGTGGTAAAAAGATGTACAGATCCTTAAATTATTCAGCAAGTAACATTATTGCTAAGTTCTGTATGGCCTTTAATATTCTATACCATAAAAATGAGAATGTAAAAGGCACTTGCTCGATGAGGACAAAATAAAAGAAGGTATAAGTGCCCAAATCAAGCCAGTGGGTTTTGATATGCCAGTGACACTTAATAGTAAAAACCTAAAATGAGTGTCACTCGCCAGGAGAACTGAGGAAAAGCAGCTTAGATAATTTTTTTCCACCTCATATCCTTTTGTCCAGGGCTGCTCAGAACAAGGCCAAACAATACCCCCTCAGATAGTTAATCCGGAGACTCTGTAATCTATATGGGCAACCAAAAGATCACATGAAGAACATCATTTTTAGCCCCCACTGCCTCAGATCAGTTAAAGTGAGACAAAGAAAAAGAAAAATTTCAGACTCTTCCTATTAAGGTGATTATTAAAACAAAAGACTTAATAATCACTATTAGCAGATTCAACTTTTCTTAACCCAGCTTCTGGCTGGTGAAGAGAAGAGACATATAGTAGCAGCTTACCTTCATGGAGATTATTTGTAAACAATTGCTTCACTAAGCCTAATTAGCATCCAAATTGCAGAAGCCCATGGCAGGAGGAACACAAAAAATACAGTAAGAAGAAGAAAAGAAGCTCCAAGCCTGAAAATAACCGGAGCCATTCTGCAGCAACCAAATGGAAATATTTTCCAGTTTTGGAAAGGCTGCATCAAGCTGTCTGTAAGTACACAGACCTTGGCTCAGAAAACTCAGCTAGAGTCTGAATGATTAACCTGACTTTTGTTTCCCAGAGCATTCCTGACCTTAGGGGGAGACAACAAAAGATGGACTGAGCCATTGGCACAAACTCAACCCAACATGGTTGACATCATACCCGAGGTATCCAACAACCGAGAATGCCAGACACCTCAAGATAATGCTGTCTTTGGAAATACCACCGAAGGTAAGATGATCAGACCCCAAGAAAAACCCCCAAGAGGAAAAAGGAGACCAGATAGAGACAAAGGGGAATATATATTACAAAAAGCAAGGACATTAGAAGAAGGCCTATCCATCCAAAGTCTTGGGGAAGGCCTTCTTTAGAAGAGCTGCCTTCCAGTTGGAAGGATGACAGCTTGCTGATTTATCTGAAGAGGACCAAAAAGGGCCAGAGCAGGAGGAAGTTCAGTCTGGTTTGTTGTTGATTTCTGTCATCCCATTGCCTTCCTCAAGCAGACACCAAAGACCCCAGGCAACAGTGACTGTGCAGGTCTCAGAAAGACCTAAAAATTAGTTCTTCCTGAAACTCTGACCCTGGAATACTTCAATTAAAATCTAGAAGTCTTTTGTAGGCCATGCTTGGCAAGATTATAAGAAATAAAGATCAAGTTTGAGTTTCTGAAAGCCTTCAGAGTGACAATAGGAATGAAGTTGACAACCGAGCCCTGTCAGGAAAAAACATCTCTAGTATAATCAGGGGTTGCTTTAGCCTTGCTCTGAATTAAAGTAGCACCAGAAGTAGGCTTAAATTAAGCCTAAATTGTGTGTGAGAAACTTAATCTAAGCCGCTGTTCTCCATCTCCTCTAGTATACCAGTAAATAACACTTCTGAAATCCTTTTTCTTTGTAACCCACAACTTTGTTCTTTCTAGGTTTGCTCCCTTTTCTATAGGTAACCTGAATACTGAGTTTTGTTCCAGACCCTGAGCCTTGGACTGCCAGCTAAGGAAGCAAAGTTCAACCAGCCACTTCCACTGAACTCAACCTCACAAGTCAAAAAATACTCTCTCTCCCTTAATTTTCTTAGTTTGTTTTTCATTTGCAAATAGTTGTTGAACAACATTTCATGTAACTTAAAAATAGTAAAACCGAAATTGAGCCTTTAACCATAATAGAAAAGTTCAACAGCAAACAATGTAGTAACTTTAGGTGCATCAGCCTAGGTACTTGTATAGTAACGGTTTAATGCTGTTCCTGCATATTAGAATGTCACTAAAGTATTACTAATTTGTTAAATCATGGGAGGTAGGGGAAAGAAAATAGCAGTCTGTAACACTCCTTCTTCGTTTCCTGATGTTTGTCTTTTAATTTATGTCTGCATTCCCTGTTCACTAGAGACCTTGCAGTCCAGAGATCAGAGAACGCCAAGAGAATGTTTTCTAACTGAAAAAGAAGGCATGCAACCTGAACTCAAAACCACCAATGAAGAGTTAAAGTGGGCTCCCCTTCCCCTCCATCTCAACACCCCTGTTCAGCATGAAGCAGCCAGAGCCTGTGCCCCTATTCCCAAACAGGGAACCCACGAATAACTCCCCCAAGAATCAACCCAGACTATTATCTTACAGATATAAGATTGATATAAAAAGAGGGGGAAATGATGGGGTTGTACTGATAAGTTCAGAATTCTCTATGTATGTGTTACTGAATGCAAGGGGTTCTTTCCGTAGCCAGTCATGAATAAGACAAACGGATTGCAATACCCATAAGCACTTTATTACGCAGATCTGGGAGACAGCG
Source organism: Elephantulus edwardii (assembly GCF_000299155.1). Classification (NCBI taxonomy): domain Eukaryota; kingdom Metazoa; phylum Chordata; class Mammalia; order Macroscelidea; family Macroscelididae; genus Elephantulus; species Elephantulus edwardii. The sequence continues at coordinate 6,910,217 of NW_006399928.1, read as the reverse complement.
AGTCACCTTTAAGATGGTCTCCCCATCTGGGAGTGATCACTGGGTTTTATACTAGGGTGAAACATCAACCTACTTATCAATAAACTTTTGTTAGTAAAAGCAAAGAATTTCTATATCTGAAAGAAAATCATTCATACCCAGCCAGATACTCCCTTTCCAGGCAAATAGGCAGATTAAGTTACAATTTACATATGATTGGGGGGAAACAGCTTCAAAGAGATAACAGCTAATCTAGGAGATGCATCTCCTCTTGGCATAAAGAGACAGATTAAAGAAAGGACACTAAGAATTTCAAGGTCAAGCAACCAGTCCTGCAGGCCGGAGAAAACTAACTCTGGTTTTATAATTGATACCTACATATAGAATTCTGAACTTATTAATAGCACCCTCTTTTTAATTCCCCCTTCTTTTTATATGTCTTATATTTATAAGACAAAAGTTCTGGGTTGATTCTTGGGGAGTAGGGCTTTTTACAAAGAAATTGTGTGGGTTCTCTATTTGGGAATAGGGACACAGACTCTTTGGCTTCTTCATGCTGAATGGGGGCGTTGAGATAGAAGGAGAACCCTCTTTAACACTTTATGGCCACCTTGTGCTACTAAAGTTACTATGTTAATTTATCTGTTCTATCTTATTATATGTAGAAGACATGCTTTGATCAAAAGAGCCTACTCTGGTCCAGAGCAAATCGCCTTAGGTCAGTTTCCTGGGAAGGGGTGCAGTAAATCACTTTTCTGATTGCCCCTATGCAGGAGAGCCATCCTGGAGTCAGTTGCAAACAGCAGCAGGCTATAATTCCAACAGCCAGGAAAAAAAATACTTCCTACAATGAGAGCCCTTAACCAATGGAGATCTGTTGTTGTTGTTGCTATGTACCGTCGAGTTGCCTGCGACTCGTACAACAGCCCTAAACTTCGCTCTGTCCTGTGCCAATCGCACTGTCTCTGACACTTCCATCCCAATTATCCCAGTCACTGAATCAATCCACCTCAAATAGGGCCTTCCTCTCCTGCGCTGTCCCTCCACCCTCCCAAGCATGATGTCCCTC
>NW_006399928.1:6903951-6906639 GCF_000299155.1 Elephantulus edwardii | reverse complement strand
CAAGGAGGGCAGGGGTTGGACACTATCACCAAGAGGTGGGGACGGGGCTTGGGCGCTGCTGGGGGTTTATGCAGCAGCACCCTGTGTGCTAAGGGTCACACAGGTGTGGGTTTCAGGGGGGTCCCACAGTGTCCGGTAGTCTTTGATCCTCTGGGGTCTCAAAGTTTTCGTTCCTTTGGAGCTCCGCGGTAGTTGGCTGGCTGCCGTTCTTCCCGGGTCTCTTCCGGGTCCCTCTTGCGGCGCTCCCCCATCCAGCGGTGGCACTCCCCTGTCCGGTGGCGGCGCTCCCCCGTCTGGCGGCAGCGCTCCCCAGTCCGGAGGCAGCGTTCCCTGTTCTGGCGGCCTCACCCTCGCGCTGCGTCGCCCTCGCGGTGCGTCGCCCTACGGCTCTTAAGTCCTGTACAAACTGATCCTCTGCAGTCCCTGGTTTCTTGACTGGGAGGATGGGTGTATTATACGGAGACTGGCATTGTTGAATTAGCCTGCATTCTATAAATTTGTCAATAACTGGTGCTGTGGCTTCAAGGGCCTCTTTTCTGAGAGGATATGGATTCCTGTGGGGTGGCTGGCTCCCAGGCTTTAGTTGGCTCGTTTAGCTCTTCCCAGGATTCCATTTGCCCATACCAGGGGGTTTACCTACTTGTTGATCTCTTCAGGCCATTCCTGACTGTCTTCTGGGGTCTGAATGAGCAGTTGCCAGGCATGCTCATGAGGGACCTCCATTTGTAGGCTTTTGCTCTTGGGAAAGGAGGTTATCTGAGCATGTAATTTTGATAGCAAGTCCTGGCCCAAGGAAGGGACTGGGCAATCAGGCATATATAGAAAATGATGTGTCATCTTTTTCTCTCCAATAAGGCATTCTAGAGGTTTCAAGAAGAACTTGTCCTCAGGTCTTCCTGAGACGCCGGTAACAGTCACTGATTGAGAGGAGAGGGCAGTTAAAGGTGCGTTCACCGCTGAGTAAGTGGCTCCCATAACAATAAAAAAAAATCCACAGTCCGTCCCCCTACTGTTAATTTCACCCAGGGTTCCTGGGGAACAATTGGAATGGTGAAAGTCGACATTAAGTTGAGCTGGACCCCTGGCCACCCTCAGTCCTCCTCTGACCAAGCTGCCTGCTTGGCCATCCGCCTGGCTGGTGTTTGGCCCTTTTTAATAACATCTTCTTTATAACTTGGGCACTCCTTTTTTTCCATTGTCCTTTGTCCCTGCTTTTTACAGTAGGCACACTGGTTTTTACCTAGCCTTCTTTGTCCTTTTTGAGGTTTATCCCAGGGTCCCATAGACTTACCTCTGTTGGTTTGCAGAAAAAGAGTACTATCCTGAGATCTCATCTGTTCTCAGTTGCTGAACACTTTCAACACAATATCAACCAGTTGAGAGGAGTTCTTACCAATGGCCCCATCGATCTTTTGAAGTTTCCTTTTAATATCTTGGGTATTCTGGGAAATAAAAGATTAACCATTCGGATATTAGCTGGGTCCTCTGGATCACAGTCTGTGTACTTACGGAAGGCCTGATAAAGTCTTCAAGGAACTCAGCTCGATCTTCATTTGGTTTCTGCTGAACTGCTTGCACCATGTTCAGACTTCTCTGATTAGGGACTCCTTTCCTCAAGCCCTCTAGGATGCACCTCTTAGAGTGTTCCAGCCGCAGCAGGTCCCCATCATTTGGATCCCAATTTGGCTCAGTTGAGGGTACTGCTTCGCCTGGAACTGGGGCTCCATTAGGGTTGTCTTCATGGAGAACAGCTTCTTCTTGTGCCTTACCCAGGACCAGCCTCCTTTCATCACTGGTCAACAGCATAGTCAGCAAGGCCTGAATATCTGCCCAGATGGGATTGTGGGTGGCAAAAACAGAAGTTATTAAATCTGTCATTTTAACAGGGTCCTCTAGTTAAGAAGGATTCACATTCTTCCAGTTCAACAGATCTGAGGTAGAAAACGGATTATGTGCCCAATTAATACCCTGTGGGTTGCCCATTTCCATTGGATCCTGTGGGCAGCTGCCTCAAAGGATATAGAACCATTCTTGCTCCGAGTAGCCCACGGACAAAAGGAGTCCCTCTCCAGGTGTGAAATGGAGAGACCGTATCTAAACTGCCTTCCTTGCCCCTTGATAAGGAGGCACCGGGCCATCACTAGAGAGCACTGGTGCTCCAGAAGCGGTAGGCACAACTGGTGCCGTTGGTGCCACTTGGGTACCAGCCCTCTGAATTTCCATCTCCTCTTTCTCTAAGTTAAGACAGTAGTACTGTCTGGAAAGACTTGGAGTTCCTTAGGCCTCTTATCTGTTGTTTTTGAGTGACTAATTTCTTTCCCACACTGTACCATTAGGTGGGTTCCCTCTTTGCTTTCACCCTGATTATCCAGGATCATAAAGGCTCGTATATAGGGAAGTCCGTCTAATTTCCCTGACTTCTGACAGAATAATTCTATCTGCAATATAGTGTAGTAACTCAGGGACCCATTAAAGGGCCCTCTTTCTCCAAGTTCTAGATTATACTTAATCCAAGCTTTATTGCAATAAAACACCATTCCTTTCTTAGTCATAGATTCATGTCTGTACTGGGACCAATTACAAAGAATTCTCCCTAATGGACTTTTTTCCAGGACAGAAGCTTTTACCTCCATTCTTATGATGGCCTAAAACAGAATGGACAAGGGACACACCCCTGCAGCCCTGACC
>NW_006399928.1:6902115-6903726 GCF_000299155.1 Elephantulus edwardii | reverse complement strand
TTTCAACATCACTTGAAAAAGTTGTCCAATATTGAAGATTTAGTTTCTTTAGACTACAAACTGCTGTTTGGCCCTACCACATTGGTCCCATCAACCTAAGCAAAAGGAAGGTACTGGACATCTTTACAGAGAAGTAGTGACATCAAACCAAGAACCAACTAACACCTTAGTTTTCAACAACTCTTCCACTTCAATGTCTTGAAAGAAGCAGGGTACCTCACTCACCACACAAGCCCAAAACAAGATATCTCCCCCCAAAAATGACACAGTAGCAATGGGTTTCATGAAGCCAAAAAGTTTGATGGAACTTTCTGATGCAGAATTTAGAAAAAAAGATGATTGAATGTTTTCAATGGATGAAAAACAAACTTGAAGAATTACAGGACACTACAGTAAAAAATCAGGAGGAACTTAAAAAAAACAATCCAAAACAATGCAGAGAAAACAAATGACACATTAGAGGCACTGGGAAAACAAGAAATCATAATTCAAAATATGAAATCGAAGGTTTCTGATGCTGTCAACATGATGGAGGGACATACAAATAGAGGTGAAGAGATAGAATACAGAATTAGTGAAGTAGAAGATAGAATTGCCAACACAGATATAACTGAGCAAAAAGCAGAAGCAAAGAAGAAGAAAACTTAAGAATAATGTGGGATACCATTAAAAGAAATAACATCCGCATCATTGGAATCCCAGAATGGGAAGAAGCAAGTAAAGGCACTGGAAAATTTGTGGAAGAATTACTAGAGGAAAACTTTCCAGGCATAATGAAGAATGACAGAATATATATTCAAGAAGCTGAGCAAATGCCATATACAATAGACCCTAAACAAAAAACACCAAGGCATGTCATTGTCAAATTTTCTAGAACCAAAGATACGGAGAAAATACTAATATCAACGAGAGAGAAACAAAGAGTAAACTATAAGGGAGAACAGATAAGATTAAGTGCTGATTTCTCAGCACAAACCATGAGAGCAAGAAGACAGTGGAATGACATCTATCGAACACTTAAAGAACACAACTTTCAACCAAGAATACTTTACCCAGCAAAACTATCCATCAAGTATGAAGGAAAGATCAAATTATTCCAAGAAATACAGAACCTTTTCACTTGCCTGGTTACCAACCTAAGGCAGGAGCAGGGCCAAAGCTGCATTGCTTTCCAATGACGGATAAGGAACCTTGACAGGTTACCAACCTAAGACAGGAACAGGGCTAAGGCTGCCCTGTCTTCCATTGACGGATAAGGAACCAGGGTGAAAGAATATATATTCAAGATATAAAACTATCCATCAGGTATGAAGGAGAGATCAAATTATTCCCAGAAATACAGAACCTAAAGGAGTTCGTAAAAACAAGACCAGCCTTACAGGAAACACTGAGAAACGTCCTTGAAACAGAGATGTTTCAAAAAAGGATGGACCAAAGTAACTAGCAACAACACCAAAAAGAATTGAACAGAATGACAGCAATAAAACCCTACCGTTCAATAATTTCACTGAACGTGAATGGTTTAAATGCACCACTGAAGAGAAAAAGAGTAGCAGATTGGATAAAAAAACAAAATCCATCAATATGTTGCCTACAAGAGACACATCTGAA
>NW_006399928.1:6854072-6870321 GCF_000299155.1 Elephantulus edwardii | reverse complement strand
ATCTTTCCTTCATACTTGAAGGATAGTTTTGCTGGGTAAAGTATTCTTGGTTGAAAGTTGTGTTCTTTAAGTGTTCGATAGATGTCATTCCACTGTCTTCTTGCTCTCATGGTTTGTGCTGAGAAATTAGCACTTAATCTTATCTGTTCTCCCTTATAGTTTACTCTTTGTTTCTCTCTCGTTGCTTTTAGTATTTTCTCCGTATCTTTGGTTCTAGCAAATTTGAAAATGATATGCCTTGGTGTTTTTCATTTAGGGTCTATTCTATATGGCGTTCGCTCAGCTTCTTGAATATATATACTGCCATTCTTCATTATGCCTGGAAAGTTTTCCTCTTGTAATTCTTTCACGACTTTTTCAGTGCCTTTACTTTTCTTTTAATGGTATCCCACATTATTCTTAAGTTTTCTTCTGTTTACTTCTCTTTTCCTTCTGCTTTTTTCTCAGTTATGTCTGTGGTGACAATTCTGAAATGGGTAAGCCAGTTTCCTTTCTGGTTGACATGGGGGGGGGCTAAATTTTCAGTGCTCCCTTCCTTCTTAGGTCCTATTTTTCCTTACCAGGTCTCAGTAATGGGGATTGATGGTCTCCCTTCTAAGCCTTTTACCACTCAACCCTTCCTTATTACCTTCAGCAAACAAGTACTCACCCATTCCTTTCTAATTATCCCTACATGTCCGTCGCTAGGAAGAGATCTTCTGTCTAAACTTGGAGCTGTGTTTCATTGGGAGCCAAGCGAACCTAGTTCACCTGGCCAGGCTTTAGTTTTATCCCTTTTAGCACTCCTTCCCACTTAGCTCCCTTCTCCACTACCACCATTACTGGACATTGTCAACCCCGTTGTATAGGATCTTTCCACTCCATCTGTAGCCTCCCTCCACCAACCTGTCTGGTTACTCTGAAAGACCCCTCCTCTTTGCCTGCCAGACCCATTCCCCATCTCCACACAACACCACAGAAGTTTAAAACCCATAATTACCTGCCTACTTTCCAATAAGCTTCTTATCCCCACAAACTCTCCATGTAATACACCAATCCTACCAGTTTAAAAAGCTGATGGATCTTACCACTTTGTTCAGGATTTGCGGCTGATTAATGCAGCCATTATCCCTCTTCCCCCAGAAGTCACAAACCCCTATACACTGTTATCAAATATCCCTTCATCGACCACCCATTTCTCAGTTCTAGATCTTAAAGGTGTTTTCTTCACTATTCCACTGGGCCCCACCTGCTATAATCTCTTTGCTTTCACTTGGGAGGACTGCGACACAAATACTGCTTCTCAGCTTGCCTGGACAGTCCTTCCACAGGGGTTCCGTGACTCTCCCCACATTTTTGGACAAGCACTGGCCAAAGATCTTCTAGATTGCTTCTTATCCCCTAGTGTTCTCTTGCAATACGTTGATGATCTTTTGTTGTGTAGCCCCTCATACCAACTTTCACAAACTCACACTGCTCAACTTCTTAACTTCTTGACCTCCAAGGGATACAGGGTATCCCCCTCCAAAGCCCAACTGTCTCTCCCCACAGTAATGTATCTTGGTTTTCAATTGACCCCCACCACTAGAAATTTAACAGTCAATCGTGGCCAAGACATTGAAAGTCTCCAGCCACCCCAAACTACTGATCAAATCATCTCTTTTCTTGGGTTTATTTGCTTCCTTAGACAATGGGTTCCCAATTTTTCCTTACTAGCAAAACCCCTTTATAATACTGCAAAAGCCACCCCACAGGGACCTCTAGAGTCACCTCAGATAGTTAAAAAAGCTTTCCTCAAGCTGTTGCCCTGGATGTGCTCGCCAAGTTGTGCCAAGAAATCTGGAGAACAACCACTTGGCCAACTGACTGGAAGAGATCTATATTTGTTCCCATTCCAAAGAAAGGTGATCCAACTGAGTGTGGAAACTACAGAACAGTGTCATTGATTTCACATGCAAGCAAGATTCTGCTGAAGATCATTCAAAAAAGATTAGAACAGCACATCAGCAGAGAACTGCCAGAAGTCCAGCGTGGGTTTAGAAGGGATCGTGGTACTAGGGATATTGTTGCTGATGTTAGATGGATCTTGGCTGAAAGCAGAGAATACCAGAAGAATGTCTATCTGTGTTTCATTGATTATGCAAAGGCATTTGACTGTGTGGATCATAACAAACTGTGGCTGACTCTGAGAAGAATGGGAATCCCAGAACATTTAATTGTGCTAATGCGAAACCTATACTTGGCCCAAGAGGCAGTAGTCAGAACAGAGCAAGGTAACACTGCATGGTTCAAAATTGGGAAGGGTGTACGCCAGGGATGCATCCTGTCTCCATACCTTTTCAACATGTATGCAGAGCAGATTATCCGGGAGGCTGGGCTCTATGAGGAAAATTGTGGCATCAGGATTGGTGGAAGATCTATTAACAATCTGCGTTATGCAAATGACACAACTCTGCTTGCTGAATCTGAGGAGGACCTCATGCACTTGCTGCGAAGGGTCAAGGACTGCAGCCTTCAGTGTGGACTAAGGCTCAACGTCAAGAAGACAAAGATTCTCACCACTGGACCAATTGGCAGCGTCAGGATGGATGACGAAGAGATTGAGATTGTTCACAGCTTCAGTTTGCTCGGCTTCACAGTCAACACTCTTGGCACCAGCAGTCAGGAAATAAAAAAGCGTATCGCGATGGGAAAGTCTGCTGTTGGGGACCTCTCTAAAGTACTCAGGAGCAACAGTGTCTCTCTGGAGACTAAGGTGCGCCTGATACAGGCCATGGTATTTGCAATCACTTGTTATGCATCAGAGAGTTGGACAATGTCTAGGGAGGACAGAAGGAGAGTGGATGCTTTTAAGCTGTGGTGCTGGAGAAGCGTACTGAATGTACCATGGACTGCCAGGAAAACAAACAGATTCATCTTGGAGAGGATTAAACCAAGCTACTCCTTGGAGGCAAGGATTCTGGGGCTTCGTCTGACATACTTTGGACATGTTGCCAGGAGGGACGGGTCCTTGGAGAGGGACATCATGCTTGGGAGGGTGGAGGAACAGCGCAGGAGGGGAAGACCCTCTATGAGATGGATTGATTCGGTGACTGGGGTAATCGGGATGGGTGTGTCAGAGGCAGTGCGGTTGGCGCAGGATAGAGCAGGGTTTAGGGCTGTTGTGCATAGGGTCGCTATGAGTCACAAAGGACTCGACGGCACATAACAACAACAACAGCAAGCTCCAGCATCTCCTTACAGTCCCTACCCCTTGTATTGCCAAATCCATCTAAACCTTTCCATCTATGCACTGATGAAAAACAAGGTATTACTGTTGGTGTCTTGGCTCAGCCCCTTGGATCCACATTTACCCCCATTGCATACCTCTTTAAGCAGTTCAATGTCACCACCCAAAGTTGGCAACCCTGCTTACTATCTCTAGCAGAAGCAGCTCTCCTCACTAAAGAGGCGCTTAAACTCACCCTGAAAAGCCCTCTGCAAATTTTCTCTAGCCTTAGACTTCAGGACCTGCTTTCCCACTGCTTCCTATCATTACTTTCCCCTGGTCAAATACAGGAACTCCATCTACTTTTTCTCAAGAACCCTGATATTAACCCTCTCAATCACCATCCCTCATCCCAGCCAACCTACTTTCAGTAAACATCAACTTATTATGACCATAACTGCCCTGAAGTCCTTGAGGATGTGGGTTCTTTACTTCCCTCCCTATCAGACCAACCCATGCCAAATTCATATTATACTCTCTTTGTTGATGGCAGCTCTTGTACAACCTCTGAAGGTTAACGTCAGTCAGCTTATGCAGTAGTTTCAATAGACAAAGTATGGGGAGCAGCAAAACTACCTGATAGCACAACCTCTCAGAAGGCCTCGTTTATTGCACTAACAAGGGCACTGCATCTAGCTAAGGGCCTGGTCATCAACATTTACACAGATTTTTAGTATGCCTTTTTAATTGTTCACTGTTGTGGTACTATCTGGTTGGAAGAAAGTTTTGTAACAACAAAAGGCTCCCCCATAGTAAATAGCAAACTAATCACTCTCTTGTTAAAAGCCCTTCAATTACCCAGCCAAGTTGCTATCATACACTGTAAAGGACATCAGTCAGATTCTTCCCTTATCATTGCAGGAAACATCAAAGCAGATGGGATGGTATAGCAAGGGCCTTACCCTTGCAGTCACAACCACACCCATCCTGTTTTTTACCATTCAGATTTTCATCCAAAGTACACCATGGAAGAGGAATAGTCTCTTTTCAATATTCATGGTGAATGGTAAAGCAGCTTTGCAACAAGAACAGGAGGCAGACATTATAGCACAAGTACATCAGTCCCTACATATAGGAACCAAAGCTCTCCTAAAATTCCTTCAGCCTCTGTTCTACCCCACTTCTCTGACCCGGACTATTGAATCAGTGTAAGACAGATGTCTCACTTGTAAACTAGTAAATATTCAAGGAAATATCCGTTCAATACCCCTACACACCAACATAGAGGTTATACACCAGGACAAGTTTGGCAAATTAATTTTACCCACATGCCTTCTAACAAAAAATTTAAGTATCTTCTAACTATGGTAGACATCTTGTCTCGGTGAGTTGAAGCTTTCCCTACCTGGCGAGAAATGGCAGACAAAGTTGCAGAGGCATTACTCCAATATATCATCCCCAGGTTTGGCCTCCCTACTTCTATCCAGTCAGACAATGGTCCTGGCTTTGTCCCCAGGGTCACCCAACAAGTATCCTCCAGCTTAGGCATTTGCTGGAAACTGCATATACCATATCACCCCTAGTTCTCAGGCAAAGTGGACCGCATGAATGGACTGATTAAGTCCCACCTCACCAAACTGGCTATTGAGCTACACAAGTCCTGGGTTGACTTGCTCCCCATTGCCTTAGCCTGTATCTGAGCAACAGCCCACTCACCATCCTTTCTGGGCCCCTTTGAGCTGATATTTGGCCGACCGTTTCTGCTGAACCATAACCTACCCACTGAACCCCCTCTTTTAGCATCATATCTTCCTCATCTCTCCTTCATTAGGCAATTACTCGGGGAACACTCAGACCGCTGTATACCCAGACCCTCATCTGAAGGTCTAAAACAAACAGCTGAAGTTGCTCGGGAGACTCCGTCCTCATCAAACGGTGTGCACCTAAACCTCTTCATCCATGCTAGGACGGACCTTATACAGTCATCCAACCACTCCTACCACGGTTAAGGTCATAGGTAACCCCCTTTGGCACCACCTCTCTCAGGGTAAACATGCTCCTCTCGCTGAGCAGGTCTCCTATACCTCTCAAATGGTGGGTCCCACTACTCTTCGCCTCAGTCAGGACTCAAGTCCTAGGTAGTTCATATGTGTGAAAGTTCAAAGTAAGAGAAACATATACACAGCAGTCTACTTCAACCGCACATCTCATTGGCTCAGCAGATTGCCCCCAAGTGGGATGCAAAGCAGCACTCACCATTCCAATATCACCATAGACAGTCTCACCCCCGGGTTGGGGTCTAGTATCCCCTTTTGCTTGCTTCTTATTTGACCAGGTTCACTCATACTGTTGCCAATGGCCAGAGAAATATGGAAGATGCCCATATTGGTCATGTAAAATTCATAGCGCCCATGCTCTCAGCCAGACAAACATTTTCACCTACGCAGAAGGTAGCTTTCAGCTTCTCATTTCAGACCCCTGGGCTCCCAGTTGGCAAATTGGGGTTGAAGGGAAACAATATCCCACAGAATATAGTTCAATGCCCTCTGGCACAATATGTATCAGCTGGGAGCATGTTCTGGATGCCAACACCCAGGTACAAATCTCCAAAAACATTCTCCAAGCTGAGCAGGCTATGATAAGACAAATATCCACAGGGCCACATAAAATACAGCCTTTGAACTGGGTCCAAGTTATTCAGAGCACCTTGTTATTTCTCTACCAAAGTCAGATGGTGGCCAACCTTTCTCTTTGTCATTGCTTCCTGTGTCTTTCTTACAACAGCCTTTGCTAGCTGCAGTACCAGTCGATTTCTCCAGACCACACCCTACTCAAGCACCTCAAACCTCTCTGTCTCCCCAAATTGAGTGCTCCACTACGTAGAACCCTTTCCCCTGTGGGAGCCAGAACCTGACCAGCAAAATACTCTCGTATCTGCTATACAACTTCCTCATTCATGCCTCCAGTAAAACAGCATGGCAGCTGTGTGCGAAATGTTAACATAAGCACGCAAAATGTAGCTGAACCAGGACAATGTTTTTGGTGTAATGGGACTCTACACAAGTGCATAAATTATACTACCAATGGGCCCAGTTTCCCTGTAGCAGTTGTCCCCAACCGACTCTGTATAGTGAGTGATTCTGAGCTAATTTGGCTTCTCCATGCTCCTCGAGCAAAGAGAGAAGCATTTCTCTCAATCATGGTTGGACTTAGCCTAGCCTCAGCTGTAGCTGCTGGAAGTATGGCAGGAGGAGCTCTTGGTCATAGCAATATTTCTGCCCAGAATTTTGAAGACCGTTTGCACCTAGCTCTAGAGACAACATCGGCTTCCCTAGCCTCCTTTCAACGTCAGCTGACATCACTGGCACAGGTCACCCTCCATAATCAGAGCTCTAGATCTCCTGACTGAAGAGAAAAGGGGAACCCATTTGTTCTTGAAAGAGGAATGAATGTTGCTACTATGTGAACGAATCAGGACTAGTAGAAGAAAATGTCTCCAAACTAACAAAGTTAGCTGGAAAGTTGAAAAACAGGCGAAAGACGAAAAGCCTTCTCTCAAATTTGCTCGAGAACCCACTTCTAGCCTAAGTTCTTCCTTTTCTAGGACCAATAATAATCATAAGCATATTGTTACTAATTGCTCCCTGCCTTTTAAAATTGTTAATTCACAGGATAAAAGAAATCACCAACTTAACGGTGAATCAGCTGCCATTACATCCATATTCTCCCCTGGCCATCCTAATCTAGCCTCTGAGCCCCAGATCTTTGCCCCTGTTCAGCAGTAAGTAGCCAGAAAGAATACATAGCCCTTTTTTCCTCACTAAAGAGCCTGGGATGTCAGGCCAGGACCAAGGTCAAAGGGAGAACAAAGAATTCAAGGAATGTCAACATGTCAACAAATGGAGTGAAGGCCTCCCTCATCTGATTAAACTACCATGGAGTGCTCCACTCTTCCCTCCTTAAACCACAATGGGACATCCTCCCTTCTCTCCCTAAAGACCCTCCTTAAAAACCTGTCCTACTCCCAAAGCCGACCCCGCTCTACACCAGAAGTGTAGTAATCCACCGCATGTGGGGTTGCCAGGGCTCAGTTCATGTGACTGGGCGGGGCCTCCGGGAGATTGGAGCCAGTGGCAGGCGGAGGGGGTGGTGACTGTGATGCGCCTGGGGCCTATCCCGAAAGTGGAGGGGAGGTGGGGGCAGGCAGGGGTGGTGAGGCCCGGGTGTGGAAAGTGTGGCGGCCATTCCCTGTGTCTGGGAGCTGCCCCAGCTGGTGGCAGCCATGGGGGGACCTGGCGCTGGGGCTGCAAGTTCCCTAGGAGAAAAAGCGATCATCTCCCCAGACCACCATGGTGGATGAAGTTGACCTCACCACTGAAGATGCTGGGGCTTCCATCACTTACCCTATGCAGTGCTCGCTCATAAAGTTCATAAGAGATAAACTGAAATCAAGCTTAAAAGCCTTAGACTATAGTATAAAGAGACTGCCAAATACAGCCAGAAATGCACAGTGTAAAGAGGATAAAATTGTTGCATGGGACCTTCTAAAGTTAAATCCCTGTGTGCATCAAAAACTTTTTCCAACAGGATGAAAATAAAACTTACCAACTGGGAACAAACTTTTGGCAATACCATCTTAGAGAAGAGTCCCATAATGAAAGTTTACATAGTACTACTGGGTGTCCACGAGAAAATGACTGATAACTCAATTACAAAATGGGCAAAAGACATGGAAAGAATTTTTATAGAGGAAGATGTTTGAGTGACCAATAGACACATGAAAAAATACTCCAAATTAGTAGCAATAAGAGAGATGTAAATTAAAATTACAGTGAGATACCATCTCACTCCAGTAGCAGTGGCAAAGTTTAACAGGACAGCAAGTAATAAATTTTGGAGAGGATGTGGCAAGATGAGCATTCTTTTACATTATGAGAGTTTAAAATGGTACAACCTCCCTGAAAGGCAGTTTGCTGGTTCCTCAAAAGGCTGAACATATTAATTCCATATGACCCAGCTATTCCACTGCTTGAAATATACCCCGAGAAAATAAGAACTGGGACACAAACTGAAACTTGTATACCAATGTTCATAGCAGCGTTATTTAGCATTGCAAGGACATGGAAACAGCCCAGATGTCCAACCACAATCGAATGGATTGAGAAATTGTTACATTCACACAATGAAAAACTATGCAACATGCAGGAGCAATAATTTTGTAAATTACTACGTTATTTGGTAGGGACTGGAAAGCATAATGCTGAGTGAACTAACTCAGTCTTATAAGGACAAATACTGTATAAAACCATTATTGTAGAATGAGTATGAGGATACAAGTTGGGTGGGGGTGGAAGCAGAGATGTGAGGATGGGCATGGGAGGGGACGGTTAATCATAGGGTCACATACTTTTATGGATGGGTAGGGGTGAACGAAATGGGAAGGATCTTGTGTGAAAAACAATGTATTCGAACTTTGTAAATAAACCAATAGAAAGAGAGAGAGAGTGAGAGAGCGCACAAGCATCTCCACAAGTATTTCTTCATAAGGAGATTATTGTGGATAAGGCAAAAGCTGAAAGCCATCTCCTTATGCTTCTCATTGTGCCACTTCTTCTTTCTGCCTCATGCTGGTACCTCATCTTTAACTCCTAGATGGTGTTTCTCTCTCCCCTGCAACTCCAGTTCATGATCCTTGGATTATTTTCCACAAAGTTCGCTCACAGTTAATGTTTTTCTGTGTGGTGACCTACTCTTACTTTCTTTTCCCATTGCTCCTGCAAACTAACTCTCTCTCTCTCTCTCTCCCCCCCCTCTCAACTTTTAAGATATGACCATACTAAATTAAGTAGCCACCTATATAAGTAGCTCCTTAATGCTACAGATTGGCTTAACCCAGCAGGATCTAAAGGCTTAGTATGCATTTCTTTAAGAAGTCTGAAGTGAAGTATTTTGATTGTGACATTCCTTGATGGGAAGATCTGCTTTATTCACAGCAACTCCAAGATTCAACATTAATACTGGGGACTATTACTACCATGATACTCTTTTTAAAAAAAACTTTTCTATATTAATTTTTTTCATTTTAATGAACATTTACAGAGACTTTTAATTTTCATTCATTCATTGTTGCATTTCTTCCCTTATGGGAAGCTGAATATCAAATTTAACATTAATAATAAACCAAATGCTATAGCAGGGTATGAGGGAAGCTTAATACAAGCTAGAATTCACCCTGTGGCACTAAGGCATTCCTTAAGAGTCAATATTGTTCTTAGTTTGTGTTTACTGAATCCCATCCTCCTGAGATAAGCATAAGGTAAACAATAGAAAAGAACTTGGCCCTATCTGCAAAAGACTTCCCCATGATCCCTTGTTTTTGTCTTCTACTCCCTTGTGATTTTCCTTTGTTTACCTTCCTTATGATTCTCAATAAATACAGAGAGGCATGATTGGACACTTCAGTCCTTCATCAAGACTACTGCCCCCCTCCCCTTAATTCTCTCTTATCTCATTATTGGCAGTCTGTCTCATTATTAACAGTTATAAAAATACTTTACCCTCATGTCTGCAACACTCGCTCCCTACCCTACCCCACCCAATTCACTCTTCTCTTTGAAAAGTAAAAGAAAAATTCTTTCACTGTTATACAATCCCACCCACCAAGTCCAGTCCATTATGCAGCCTCCATTCTGAACTCCTGTCGTGATAACACCTAATCATATATACCTTTTAAACAGTTCTTTCCCTTATATATTTCAATGCAGTATACAGTATTTTTCCCCTCTTTCTCTGACTCCCTTCAACCCCGATGTCATTCCGTTTTACAACAGTGGCACTATGCAATATATGCCCTTTTGTGAATGAGATATTTCACTCAGCATAATGTCCCCTATGGTTATCCATTTTGTATAATATTTCATTAGTTCTTTGTTTTTTAATGAAGCATATTATTCCATTGTGTGACTATACCAGAGTTTCTCTATCCATTCGTTTGTTGATGGACACTTAGGTTGTTTCCAACTCTTTGCTATTGTGAACAAAGCCACAATAAACATGGGTGTGCATATATCTGCTTGTGTGGCAATTCTGGTTTCTTGAGGTTATACTCCCAGTAGTGGAATTGCTGGGTCAATGTTATCTCTATTTGCAACTTTTTCAGAAAGCACCATACAGCCTTCCATAGTGGTTGCACAATTATAAACTCCCACCAACAGCAAGTAAGGGTTCCAGTTTCTCCACAACCTCACCAGAATTTGATGTTTGCTGTTCTGTTAAATTTTGCTGTTCTTACTGGTTAGATGATATCTCATATTGTTTTGATTTGCATCTCTCTTAGAGCTAGAGATTTTGAACATTTTTTTATATGTTTGTCATCTAAATGTGAAGTGTCTGTTCATATCCTGTGCCCATTTTTCAATTGGGTTTTTACATTTATCTTGTTGTGGTGCTTAAGTATTTCATAAATTGTAGATTTAAGACCCTTATCTGACATGTCATTACCAAATTCTTTTTGCCAGTCTGTGGCTTCCCTTTTTAGCCTGTTGGAGAAGGTTTTGGATGTGCATAGAGATATGATTCTTAGAAGGTCCCATTCATCTATTTTATCCTCTCCTGGTAGTAGATTTTTTAGGATGCTTGGAAGATTGATGATGTTGTGATTAAGATATCTAGAGTCCTTCCAAGCTTTTATTTAATGAAGTTTATAGTCCTTGGTTTTAGTCCTAGATCCTTGATTCATCTTGAGCTGGTTTTTGTGTATGGAGTGAGGTGTGGATCTTGTGAGGAAAAAGTTGTCAAAAAGAATTACTAGAAGAAAACTTCCCAGACATAAGGAAGAATGAGAGAATATATATTCCAGAAGCTGAGCAAACACCACTAGAATAGATTACAAAAGAAAAATATCAAGGCATATCATAGTCAAATATGCCAGAACCAAAGATAAGGAGAGAATTCTGAAAGCAACTAGGGAGAAACAAAGAGTAAACTATAAGGGAGAGCAAATAAGAGTAAATGCTAATTTCTCAGCAGAAACCATGTGAGCAAGAAGACAATGTAATGAAATATATTGAAAACTAAAGTAACACACCTGTCAACCGAGAATACTGTGCCCAGCAAAATTGTCCAGCAAATATGAAGGAGATATCAAGATATTATCAGAAATGCAGGACTTAAGGGACTCTGTAAATACAAGACAATTAGGAAAGACTGAGAGATGTCTTCCTTCCAGAAGTGCCACAGAAAGTAGGATGGACCAACGTAACCAGCAACAATACCCAAAAGAACAAAATTATAGTAACAAAAATTTGCCTCTAAATAATCACACCGAATGTGAATGGTTTAAATGCACCACTTAAGACAAAAAGAGTAGCAGATTGCATAAAAAAATACTGTCTACAAAGAGACAAACTTGAAAAATGAAAGTAAACGAGTAAAAATAAAATGGTGGAAAGAAATTATACCAAGCAAATGGCAACCAGAAAAAAGGAGGTGTAGCTATATTAATCTATGATAAAATAGATTCAGTACAAAAACCATCACAAAGGATAAGAAAGGTCATTACATAATGCTTAGAGGGTCAATAGAACAAGAGGACATCACAATAATAAATATCTATGCACCAAACTATAGAGCTGCAAAATATCCAAAAAAATTAACAAAACTGAAAACAGAAGTAAATAACATCACTGTAGTAGTTGAAGCCTTCAATACACCACTCTCAAGAAGAGATAGTACTACCAGAAAAAAACTCAACAAAGATTCTGAAGAATTAAACCACACAATAAACCAACTCCGTTTCGTGTGTGTGTGTGTGTGTGTGTGTGTGTTCATACATCTCAAATAAGCACAGTATGCCTTCTTCTCCAATGTATGGAAAGTTCTCCAGAATAGATCACATTTTAGGTCAGAAGGCAAGCATCAGTAAATTTTAAGACTATAGAAATAATACAAAGCATCTTCTTAGATGCTACAAAATTAGAAATTAATAATAAGATGATAAAAGAGAAAAAACCCATACATTTGGAAGCTGAACAACACCTTGCTTGAATATGAGTGGGTACTAGTAAAAATAAAAAATGACATTTAAAAGTTTCTTCAGGGGAGCTCTGGTGGCCTAGTGGCAAGAATCTGCACCGCAATTCCAGAGGCGCATGGTTCGAATCCACCAGATGCTCTGCCGGGAAAGGAGGGACAATCTCCTCCTGTACCAGCCAGATCTGATTTGACGGTACACAGACACACAAAATAATAATAAAATTAAAAAAAAATAAAAATAAAAATAAAAAAAAAGTTTCTCCAAACAAAAAAAAATTTACGAAAAATTCTGGGAAACAACTAAAGCAATATACAAACAGAGGTCAATTTATAGCAACAAGCAAACACATTAAAAGACAAGAAAAAATGGTAATTGACTCTCTAACCCAAGATCTCAAATTGAAAAAGAACAGCAAGAAAACCCAAAACTCTGAAAACCCAAAAAGTTATAAAAATTAGGGCAGAAATAAATGAAATAGAAAACAGAAAAACAATTGAAACCATCAACAAAACCAGGAGTTGTTTCTTCAAAAAGGTGAATAAATTCAACAAACCACTAGCAGGACTAACAAAGGAAAAGAAAGAAAAGATACAAATATTCCAAATAATAGATGAAAAGGGTGATGTCACAACAGAATCAACTAAAATAAAAAGCTTAACAATGGAATATTATGGAAAAACTATACTCAAACAAATATGAAAACCTAGAATACTTAGACACTCACAACCAACGTAAAGTGACACAGTCCAAAATAGAACACCTGAACAAACCAATTAAAAAGGAGAAATTTAACTCTAATAAAACAACCCCCCACCCCCAAAAAAAGCACAAGACACAGATGGTTTTACAAGTGAGTTTTCTCAAATATGTAGAGAAGAATTACCAACAATTCTACATGAAGTATTTCAGAAGATAGAAAAAATATGAAATTCTCTCAAACTCACTCAATGAATCAAATATATCCTTAATACCAAAGTCAAGTAAAGACACCACCAAAACAGAAATTTATAGGACAATAATTCTCTTGCACATAGATGCAAAAATCCTAGATAAAAACCTGGCCAATAGAATCCAATGATACACACACACACACACACACACACACACACACACACACACACTTCGCAATGACCAAGTGGGATTCATAACAGGTATGCAAGGATGGTTCAATATAAGAAAAACAATCAATGTAATTCATTACATTAACAAAGCAAAGAACAAGAACCACGTGATCCTATCAATTGATACAGAAAAGGCCTTTGACAAAATCCAAACTCTTTTCCTGATTAAAACTCTCAAGAAAAGAGGATTAGAGGGGAATTTCCTCAAATAGTAAAAAGTTGGTGTTGTTGTTAAGTGCCATCAAGTCACAGATGACTCATAGCAACCCTATGGAGGAGAGTCCTCAATGATTGGTTGTCTTTCATCCTCTCTCCAGGTTCATAGGGATTCCAGAGGCAAGCTATTATGGAAGTGGATGCCATTCCTCCTTCCAAATATTAAAAAGTACCTACAAAAAACAAAAAGCCAACATAGTTCTCAGAGAAGAGAGGTTAAAGGCATTCCCTTTGAGAACAAGAACTAGGGGAGGATGCCCACTAACACCTTTCCTATTCAGTATTGTATTGGAAGTCATAGCTATAGCAAAATTGGCAAAGAGGAGGTAAAATTATCCGTATATGAAGATGATATAATAGTATACTTAGAAAACCCTAAAGACTAAGTGAGAAAACTACTGGGTATAGTTGAACAATTCAGCAAATTGGCAGGATACAAGATCATTATACAAAAATTAATTACATTTCTCTATAGTGACAAAGAGAATACAGAACTGGAGCTAACAAAAACAATAACCATCACCACAGCTAATCACAAGATTAAATACTTGGGAGTAAATCTAACTAGAAACACAAAAGATTTATTCAAAGAAAATTACAAAACTTTACTACAAGAAACAAAAAGAGACCTGGAGAAATGGAAAAATACGTCATGCTCTTGGATAGGAAGACTCAGTATTGTGAAAATGACAATTATACCAAGGGCAACCTACAAGTTTAATGCAATCCCAATACAAATACCAATTCTTTCTTCAATGAGATGGGAAAGGTAATTTCCAATTTCATCTGGGAAGGAAAGAGACTCTGAATAAGCAAAGCACTCCTTAAAAAGAGAAACAAGGTAGGAGGCATCTCACTCCCTGATTTCAAATCACAATCCATAGCCATGGTGGTCAAGGCAGCGTGGTACTGGTACAATTACAGACACATAGATCAATGGAATAGAATTGAGAACCCAGAAATCAGCGCATCTACCTATGGTCAACTAAATTTTGACAAGGAGAGGAAATCAGTTAAGTGGAGAAATGGCAGTGTTTTTAACAAATGGTTTTGGTAAAATTGAAAAACTATCTGCAGAAAACTCAAGCAAGACCCACACCTAACATCATAAACAAAAACCAACTCAAGGTTGATCAAGGACCTAGGACTAAAACGAAGGACTATAAACTTCATCAGAGAAAAGCTTGGAAGAACTCTCGAAGCCCTATTCCACAACATAAACAATCTTCCAAGCATCTGAAAAACCTACAACCAGATGATAAAATGGATGAATGAGACCTTTTTAAAAATTATTATTATTAATTATAATGAAAATTTACAGAGATTTTGGATTTCCATTCATAAATTGTTGCACTTTTCTCCCTGCCTACCCCTCTCCTCCAGTTTGTTCTTTCTGAAAAGTTAAAAAAAAAAAAAATTTCATTGTTATACAATTCCTCACCGCAAGACCACTCCACTATGCAGCCTTCATTCTGGACTCATGTCATGGCTATAATAACTAATCATATATTCCTTTTAAACAGTTCTTTCTCTCATCTGTTTCAATGCAGTATACATAATTTATCCCATCTTTCTCACTCTTCCCCCAACACCTATGCCAGTCCCATTTTACAACAGTGGTACTATGCAGTATTTGTCTTTTTGTGACTGAGATATTTCACTCTGCATAATGGCTCCAGGGTCATCCAATTTTCTTAAATTTTATTTTATTAATTTTAATGAAGGTTTACAAAGATTTTTAATATCCATTCACTCATTGTTGCATTTTTCTCCATGCCTATCCTTCCCCCCACCCCAGTTGGTTCTTCTCTTTGAAAAGTAAAAGAAAAATTCGTTCATTGTTATACACCTCCCACCCCCCACCCCCACTACACTCCACTATGCAAACCTACATTCTGGACTCTTGTCATAACCATAATACCCAATCATATATCACTTTTAAACAGTTCTCTCCCTCATCTGTTTCAATGCAGTATACACAATTTGTACAATATTTCTCATATCTCCTACCTTCTATTTTTAAGGAGTGCATAGCTTATTTGAGGCTTCTTTCCATTCCAAACAAAACTGGAGATTACCTTTTCCATCTATTTAAAGAATGAGAATGGTATTTGTATGTTGTTGTTTGTTGTTATTATGTGTTATCGAGTCGCTTGCGACTCATAACACCCCTATATACACGAGCTCTAAGTGCTCTTCTATCCTGTGCCAACCTAGCCATCTCAAACGCACTTATTACCACCACTCCAGTCACAGAATCGATCCATCTCATCGAAGGTCTTCCTCTCCTTCGCTGCCTCTCCACTTTGCCAAACATGATGTCCCTCTCCAAGGACTAGTCCCTCCTTGCAACATGCCCAAAATATGTCAGACGAAGCTTCACAATCCTTGTCTCCAAAGAGCCTTCCGGCTTCACCCTCTCCAGGCCAAACCTGTTTGTTCTCCTAGCAGTCCATGGTATTTTCAACACTCTTCTCCAGCACCACAGCTCAAAGGGATCAATTCTCTTTCTATCATCTCTATTCACTATCCAACTCTCTGATGCATAGCAAGTAATTGCGAAGACTATAGCCTGGATCAGGCGCAGCTTAGTCTCCAGTCTGACGTCGTTGCTCTTCAGTACTCTTGAGAGGTCCCTCACAGCTGACTTTCCCAATGCTGTTTGTCTCTTGATTTCCTGGCTGCTGTTAC
>NW_006399928.1:6851322-6853583 GCF_000299155.1 Elephantulus edwardii | reverse complement strand
AAGCACAGATAGACATTCTTCTGGTATTCTTTGCTTTCTGCCAAGATCCATCTAACATTATCTATAATATCCCTAGTACCACGACCTCTTCTAAATCCAGCCTGCACATTTGGCAGTTCTCTGTTGACATATTGTTCCAAACATTTTTTAATAATTTTCAGCAGAATCTTGCTTGCATGTGATATCAATGATATTGTTCAATAATTTCAACACTCTGTTGGGTCATCTTTCTTTGGAATGGGACCAAATATAGATCTTTTCCAGTCAGTGGGCCATCTGACTGTTCTCCAGATTTCTTGGCACAACTTAGTGAGCACATTCAGGCATGACAATTGAGACTGAGATCTTAGAAACAGAAATACAGAGAAGGAACAGCTGTAAGCAGACACTAGTGATTGGAACATGGAACGTGAGAAGCATGAATGTAGGAAAATTGTACATTGTTAAGAAAGAAGTGGAACGCATAAATATTGACATACTAGGCATAGGCGAAATGAGATGGCTTGGCATGGGACATTTTAAATCAGACGATTATATGATTTACTACCCCGGCCCATGGGGATCTTCAACAGTGGCCCTAGGAGGGGAAGAACGAGAATGGGGGGGACAGGAGGCACAGAAGCAAGGAGACATGTTGAAATTCCAATCAAGTCTCAATTTTATTGAAAGCACTCACAGCTTATACACAGGAGCACAATGGGGGGAGGAGAAGTACGCAAGGGGGGAGAATAGCATCATGTCATTTCTAGTAATCTGAAAGTTATCTGGTTAACAGAAACTTAGCAGGGCATTTCCCGAAACCTATCCTCCCAGGGTGGGGTAAACTGAAACCTATCCTCCCAGGGCAACATGTCCAAACATGTTCTTGGAGAATTACAAAATTGTTTCAGAGAATTACAAAATGGCTTCAGCTAAGTTGAACTAGCAGCCCCCAACAATTTACTATTCTGGGACTGAAAAGGTGAGAAAGAATGGGGTTGGTTTCATAATTAAAAAAGTAATTTCTAGATCCATCCTGAAATACAATGTGGTGAGCGACAGGATAATATCCATACGCATACAAGGAAGTCCAGTGAATACCACTATTTTTCAATTATATGCACCAATAACTAGAGCCAAAGAGGAGGAAATAGAAGATTTCTACCAACTTTTGCAGTCAGAAGTTTATCAAACATGCAATCAAGACGCATTGATAATAATGGGTGACTGGAACACAAAAGTTGGGAACAGAGAAGAAGGTTCAGTTGCTGGAAAATACGGGCTTGGTGAGAGAAATGAGGTTGGAGATAGAATGATTTAACGGAATTTGTATTGGGATTGCATTAAATGTGTAAATTGCCTTTGGTAGTAGTGCCATTTTCACAATATTGAGTCTTCCTATCCATGAGCAAGGGATATTCTTCCACTTCTCCAGGTCTTTTTTGTTTCTTGTAGTAATGTTTTGTAACATTCTCTGAATAGATACTTTGTGCTTCTGGTTAGATTTACTCCCAAGTATTTAATCTTGTGATTAGCTATTGTGAAGGGTATTGTTTTTCTTAGCTCCAGCTCTGTATTCTCTTTGTCATTGTAGAGAAATCAAACTGATTTTTGTACCTTGATATTTTATCCTGCCACTTTGTTGAATTGGTCAACTATGTCCAGTAGTTTTCTTGCTGAGTCTTTAGGGTTTTCTAAGTATCCTATCATATCATCTGCATAGAGAGATAATTTTACCTCCTCTTTGCCAGTTTGGATACCTCTTATATCCTTCTCTTTTCTTATTGTTATCACTAAGACTTCGAATACAATATTGAATAAGAGACGAGATAATGGGCATCCTTGCCTAGTTCCTGTTCTTAAAGGGAATGCCTTTAACCTGTCTCCATTGAGAACAATGTTGGCTCTCGGGATTTTATATATGCTTTCTACTATATTGAAGAAATTCCCGTCTAATCCTATTTTGTCGAGTGTTTTAATAGTAAAGGGTGTTGCATTTTGTCAAACCCTTTTTTGAATAAATTGATGGGATCTTTTGACCCAGCAATCCCGTTACTGGGAATATACCCCAGAGAGAGCATGTCTGCCATCCAAGAAGATATATGCACACCCATGTTTTTTGCAGCTTTGTTTACAATAGCAAAGAGTTGGAAGCAGCCTAAGGGCCCATCAGCAAAGGAATGGATAGAGAAGCTGTGGTATATCCACACAATGGAATACTACGCAGCATTGAAAAACAAGGAACTCAAGGCAATTTTATTCAAAGTGGGTGACCCTGGAGG
>NW_006399928.1:6848036-6850552 GCF_000299155.1 Elephantulus edwardii | reverse complement strand
AGTGCAGTTGGCGCAGGATAGAGCAGGGTTTAGGGCTGTTGTGCATAGGGTTGCTATGAGTCGAAAACGACTCGACGGCACATAACAACAACAACAACATTGTTGGATTCAATTGGCAAGTATTTTATTCAGGATTTTTGCATCTATGTTCATAAGAGATATTGGCCTATAGTTTTCTATTTTCATGGTGTCCTTTCCTGGCTTTGGTATTAAGTATATATATTAAGTATATATTTGCTTCATAGAGTGAGTTTGGGAGAATTCCATATTTTTCTATTTTCTGAAATAATTTATGTAAAATTGGTGACAGCTCTTCTCTGAATATAAAACCATCTGGTCTAAGGCTTTTTTTGGCTGAAAGTTGTTTTACTACCTTTTCAGTTTCTTCTTTTATAACGGGTCTGTTCAGATGTTCAATTTCGGTTTTTGTCAGTTTAAGTAGATTGTGCAGTTCTAAGAATTTGTCCACTTCCTCTAGGTTTTCATATTTGTTGAAGTGTAGTTTTCCCCATAATATTCTAATGTTAATCCTTTTTTTAAAGTTGGTTCTGTTGTGATGTTGCCCGTTTCATCTCTTATTCAGATTATTTGTGGTTTTTTCCTTCTTTTCATTTCTTAGTTTTGCAAGTAGTTTGTTGGTTTTATTGACCTTTTCATAACACGAACTCCTAGTTTTGTTGATGGTCTCAATTGTTTTTCAATTTTCCATTTCATTTATTTCTGCTCTAATTTTTATAATTTTGGTTTTTTTTAGAGAGTGTCAGGTTTGCTTGCTGTTCTTTTTCAGTTTGTTTGAGATGTTTTGTTAGAGAGTCTATGGTCATTTCCCCCCCCTGCCTTTTGCTATGTTTTTTTCTGGTTATAAATTGACCTCTGATTACTGCTTTGGTTGTTTCCCAGAGGTTTTTTTTAAGTGGTATTTTCATTGTCATTTGTTTCATGAATTTTTTTATTTCCTCTACTACCCAATCATGTTTGAGTAACGTGCTGTTCAGCTTCCAAATGTGTGTTTTTTCTCCTTTATCCTCTTGTTATTGATTTCTAATTTTCTGGCATTTTGGTCTAAGAAGATGCTTTGTATTACCTCTGTTTTTTAATTTATTCTTGCTTGTCTTGTGACCTAAAGTTTGATCTATTCTGGAGAATGTTCCATGCACATTAGAGACAAAGGTATACTATGCTTTTCTTTGGTGTATTAGCTTATAAATGTCTATGATATCGAGTTGGTTTATTGTGTGGTTTAATTCTTCATTAGCTTTGTTGACTTTCTTTCTGGTAGTTCTATCTTTTCTTGAGAGTGGACTATTGAAGTCTCCAAGTACTATAGTAGTGTTGTCTTTTTTTTTCTTAAGTCTTATTAGTGTTGTTTTTTATATATTTTGCAGGTTTTTAATTTGGTGCATAGATATTCATTATTGCTAGGCCTTCTTGTTCTATTGACCCTTTAAGCATCATGTAGTGAACATCTTTGTCCTTTGTGAGGGTTTTTGTATTGAAATTTATTTTATCAGATATTAATATAGCTACTCCTGCTTTTTTCTAGTTGCTGTTTGCTTGGTATATTTTTCTTCACCCTTTTATTTTTAGTATTTCTTTATCTTCATTTGTCCGCTTTGTGTATTGTAGCCAACATAGTGAATGATTTTGTATTTTTATCCAATCTGCTACTCTTTTAATCTTCAGTGGTACATTTAAACCATTCACATTCAGTGTGATTATTAAGAGGCAACTTTTATTGCTATCATTTTGTTTAGTTGTTTTTGGTGTTGCTAGTTACTTTGGCCCATCCTGCTTTCTGTGGCACGTCTATAAGAAGGACATCTCTCAGTGTTTCCTGCAATGCTGGTCTTATTTTACTTACTCCGTTGCATTTTGTTTTTTTGCTAATATCTTGATCTCTCCTTCATATTTGATGGGCAGTTTCGTTGGGTACAGTATTCTTGGTTGGCAGATGTGTTCTTTGAGTGTTTGGTATATGTCATTCCACTGTCTTCGAGCTTGCATGGTTTCTGCTGAGAAATCGGCATTTAATCTTAGCTACTCTCCCTTGTAGGTTACTCTTTGTTTCTTCCTCGCTGCTTTCAGAATTTTCTCCTTATCTTTACCTCTGGCAAATTTAACTATGATATGCCTTGGTGTTTTTCTTTTGGGTTCTAGTCTATATGGCGTTTGCTGAGCTTCTTGAATATGTATTTTCTCATTTTTTATTGGCAGCATGAGGATGGATGGTGAAGAGATTGAGATTGTTGACAGCTTTAGTTTGCTTGGGTCCACAATCAACACTCTTTGCACCAGCAGCTAGGAAATGAAAAGACATACCGCGATGGGAAAGTCTGCTGTTAGGGACCTCTCTAAAGTACTGAAGAGCAATGGTATCTCTCTGGAGACTAAGGTGCATCTGATACATGCCATGGTCTTTGCTATCACTTGTTATGCATTAGAGAGTTGGACAATGACTTGGGAGGATACAAGGAGAATCGATGTCATTGAGCTTTGGTGTTGGAGAAGAGTATTGA
>NW_006399928.1:6842553-6847866 GCF_000299155.1 Elephantulus edwardii | reverse complement strand
CGCGCAGGAGGGGAAGGCCCTCTAGGAGGTGGATTGATTTGGTGACTGGGGCAATTGTGATGGGTGTGTCAGAGACAGTGAGATTGGCACAGGACAGAACAGAGCTTAGGGCTGTTGTACATAGCGTCGCTATGAGTTGCAAGCGACTCGATGACACATAACAACAACATTCTTTATTATGTCTGCAAAGTTTTCTTCTAGTAATTCTTCCACAACTTTTTCAGTGCCTTTACATGCTTCCTCCTGTTCTGGGATTTCAATGATGCACATGTTATTTCTTTTGATGGTTCCCCACATCATTCTTAGGTTTTCTTCTTTTTCCTTCTTTTTTGACTCTGATTTTTGCTCTAGCAGATCAGTGGTGACAAAATTCTATCTTCTATTCCACTATTTCTGTGCTCCAGCTCTTCAACTCTGTTCATGTGTCCCTACATCATGTTGACAGGATCTGAAACCTTGGACCTTATTTTTTCAATGCCTCTAATTCCTTGGTAGTTTTGGCTGCATTTTTTTGGATTGTTTGGGTTGTGGTTTTTTTTGTTTGTTTGTTTTTTTTTTTTGGTCATTGTTGTTTGGTTTTTTTTTTTTATTAAGCTCCTCCTGATTTTTGCTTGGAGTGTCCTGTAATTCTTCAAGTTTGTTTTTCACACATTGAAAATATTCAATCGTTGTTCTTTTGAATTCTGTGTCATAAAGTTCCATCAGACTTTCTGGCTTCAGGAAATCCATTGCTACTGTGTCTCTTTTCAGGGGTGATTTCTTGCTTTGGGTTTATGTGGGGAGTGTGATAGTCTGCTTATTTCATGATATTGCTGTGGTAGAGTGTTTTGCACCTGAGACAATAGCTGGTTCTTGATCTGACACCACTGCTCCTGAAGAAGGCTGGGCAAGCACACAAGTAGATGCACATAGGGTGGATGCACTCAGACACACACTTGGGGGGGGCAAAGCACACAGAGATGCACACGGGGTGGGGGGAGTATGTCGGAGACCTCACTCAATTTCCTGCTAGCCTGCTTGCTTCTAGCGAGTGGGTCCCACTGCTGCTCCCTGCTCCCTGCTGTGCCTTGCTGCTCCCCACCATGACTCATTGCATACCACTGGGGATCACTGTACCCTGCCAACACTTGGTGCACCATACTCTTGTTATTTACAGATTCCACGACTCTCAAATGTCCACTTTGGTACACAGCAGTATTTTGAAAAGCACCTATATATTTGTGCTCTCTTATTGGTTCAAATTCTGCAGGCCAAGGCCCAGCAGTTTGTTCCCAAAGTACATGAGTGAGCACAGAGCAAGCCTACTGTTCCCTTCTAGAAATTGTTTCTCACCTCCGTCATGGGGCACAGGACCTTTCTGTTGCCTGAGTTAAGAATCCCACGTGTTCAGGTCTCACAGCAGTTTATTCACCAAAGTACCTGAGTGAGCACAGAGGAAGCCTATTGTTCCCTTCTGGAAGTGGCTTCTCACCTCCGTCATGGGGCCCAGGACCTCCCTGTTGCCTGAGTTAAGGATCCTGTGTTGTCAGGCCTCATAGCACTTTGTTCCCCAAAGTACCTATTTATTTGTTTGGAATCTCAGGATGTAGTGGTGGCATGGGACGTAGTTGAGGCACAGGGCATAGTTGCTAGCTGAATGAGACCTTCTAGGAATCAAATCCGTATACACATAAAAATACTTCTCCAACAGTGTAATAAGAAAAGCCAGAGAGTGGGGAAAATATTTGGTAATGGCATGTCTGATAAGGGACTTGTATCTAGAATTTATAGAATACTCCAGCACTACAACAAGATAAACAACCTAATAACAAAATGGGCACAGGATATGAACAGACACTTCATGAAAGAAGACATTCACATGGTGAACCAACACCTGAAGAAATGATCAAATTTCTAGCTCTAAGAGAGAATAAAAGAAAATAAAAATAACTATGACATTGTTTGGGAGAAAATGGACCCCTTATTCACTGTTGGTGAGAGTGTAAAATGGTGCAACCAGTATGGAAGTTGATAAGATGCTTTCTCAAAAAGTTGGAAATACAAATACCTTTGGACCCAGCAATTTCACTTCTGGGAATATGCCCTAAATGAATCAGAACTGCTACCCAAGCAGATTTATGAACAGCTATGTTTATTGCTACACTGTTCACCATAGTAAAGAGATAGAAACAACCAAAGTGTCCATTAACAGATGAATGTATGTAGAAGATGTGTTATATTCACACAATGGAGTACTAGGCAGCACTGAAAAACAAAGAACTTATAAAATATTATACAAAAAGGGTGAGTCTGGATGACATTATTCTGAGTGAAATATCTCAGTCACAAAAGGACAATGACTATAAATGCCACTGTTATAAAGCAGGACTGATATGAAGTTTGGGGGGAAACTAACAAAAGAGGTGATAAATAATGTATACTGCATTGAAACAGATGAGGAAAAGACCTGTTTAAAAGAAATATATAATTAGGTATTATTTGCATGACAATAGTCCAGAAAAAGAGCTTGCGGGGAAAGGGGAATTGTGCAACAATAAAATATTTTTTTTTCCATAGAGAAAAGCAAACTAATGGGGCGGGGGTAGGCAGGAAAATGTCCATCAAAAAATGAATGGAATCCAAATTCTCTATAAACTTTAGTTAAAATATCAATTAAAATTAAAACAATTTTTTAAAAAAGAACTAATATATCTTTATTTAAGAAGTCTGAAGTAAAGTGTCTTTTTGACATTCCTGTGTGGGAGTATCTGCCTTATTCACAGCAACTCTAGAATTCAACATCAATATTTGGGAGCACAACTATCATGGGATATTCTATCACTCACAACATTGTATATCAGGGTAGAACTTAAAATTTACTTTTTTTACTATGAATGCAACACCATTCTTCTTTTTTTAATTCCCAGCATAGTATTATGTGAGTATCTGATTCAAATTAGTCAAAGTTAGTCCATCTAATCTCACTATTGCCTAGAATGTCGATGTTCATACATTCCACTTAATTTTTCACAATTTCTAGTTTTCCAACTTTCAAACCATGTATGCTCTATGTTCCAATTATGAAACGATGTTTGCCATTATTTTTCCTTATTTTGACTGACTTCCAATCAGGGCTCTACCACTAATACTATATATAGTATTAGTCCATTTCATGTTTTCTCCTAAAATACAATGTTGTTTGTGATAGGATATTATCCACACACATACAAGGAAGAACTGTTAAAAGACATAGTAGTTAGAAAGTATGGACTTGGTGACAGAAATTAAACTGAAATATAATGATTGAATTTTATACTTTCAATGACTTACTCAGTGCAAATACATTTTTTAACCATTGCAAATCATTTTAATGTATAACCAGTATATTGAGAAAAAAATTGACTAAAAATAAGTATATCAAAATGTAGTGCCCTAGAACCAATGTATAGAGTGTGGCCTCGCCCCACTGATGGTGTCTGTGTGTGCTGGGTGAATAGCAGACACCTCCTTTGCGCATCACACCCAGGTTTCTTCAGATGTATGAGAACAGGGAATGATGCTGTCTCCTGAGGACTTCCTGATTTGTCTAATATTTCAGAGTCACCGTTTTGGTTTATAGGTATTAATTTAGAGCTTCCTCACCCAAGTCTTTTCCCAAACCAGGTTGTTTTACTCCACCAAATTTGGCTGCCACATCCGTCTTGTTGTCTGTGTTAGTAAAAACAGTTCTTGCTTCTAGTTTCACATAAAGAGCTTTATTTATGTCTATTGTGGAAAAAGCCCGAGGCCAAACTGTACTCTGTATCACTTGCTTGCTACAACACTCCCCTGATGTCTCCATTTTGGAATTTAGAAATGCCCATGATAGGCCCAAAGGATTCCTTTTTGGCAAAATACATGTGGTCTTCAACATCTGTGAACACAGCTGGTTTCATTAAAAAGCTGGCCTTTCAATTTGCCTTACCAATGTGGCACCCTCTTTCTCTCCAGCTTCACAGTACTGCAGAAGCTTTTCCAGGTGAGCCTTGTGTATCTGTCAAGTCAGTATATCTGTCAAGTGGATCACCAATTTTCATCTTTTTAGTTTCTTCTACCACTCTTGTCACAAACTCATCATGGATGGATTCTTCCATGAACTATCTTCTGGCTGCAATACAATTCTCTCCTTTATTGAAAAATACTGCTCCCATACCCATACGCACTGCCTTGTCAAATTGACAGTCATTGAAAATGATTAATGGGGTTTTGTCACCAAGCTGTAAGGAAACTTTCTTCTAGTTGTTAACAACAAAGCTCTTCATGATCTGTTTGTCTATATCTGTAGAACCAGTGAAAATGAGCTGGCAGATGTGTAGATGCTCTGAAAGGCATTGTCTTGTTATACCCCTTGAACCTAGAATTATGTTGATTATCCCATTTGGGAAGCCAGCTTTGAAAGAGAGCTCTGCAAACTTCAAAGCAGTCAAGTGCATACCTTGCCCTGGTTTGAGCACTAAGGTGTTGCCTGCTGCCAGACAAGCAGCAGCATTTTCAGCAGGTAATTCCAGGGGATGATGATGACACAGACCCAAAATGGCTCCTTTTTCTGAAGGTCAGGTTATGATGTGGACGGGCTTGGTTAATTGGAATTGTAAAACCCTGAATTTTGTCACAACAGCCAGCAAAATATCTGAATGTTTGCACAGACATTCAAGTATGAGTTTTCAGAGCCAAAGTAGAAGACCTGTTAAAAGGAATAGTAGTTAAAAAGTATGGACTTGGTGACAGAAATGAGACCGAAATTGAATGATTAACCTTTGTATTTTCAATGATTTACTCATTTCAAATGTATTTTGTCTAAAAAAAACCCCAAAGAAACAAATGGTGACTTTAGAGGTGGACCGGCAACAAGATGAGGCAGTAAGACAGACAGCTGGAGTGTGAGTGAGAGAAGAAAAAAGCCACTGTCAGCACATGGTGGGGTGCCACTAGCTTGCGCCTGGGAGCTGCTTGCTGATGCCAGGAAAGTGCTGGGGAGCTGCTTGCTGATGCCATGCACATGGGGAGGGGGAGCTGCTTACTAACGCCAGGCATAGGATATGAACAGATACTTCACCAAAGAAGACATTCAGATGGTGAACAAACACATGAGTAAATATTCACAATCCCTAGCTCTAAGAGAGATACAAATCAATGAAATATCAAATCACCCCAGTAAGAATAGCAAAATTTAACAAAGGAGCAAGCAACAAATGTTGGTGAGGTTGTGGAGAAGCTAGAACCCTTATTCACTGTTGGTGGGAGTGTAAAGTGGAGCAACCACTATGGAAAGCAGTATGGTGCTTTCTCAAAAAG
>NW_006399928.1:6840169-6841783 GCF_000299155.1 Elephantulus edwardii | reverse complement strand
GAGACCCATTTGAAAGGAGAAAACTTAGTGGGGAAATTGGCTTATTTCGCTTAAGCTCCACTAAGACACAGTGGGTCTGTTGCTTGACGTGGAGAGTAGAAATTTGAATCTGAACTTCTGCTGGAGCGGACTCAGAACGAGCTAATAGCCTCAGTTGCAATCGGGACCACTTTTCAGTTGGACTGCAGATCGGAAAATGCCGGAATCTGCAAGCCGAGCTTCTGAGGGACCCATTCAAAAGGGATAAACTTTTGGGGGAAAGTGGCTGAATTTTCTAAAGCTCCACTAAGGCCCAGTGGGTTTGTTGCATGATGGAGACAGTAGGAATTTGAATAAGAACTTTTGATGGATTAGAGTCGGAACAGTATGAAATCAGCCTGGGTTGCATTCTGGTCCACATTTCAGTGTGCACTCTGGATCAGCAAAAGCCAGAAGCTGCTGGACCCATTTGAAAGGGGAAAGCTTAGTGGGAAAATTGACTGAATCCTCTTAAGTCCCACTAAGACCCAGTGGGTCTGTTGTTTGACGAGGATAATAGGAATTCTAAAAAGAACTTTTATTGATACAAATAGTTTTAGGAACCACAGGATCTTAAACCTGTACTGCTTTATGGAAATCTGACTGGTCCTCCTAGGCAGGGGCCACTGGATGAGGGCACAGGGTAGTACCACTGGGTAAGGGGCACTGAGTGAGAACTGCTGACTGGGAGACAGACAGCGGGAACTCGATCAGGGTCCTCAATTGTGAGCACACCTGGGCAGCTAAGGTCTGAGTGAGGTCCCTCAACTGGTTGACCCACCCTGGTGACTATTTTACCTCCCTGCCTGTCCCACCTCATTTGGCTTCACTCCTGTGACTACACAAGCAGTCAGTCAACCTGCCTTTAATCCAGAGCACCTGGATCTGACTTATCTACAGAAGACTGCTCTCACAGGCTCTGAACGGACCTTTTCTTTGAGTTACAAATTCAGAGAAATTGTCTTCAGATCAAGTTTAAATCAATGTCTTGAAGAAAACAAGCTACTGTACACATTACACAAATACAAAACAAGATGTTACCACCAAAGGGTGAAACAGTAGCAATGGTTTTCCTAAAAACAGAAAGTTTGATGGAACTTTCTGACAGAGAATTTAGAAGAACAATGATTCAATATTTTCAATGGATAAAAGACAACCTCGAAGAACTACAGGATTCCACAAGCAAAAACCAGGAGGAGCTAAAAAAAAAACAATCCAGAACAATGCAGCTAAAACAAACAAACGAATCGCTAGAGGCACTAAAAAACAAGAAACCACGATCCAAAATATGAGGTCCAATGTTTCAGATGCTGTCAATATGATGGAGGGACACAAACAGAATTGAAGAGATAGAACACAGAACCAGTGAAATAGAAGATAGAAATATCACCTCTGATCTGCTAGATCAAAAAGCAGAATCAAAAAGGAAGGAAAAAGAAGAAAATCTAAGAATAATGTGGGACACCATCAAGAGAAATAACATGCGCATCATTGGAATCCCAGAACAGGCAGAAGCAAGTAAAGACACTGAAAAACTTGTGGAAGAATTACTAGAGGAAAACTTCCCAGGCATAATGAAGAATGAGAGAATATATA
>NW_006399928.1:6810681-6811624 GCF_000299155.1 Elephantulus edwardii | reverse complement strand
TCTCCATTGAGAACAATGTTGGCTCTCGGGTTTGCATAAATACTTTTTACTATGTTGAAGAAATTCCCCTCTAATCCTATTTTGTTGAGTGTTTTGATCAGGAAAGGGTGTTGAATTTTGTCAAAGGCCTTTACTGCATCAATTGATAGGATCATGTGATTCTTGTTCTTTGCTTTGTTAATGTGATGAATTACATTGATTGTTTTCCTTTTGTTGAACCATCCTTGCATACCTGCTATGAATCCCACTCGGTCATGATGAATTATTTTTTTGACATCTCACTGGATTCTATTGGCCAGTATTTTATTCAGGATTTTTGCATCTATGTTCATAAGAGATACTGACCTATATTTTTCTATTTTGGTAGTGTCCTTTCCTGACTTTCGTATCAAGAACATGTTTGCTTCATAGAATGAGTCTGGGGGAATTCCATCTTTTTTATTTTCTGAAATAATTTACGCACAATTAGTGACAGTTCTTCTCTGAATATTTGATAAAATTCACTTGTAAAATCATCTGGTCCAGGGCTTTTTTTGGTAGGAAGTTGTTGTGTTACCTTTTCAATTTCTTCTTTTGTAATGGGTCTGTTCATATGTTCAGTTTCAGTTTGTGTCAGTTTAGGTAGGTTGTGTTTTTCTAAGTATTTGTCCATTTCCTCTAGATTTTCATATTTGTTTGAGTATGTTGTTGTTGTTGTTAAGTGCCATCAAGTGCAGGCGACTCATAGCGACCCTATGAAGGAGAGTCCTCAACGCTTGGGTGCCTTTCATCCTTTCTCCAGGTTCATAAGGTTTCCGGAGGCAAGCTATTATGGAAGTGGATGCCACTCCTCCTTCCATGTTTGAGTATGTTGTTGTTGTTGTTGTTGTTGTTGTTATGTGCCGTCGAGTCACCTGCGACTCATAGTGACCCTATGTACAACAGCCCTAAACTCCGCTCTGTC
>NW_006399928.1:6794389-6808816 GCF_000299155.1 Elephantulus edwardii | reverse complement strand
AGAACAAAATATGTGGTGCATTTAGGATGTTGGTCCTCTTGTGCGTGCTGCTACTGTTAATTGTCATCAGACTCACAGTGACTTTCAGAAATCCATTGTATAGGTAATCATCTTCTTTGGTCTGTCCAAGGAAACCCAAACCTGCAGATGACGAGGCACGCATCCCATCTTCTGCCTCACACGTAGGCTGCCGGCAGGGGCGCTCCCTCCCAGCGTGGGTGGCCAGCAGGGCACACACCACCCCCCACCAGCACGGGCAGCCATTGGGGGCGTGCCCCCTGCCCCCCCCCGCCATTCAGGTGCCTGGCAGGCGCGTGCCCCTCTCGCACGGCGGCCGGCGGGTGCCTGCTTCCCCCACCACTGCCATCTTGGCTCCAAGAATTCTCTCCAGAACAAATCCACCTTGCAGCAGTGTGGTGGCTTCACTGCACCAGTCTTGAGGAGGGCCGGTGCCCAGCATCCATCCTGGGTGAGGGAATCCATTGGCTCAGGCTGTGGAAGCCTCATGGAGCTGCAGCGGCTATGCTGCCTGGCACGGGCTCTGCAGGCGGGGGTTGGGAGCTGTGAGACTCACCCATTCCTCCTTGGGAATCCTTGAATTCCTGTTGTTGAGCATCAATCTTCACTGAGGGCCAGTCATCTTCTGTTTAACTGTTCAATTATCAATAAGCTGAAGTCTGTAGAAGGCCATAGTGGCCTTGCTTTAAGTGGTTTGCTGCTCCTGCAGCTCACCATGCTGTCTCTGCCTCCGCCGCCATCTTGGATCTTAATGTTAGCTTTTTTATTTTAGTTGGTTCTGTTGTGATGTTGCCTGATTCATCTCTCATTCGCATTATTTGTGTCTTCTCCTTTTTTTTTTAATGAGTTTTGCTAGTGGTTTGTCAATTTTATTGACCTTATCAACGAACAAACTCCTAGTTTTGTTGATCGTTTCAATTGTTTTTTGGCTTTCTATTTCATTTATTTCTGCTCTAATTTTTATAATTTCTGGTTTTTTAAAGGGTGTCTGGTTTTTTTTGCTGTTCTTTTTCAATTTGCTGGAGATGTTGGGTTAGAGAGTCAATGGTCAATTTTTCCTGCCTCTTGATGTGTTTGCTTATTTCTATAAATTGACCTCTGATTACTGCTTTGGCTGTTTCCCAGAGGTTTTTTTATGTTGTGTTTTCATTGTCATTTGTTTCAAGAAACTTTTTAATTTCACTTTTTTATTTCTTGTAGAACCCACTTATGTTCAAGGAAGTTGTTGTTCAGCTTCCAAATGTAGGACTTTTTTTTTTCTCCTTTATTCTCTTGTTATTAGTTTCTAATTTTGTGGTGTTGTGGTCTGAGAAAATACTTTGTATAATTTTTACGTTTTTCAATTTATTGACGCTTGCCTTGTGACCTAAAATGTGATTTGTTCTGGAGACTGTTCCATGCACACTGGAAAAGAAGGTATACTGTGCTTTTTTGGGGTATATTAGCCTATGAGCTCTATGAGATCGAGTTGGTTTATTGTGTGGTTTAATTCCTGAGTGTCTTTGTAGAGATTCCTCTGGTAGTTCTATCTTTTCTTGAGAGGGGTGTATTGAAGTCTCCAAGTACTATAGTAGTGTTGTCTATTTCCTTTTTCGGGTTTGTTAATGATTGTTTTATATATTTTGCAGGTCTTTCATTTGGTGCATAGATATTTAGTATTGTTATATCCTTTTGTTCTGTTGACTCTTTGAGCATTATGTAGTGACCTTCTTTGTCCTTTGTGATGGTTTTTGCATTGAAATTTATTTTATCAGAGATTAGTATCGCTTCTCCTGCTTTTTTGGGGTTGACATTTACTTGGTATATTTTTCCCCCCATCCTTTTATTTTTAGTCTTTCTTTATCTTCATTTTTCAGATGTGTCTCTTGTAGACAACATACTGATGGATTTTGGTTTTTTATCCAATCTGCTACTCTTTTTCTCTTCAGTGGTGCATTTAAACCATTCACATTCAATGTGATTATTGAGAGGTAAGGTTTTATTGTTATCATTTTGTTAAATTCTTTTCGGTATTGTTGCTAGTTATTTTAGTCGATCCTGTTTTCTGTGGCATCTCTGTATGAAGGACGTCTCTCAGTGTTTCCTGTAAGGCTGGTCTTGTTTTACAAACTCCCTTAGTTTCTGTATTTCTGGGAATATCTTGATCCCTCCTTCATATTTGATGGACAATTTTGAAGGGTACAATATTCTTGGTTGACATTTGTATTCTTTGAGTGTTCAAAATATGCCATTCCATTGTCTTTGTGTTCACATGGTTTCTGCTAGGAAATCAGCATTTTGTCTTGTCTCCTCTCCCTTATAGGTTGCTCTTTGTTTCTCTCTCCCTGCTTTCATAATTCTCTCCTTATCTTTGGTTCTGGCAAATTTGACAATGTTGTGCCTTGGTGTTTTTCTTTTAGGGTGTATTCCATATGGTGTTCACACAGCTTCTTGAATATATATTTTTCATTCTTCATTAAGCCTGGAAAGTTTTATTCTAGTAATTCTTTTACAACTTTTTCAGTGCTTGTTCTTTTTTCTTCTTCTTGTTTCTTCCTTTTCTGTGATTCCGATGATGAGAATATTATTTCTTTCAATGGTATCCCACCTTATTCTTAGGTTTTCTTCTGTTTCCTTCTTTTTTTATTCTGCTTTTTGTTCAGTCAGATCTGTAGTGATCATTCTGTCTTCTATTTCACTGATTTTGTGTTCCATCTTTTCTTGTTTTTGCAGTGTCTCTAGTGCCTTGTTTGTTTTATCTGCATTGTTTTGGATTGGGGTTTGGTTGTTTTTTTTTTAAGATCCTCCTGATTTTTGCTAACAATGTCCTGTAATTCATCAAGTTTGTGTTTCATCCATTGAAAATATTCAATCATTGTTCTTTTAAATTCTGTGTCAGAAAGTTCCATCAGGCTTTCTGTCTTCACAAAATCCATTGCTACTGTGTCTTTTTTTGGGCTTGTGGAACAAGTGAAGTACCCTGATTTTTTCAGGGCATTGATGTGGTAGAGTTTTTTGCATCTGAGGTGGTAGCTGTTTTTTTATTTGATGTCACTGCTCTAGGAGAATGTTGGGCAGGAACTTGAGCAGATGCATGTAGGGTGGGTGCACATTTTTATGCTCACGTGAGTGCGGAGGGAAGAAGCACACACTGATACATGCAGGAGAGGTACGGGGGAACCTGTAATTTGTAAGAAGAGAGAATAGGGGTGCCTGGGGCAGAACCCTGGCCCAGCCCTCCCTCATCTGTCCTCACAGGTTTCCGGCCAAAATCCAAGTTTTTAAAGATGGCGTTTCCCACAGACCTCTGGGAGTTGTAGTTCTGTACCTGTGATTTGTAGGAAGAGGGGATGGGGTAGCTGGGGCAGAATCCTGGCTTCCTGCCAAAATCCAAGTTTTTAAAGATGATGGCCCATTTAAGACTATAGGTGAGATACTGCCTGTAGAAATACTTTTAAAGTCACTTGTTAACATTATATCATCAATACAGTAAAAAAAGATATTTACTTAGATTGTGACTCAACTACAGTTCACGTTGCTGTATGTAGGAATTCATTTAATCCTTGTATGTATCAGTGCTGAGACAGTTTATTCTTTGGAGACCAAAGTACAATGACTTTAAACTGGGGACCCCTTATCTCCTGTTAGATCCTTTACTGGAGAGCCGCAGGAACTCTAGTCTCACCCCCAGACAAACCTTGCTGCTGAAGGTAGGGTAGTCAAGGAAAGGGTGGAGGAGTGGTCACATTGTGGCATTTCAACACTTCTCCATAACTGGTACACCCTTGTGAGGGTGCATTCTGGGAGGAGGAAAAACTTGTTCTCCCTCTGCTTGCTTCTGCCAGGCAATGACTTTGCCTGCACAAGCACACCAAGTCGCATTTCCTGTCAGCACTCCCAGTAGATTGTTTGGTTGTGGTTAGTGCCTAGGCAAAAGTCTGCCCTATAACAATTCATCCTTGGTGGTCTGGCAGAATTTTCCAGTTTTTGTTTCCTTTTTCTATGTCATTCACCCTTTAGGAGCTCCTGTAGATGTGAAGCTCCACTTGCGGAACTGACGGTGGGATCAGAAGCAGTGACTTGTTGCTGGGTTGAATTGTCTCTGTAGATTGTATGGACCTCTTGGTGGCTTCAAATCCTTTTGAGCGCTCTGACAAAAAAAGCCTTTTCGCTCTAGCTAGGCAACATGCTAAAGTCTCCACCACTTGATCAGATGTTTGTAAACAGGAGACAAACTTTCTAGTGGTGATGGTTTGTGGTAATACTACTTGCAACTTTGGTGACTTGCTCTGTGCAGCAGTTTCCACTTCAGTCATGGCTTTAACAACACAAAGCATCAGCCAGTTGACTGCAGCAACCAGTGTTCATGCACCCTTCTTGACCTTCCCAACTCCTACATTCTGCAGGAGTTCTAGGAAATGTTGAGGTGTTTTCAGGGCATTTCATAATCACACATCAGTTCACATTCTTCTATCAACTGAGTTAATGGACTGTATGTGGTAGGCAAAAGCCATCTTGCTTACATCTCCATGGACCCCTGTTTTTCTTTCGTATCTCCCCCTACAAGAGGATATGAGGGTCTTCTGACATACTCATCAATTGTTGAGATCCACTTCCCAGAAGGAAAGCCTTCCAATATTTGTATTTGGAGGCAGGCAAAAAACTGACCAAAAGACAGACTAAAAGACATTTTCTTTAGTTCATTAGGAAAGGAAAACTTACGGGGCAGAGGAAGCAGTACTGCAAGGATCTGGTAGCAATAGACTGGATCAGAATATTTTAATGGTGGAGAGGAATTGTTGTTATTGATTGCCGTTAAGTTGAGCGAGACTCATAGCTATCCTATGAACAAAAGGCCTAAAGGCTTTTGATAACTATTGATATTTACCAAAGTTCATAGAGTTTCCAGAGGCATGTTGTTTAGGAAGTGGATGCCACTCTTGCTTTCAAACCTGTCTTAAACTGGGATGCCCACAAAACACTGTCCATCATGGGTAACAGTTATGGAATTTGACACCCCAATGGCACAAGGTTCAGCATCACAGCAATCACAGGTTACCCGAGTACAGCAAAATGGCAGAAGAATGCTGTACCACTTAGAATAATGTTCCTCCAAAATACAATAACAACCAATTTTAAATATAAAGGACCTTTCTGAGGTCTTGTTGATGCTAAACAAAAGGCTTAAATAAAAAAAAACCACCAATATAATATGTTGTTATTGTTGTTAAGTGCAATCGAGTCACCTGCGACTAATGGTGACCCTGTGTACAAAAGCTCTAAACCCTTCCCTGTCCTGAGCCAGTCTCACTGATTCGGACACACCAAGCCCCATTGCCCCAGTTATTGTATCAATCCATCTCTTCCTCTCTTGTATTGTCCCTCCACCCTTTCAAGCATGTTGTCTTTTTCCAAGGACTGGTCTCTCCTGGCCACGTGTCCAAAGTATGTAAGATGGAGCTTCACAATCCTAGCCTCCAAGGAAACTCTTAGTTTCACTTTCTCCAAGACAGACTTATTTGTTATTTTTGTGGTCCATGGTATGCTCAAGACTTTTCTCCAGCACACAGCTCAAAAGCATAAATTCTTCTTCTCTCATCCTTAGTCATTGTTCAGCTCTCTGATACATAACAAGTAATTGTGAAGACTATGGCCTGGATCAGGCGCACCTTAGTTTCGAGGCTGACATCGTTGCTTTTCAGCACTCTGGAGAGGCCCCTGACAGCAGATTTTCCCAGTGAAATTTGCCTTTTGATTTCCTGACTGCTGTTGTTAAGAGTGCATAAGAAAGTGTTCTGGGGTGGGGGTGGGGGTGGGGGGTGCTGTATAACAATGAAATAACTTTTTTTCCAAAGAAAAAAACTAACTGGGGTGGGGAGGGGGAGCAGGGAGGAAGATGTACAACAATGAATAAATGGAAATCCAAGTTCTTTATAAATTTTCATTAAAGTCTCAATTTAAAAAGTTTTAAAAAAGAAAGAGAAAGAGTGTTAATTGTGGAGCCAAGCAAGCTGTAATTGCTAACAACCTTAATCTCTTCTCCATCTATCATGATGTTGCCAATTAGCCCAGTGGTCTTTGTCTTCTTGATGTTGAGCTTCAATCCATATCAAAGACTACAGTCCTTGACCTTCTGCAGCTTCAGGTCTTCAGTTTCAGGAAGCAAGCAAGGTTGTGTAATCTGCATATCGTAGGTTGCTCATGGGTTTTCCTTCAATTTTGATGCCACATTCCTCCTCATAAAGCCCTGCTTCCTGAATGATCTGTTCTGCATACAGGTTGAAAAGTTATGGGGACAGGATGCATCCCTGATGCACTCCTTTCCTGATTTTGAACCATGCAGTGCTTCCTTGCTCTGTTCTGAGGACGGCTTCCTGGTCCAAATACAGATTTTGCATAAGCACAATCAAGTGTTCTCAGATTTCCATTTTCCTCAAGGTTAGCCACAATTTGTTGTGAGCCAACTACTTATACTCTTACAAAACCCCTCAATACATAATTAGATTAAGAAATGCATGTTGTTGTTAGATGACTCATAGCAACCCTATGAACAAAAGGCCTGAGCACTGTTTATAGAGTTTCCGGAGGCAAGCCATTTCGGAAGTGGATGCCACTCCTGATTCCAAGCTTGTTTTAATAGGGAAGCTCCACCAAACACTGTCCACCATGGGTAACCATTATCACATTTGACACATCAGTGTCACACTGTTTAGCATCACAGCAACCATAAGTTTTACATCTGTACTGCAATGCACAGACCAGTGCTATACCACCTAGAAGAATTTTTGACAAAAAAACCAAACCAACCCAAAAATAAATACAAAAAACAACCAATTTGATCCAGGCCTCAGGGCTGTAAATTAAAATCACCCACCTTGGGCTTGATAGCATGACTTTCTGTCCACTGGGCCAATATAGCTCTCTCTATGTTGTCATTGTTATTGTTGTTAGGTGCCATTGAGTCATAGACAACTCTTAGTGACCCTATGAATGAAAGGCCTGAGCATTGTTCATAGAGTTTCTGGAGGCAAGCCATTTTGGAAGTGGAATGCATAGGCTGTTAGAATTCACAGTCTAAACAGAAATCATCATCTGCTTGACCCTTATCTAACTAAAATCAAGAGGGAAAGGGTTAATCTGCACCATAACTATTCTTTAAGAGAAGAAACTAGAAAAAAAAGTCTATAAAAACTCAACTAACAGCCCTGTTGTTATTGTTAGGTGCCATTGAGTCAAGTACAACTCATAGCAACCCTACAAACAGATCTGAACCCTGTCTGATATAGTGCTATCTTCACAATCTCTGACACACTTAAGCTCATTGCTATAGTCACTATGCCAATCCACTTGGTTAAAGGTCTTCCTCGCTTTTTGCCATCCATCAACCTTCCCAAGCATTATGTCCCTATCCAAGGAATAGCTTCTCTTAACAACATACTCAAAGTATGTGAAATGAAGTTTTGTCATATTTGCCTCCAAAGAGCACTCTGGCTGCTGACTGCACTCTCTCTTAGCCATATCTGTTTGTTCTTTTGGCAGTCCATGGAATAGGCAGTATTCTTCTCCAACACTACAGTTCAAAGGTATCAATTTTTCTTCTGTCATCTTTACTCATTGTCCAGTTTTCAGTAGTATAGCAAGTGATTGAAATGACCATGGCCTGAATCAGGTACACCTTAGTCCTCAAACTAACATCTTGCTTCTCAATAATTTGAGAGCTCCCTGACTGCAGACTTTCTCAGTGCAATACATCTCCTGGACTTCTGACTTCCTGATTGTAGATCCACATAAGATGAAGAAGTTAATAGTTTCAATCTTTTCTCTATCTATTATGAAGCTGCCTATTGTCCCAGTGGTGAAAAGTTTTGGGTTTTTTTGGTGTTGAGATGCAATTCATATTGAAGGCTATAGGTTTTTTTTATCTTGTGCAGTTACTTGAGCACTACAAGTCATCCTCAGATTTAGCAAGCGAGGTTGTGACATCTGCATAATGAAGGTTACTGATGAGTCTTTCTCCACTCCAGACATCACATTCTTCTTCATAGAGTCCAGCTTCTCAAGTAATTTGCTTTGCATGCAGATTAAATAGCTATGGAGAGAGAGTACAATCCTGATACACATCTTTCTTAAGTTTAAACGATGTAGTGTCCCCTTGCTTTGTGCAACTGCCTCTTGGTCTAGGTATAGGTTTTGCATGAGCACAATTAAATATTCTGGGATTCCTATTCTTCTCAGTTTTAGCCATAATTATTCACATAGTCAAATGTATTTGCATAGACATTCTTGTGTTCTTTGATTTCAGCTAGGATTCATCTGACATATAACCTATCAAAGATGCAACCATTTTGGAACATTTTGAAACACTACTATATACCCTGGATTTATCAACCAGTCTCTTTTTGTCAAATGAATAAGTACTGTTTTAAAAAAAATTCCTAGCTTATTCTTCTGGATTTAATATTAGCATGATATTACAAATGTTAGGTTTAATTTCATCGGGACTAAATCCAGGGCTCTTCTAGCCAGGTTATGACTATTGTCAGCAAATTAAAATAATACCATGGTGGTGGTTTTTATGTGGCGTTGTGTTGCCTGCGACAATTCATAGCCACCATATGTACATTAGCTTTGAATCCTGCCCTCTCTTAAGCCAATCACATTTTCTCTGATAGAACTAATTCCATTTCTCCAGTCACTGAGTCAATCCCTCTCATCCTGGATCTCCCTCTCTTGCACTATCCCTTCACCATTCCAAGCATAATGTTCCTCTCCAAGGACTGGTCCTTCCTGGCCATGTACTCAAA
The DNA here is from genome assembly GCF_000299155.1 of Elephantulus edwardii. NCBI lineage: Eukaryota > Metazoa > Chordata > Mammalia > Macroscelidea > Macroscelididae > Elephantulus > Elephantulus edwardii. The sequence goes on along the minus strand of NW_006399928.1, from coordinate 6,800,015 downwards.
GTATGTAAGACAGAGCTTCAAAATCCTTGCCTCCAGGGAGCCACTTGGTTTCATCCTTTCAAGGACAGACCTTTTTGTTCTCCTAGCAGTCCACAGTATGTTAAATATTCTTCTCCAGCACCACAACTCCTAGGCATTGGTCCTTCTTCTATCAATCTTATTGTCCAGCTCTCTGCTGTATAGCAAGTAATCACAAAGATTGTAGTCTGTATCAGACACACTTGAGTTTCCAGACTGACATTGTTGCTCTTCAGTACCCTAGAGAGGTTCCTGACAGCCAACTTTCCCAATGCAATTCGTCTTTTCCTGACTGTTGGGGCCAAGAGTGTCAATTGCGGAACGAAGCAAGCTGAAGTTATTAACAGTCTTAATCTGTTCTCCATCTATCTAATTGGCTGCTAATTGGCCCAGTGGTGAAAATCTTTGTTTTCTTGATGTTGAGCTTCAATTCATATTGGAGACTACAGTTCTTGACCTTCTGCAGCAAACAACTCATGACCTCTTCAGTTTCAGCAAGCAAGATTGTGTCATCTGCTAATGCAGGTTCTTGATGAGTCTTCCTTCAATCCATTCCTCTTCATAAAGTCCAGCCTCCTGAATCATCTATACTATGCATAGATTGAAAAGGTATGGAGTTAGGATGCATCTCTGATGCACACCTTTTTTGATCCTAAACCATACAGTGTTTCCCTGTTCTGTTCTGACTACTGCTTCTAAGTACAAGTATAGGTTTCACATGAGCACAATTAAGTGTTCTGGGATCCCTATTCTTCTCAAAGTTAGCCACAATTTGTTGTGATACACACACATGCTTTTGCATAGTCAACAAAACACAGATATACATTCCTCTAGTACTCTTCTTTCAGCCAAAATCCATCTAACAATGGCTATGATATCCCTAGTATTTTGGCCTCTTCTAGACCCAGCTTGTATATCTGGAAGTTCTGAGTTCCTTCACATGCGACATCCTAAAGACAGCAGCATGGGTGAAAGTAATATATACCCACTCAATCCCTCGCCACCATATTCTAGCTAATATGAAAAGATATGCCTGTGATCTGCCTGGACAGCCGAACAGTCATCTAAACCTTTGTTCAGTATCTCTGCAAATGGTGAGTTTATCCTTTAACCTTGTCTTGTTTTTAATTATTATGTTTGAACATTTGACTTTTGTAATGTCAAATACCAGTAATCAAATATTTATTGACTTCTTGTTGTGTACCATTGAGTGGGGAAGGACTCATAACTGACCCTCCAGCAGGTTTTCAGATGCAGTAAATTGCACAAGAGGAGCTTTTCCATCCTTCTCCCAAGGTAATCCCACATGCCTTTGGGATTGCAATGCAGTTTACTGACTATCTTCTTCCCCCCCCCCTTTTTTTGTCTTAACTTTTTGCTGAAATGTTGTGCAATCCGTCAATAAAGTGTGTCCTTTGCTTTCCACACTTGGTCTGAGGTCTAATTTGAGAGAAAGTCAGGGATTTAGTAATTTCCTAAAGACTTCTCCTGGCTATCTAATAGTAAAAAAGAAAAACTAAGTGTTATGATATCGAGCCCTTCCAAGCTGTTTGAGCTCAAAGATACAGCTCTCACTGGGAAAGCCAGTGACTTATTCCAAGGAGTTTTTTTTCTTGTCACCACTTGCTCTCCAGACCAGGCTTCCCTGATAAAGCTCATGCCCCATTATAAGAAAATTTTACCTACCTTTGCATCAAACTAGGAGAATTCTCCTACTACAGCAAGAATGGAAATAGGAGAAGCAACTGATTTCTTCTCATTTAAGTTTATGGCTTAGGTCAGTGTAGGAGAAATCTGGTATCTTCTCAGAAGACCCTGACAATTTAGAGATGCGTTTGTAGATTTTATCTAACTTTTGACCTAATTCAGGGATGAAAAATTAAAATGTTACTTGAAGACTGAGAATGCACATATTTCCTTATCATAACTAGCCATTGTCATATGTGTGTGGACCAGGAGAACAGGCAGTTTCTGAGATAAACACCTAGTGATAACATTTCAATCAGGCTAGAATAAGGTATAAATCTGTGGTTTAAATGGCAGTAAAAAAGTGTCTTTCTAAGCAGGAAGCTGTAAAAAAATATAAAGAAATTAATCAGGAGAAAAAGGAAAACCCCACAATTTTCCTTTGTTAATTTATAGAGGCTCTTGAGAAGACCTTAAGACAGACACAAGAAAATAATCTTGGGCCTGCACCATTCATATCAGTCCATCTCAGATATTAGGTGAAAGCTTTGAAAATTGGGCACAGGGCTAAGCTCTCATCTTGTAGGTGCTAGTGGAAAATTCTAATGTCTTTAACAGGGATTTGACAGATAAAGCAGAAAGGATAAAATAATGGAGTGGAAAGCCCATTTGCTAGCTGTTCTTATTCAAGGACCACCTTGAAATCCACAATGGCCTCTATCAGGAGCATTGCCACCATCTAAATTGCAACCAACAAAGCTGTGGCCAAAACATTGTAAATAATCCAAAAGAGATATCATTAGGAAAGAAATTGTCCAGAGCAACTCAAAATGGGCTGTCCAGAATCTCACTCTCCCAAGACACCTTCCAATCTCTTAGGTGACAAAATGATCAAGTTGTCTTGATTAATAACTTCCAGAAGATTTGCCAGTTCCCAGCAGCCAGATCATCACCATTACACTAGGGAAACCTCAGGTTAGCCTCAGCATGGCAGGTAAGAAAACTAGAAGGGTTTTTTTTTAAATTAAATAAGAACTGCCTGGTCTATTCTGACCTAACCTATCATCGTTGTCTCCAGCCTTGACTATGAAGTAAAAGGAGAGACACAAGAGTATAAGGCATGAAAGATAGTTGAAGGTAGAGAAATTAAGATAAAACTGGCTTATTTAAAAAGATTAGGTGTTACTTACACTTGATAGGTATTAAATGCTTTTTGGCCTAGTGTTGTAAAACGTGTGACAGAAATAAATCTTAGACATTGTAGGTTACAGAAAACATGTAAGTCCATCTTTGAAGAAAAAGAAAAGAGATCTTTGTGGCTTTTTTAAAAAATAAAAGTTTTTTTTTATATACTGGTTTACTTACAAAATTCCTATACATTGTTTTTCACACCAGATCTTTCCCATTTCCTTTACCCATTTTCCCCTCCACCCATCAAATTGTGTGACTCTGTGATTAACACCCCACCCCACCTCACCCCCCGCGTATCCTCACCCAACAGCTCCCACTACCCACCCACCTTGAATCCTCATACATGTTCTATAATAATGGTCATATACAGTATTTGTCCTTATGGGACTGTGTTAGCTCACTTAGCATATTACTCTCATGTCCCTCCCAGGTTAGGTAATAATTTACAAAACCATGGATCATACATGTTGAATAGTATTCCATCATGTGAATGCATCATAATTTCTCAATCCATTTCTTTGTGGTTGGACATTTGGATCGTTTCTATGTTCTTGCTATGGTGAATAATGCTGCTATAAACACTGGTGTATAATTCTCTGTTTTTGGCTCAGTTCTCATTTTCTCAGACAATATTCCAAGCAGTGGAATAGCTGGGTCATATGAAATTTTTACGTTCATCGTTCTGAGGAAACACCAAACTGCCTTCCAGACTGATTGTTAAAATTTTCTCCCTGCCCCCCCCCCAGTTTGCTTTTCTCTTTGACAAGTAAAAGAAAACTTCTTTCATTGTTATGAAATCCATCCCCCCCATGTCCACTCCACTATGCGGCCTTCATTCTGGACTCCTGACATGACAATAATACTTAATCATATATCCCTTTTAAACAGTTCTCTTCCTCATCTGTTTCAAAACAGTATACATAATTTATCCCATCTTTCTCAGTCCAGTTTTGCTAGCAACATTTGTGAAAAGATTGTCATTTCCCCATTTGATAGATTTTAATTCCTTGTTGAATGTCAGTTGACCATAGATAGCTGGGTCCATTTCTGAGTTCTCCATTCTGTTCCATTAGTCTATGTGCCTGTCATTGTACCAGTACCATGCTGTGTTTTTTGTTTGTTTGTTTGTTTTGCTGGTGGCTTCAACTTTATTTCTGCTTGGGGTGGATAAGACAACTACATACATTTAGAAAGCGCACATGTGATTAGACAGTAAAGAATGGGGTTCTCTCAACCTTCAGGTGTTTTGCTTTTTTGATATATAAAGAACCACGCATTTCTTTGCTTAGTGTGCCTACCTAGTCTATAGGGCAAGGCAAGGAGGTGCTGACAGAAGCCACTCAGGAAAGCTTCAGTGGTTGTGACGATGCCCATTCAAGAGGAGCCTGGGAACAAAGCTGCCTAGGTGTGGCCAGGCTGCTTCCTCATGATGCCTTAAGCTAGGTCACAGTTCACCACCAGAGATCTGAGGATACTCCAAATGCTCAGGGGAACCCAACACAGTGGTCATGAACAGGACACTGGTCTTCTCAAAGAAGTAACTGGACAACTAGTGGCTGGGTCAGACTTGTGAGCACTGGAGGAAGGGAAAAGCTTCCTCCAGCTACTCAGCACTTCCACAAGAGCTCTTATTAGAAGGGGATCCCAAGCAGTGCCAGTAGTAGTCAGGAGTGGCCACAAGCAAGCCGCTGGAGGGCATGGCTGCCATACTCTTGTGTTTGTGGCTTGGTAGAAACATCTGTGGTGATCTCTCTGGCCTTGGAACGTGATCATGGGTGGCAGGACACCAGGAAGGGGGATAGTAAGCCATGAAGCCCTTTTGCACAGATGAACAAAGACCTTCGCTCCACCACAGTGAAGTGCACAGACTATCGTGCTGTTTTGGTTACAACATGTGTGTAGTAGGTTTTGAGGTCAGGCAGTTCTAGGCTAATCTTTTTCAGAAGTGCTTAGTTTATTCAGGTCTCTTTCCTCTTCAAATAAACTTGACAATTTGCTTTTCTGTCTCCTTGAAAAATGAATTTGGTATCTATATAATGATTGTATTGAACATGTAGATTGCTTTTGGTAGAATTGTCATTTTCACTATTGAGTCTTTCTATCCATGAACAGGGCAGTTTTCCATTTATTTATGTCTTTTACTGTGTCTCACAGAAACGTTCTGTAGTTTTCTTTGTACAGATTTTTTTTTGTCTCTAGTTAAGCTTGGAAGGAGGAGTGGCATCTACTTCCGTAAAAGCTTGACTCCGGAAACCCTGTGAACCTGGACAGAGGATGACAGACACCCAGGTGTTGAGGACTCTCCTTCATAGGGTTGCTATGAGTCGCCTGCGACTCGATGGCACTTAACAACAGCAACAGTTAAGTTCACTCCTAAGAATTCTAGTAATTTGTGGTTGGATATTGCAAATGGTTTTGCTTTCTAGGTTTCCTTCTTTGAGCTCTCTTTATTACTGTAGAGGAATCCCACTGATTCTGGTAATTGATTTTATATCCTGTCACTCTACTAAACCTGTATGCAGAGCAGATTATCGGAGAGGCAGGGCTCTATGAGGAGAAGCGTGGCGTTAGGATTGGTGGGCGATCTATCAACAATCTGCGTTATGCAGATGACACAACCCTACTCGCTGAAACTGACGAGGACCTCATGCACTTACTGCAGAGGGTCAAGGACTGCAGCCTTCAATATGGACTGAGGCTCAATGTCAAGAAGACAAAAATTCTCACCACT